>NW_011494629.1:851488-905115 GCF_000754665.1 Bison bison bison
GCGCTGGCGAGCGGCCAGGACTCCGGGCGGGCCGCCGAGGGGAGAGGGCCAGGCAGCGGATCAGAGCCCAGGGGTGCTGCGTAGGCAGCGGTTACAATGCTCCGCGCGCGTCTCCACTGAGAGCGCGACGGCCGGGAGCGAGGGGTTGGCTAGGTGGGGAAGCGCAACGCACGAGTAAATGTCGTTCACTACACAATTAGGACGAAGATGACGGCTGCGAAGTTTTTGCATAATATGACGGGGAAACCAAGCTGGCGGAGGTCCATCTGCCACTCCCCCAATCCCCCTGGCCACGCCGAGAGTGGCTGCCCGGGATGCAGTTTCCCGGGCCCCGTGCGCCCAGCTGATACGCCCGCTGGCGTTTGCTGCTGGGGCTTGAGACGGCTGCTCACGGTCTCCTTGATCTTGAAGCTAGGAGCAAGTCTGTCTTTCTGCCTCTAAGTGGATGTGGTTGGCTTTTCCCAAAAATTCTCTGGCTACGTAAGAGACATAAAGTGATAGGAGAAAGGACACCTCACGACGAGTTAAGTCATGGAGCCAGAGACTGAAAAGGCACGTGACATACACCGGGCTCGTTTACACATAGAGCAGCAGTGCCTGCCTTTGCGAAGGGAGCCATATTCCTGACAGTGATGCACAGACTTGCCCAAACAGAGAATGTGGCAGGTGCAGAAGGGTCTCCTGATCTGCCTGGACTATGTGGGAGTTGGGCTAAATGCCTTTCACGAGTGCCCACTTCTTTTTCCTATGATAAAAACTCACTTTTTAGAAAAAGAAAAATCTGAACTAAACACCCAAGAGTAGAGTGAACACCCCCTTTCCTCCAGTTACCATCACCGACCTCCATCGTCAATAGAAATTCTGCTTGCTGCTTGTCTGTTTTCTGTCTTCCCCATTCTCATATTACAGAATTATAAGTACCCGAAGACTGATACTTAAACATGCTTATTACATAGCAGTTAGGTTTTCGGAAGGCTTCACATTTCAAACTATTCTCCAAGGGCAATATTGTGGTTCAGAACACACGCATGTTCACAATTCATCTGGTAAAGTGTAGACTTACCAACAGGGCCCTGTCAACGCAGACATGCAGTAGGGGTTTTAGCATCTTCCCCAAATTCACCTTTCCAGAGGCTCACCAATTCGAGAAGCACATCTGTGTGTGGCTTTTGAGTCAGCTACCTATATTAGACATCTATTTCAAAGAGTTGACTCCTGTGGTGAAAATGAATCCTGATTTTAGTTTATATTTTCTGCTCTTTTCACTTTTACTAATACATTTCTTTTTTTCCAAATCCTCACAATGCCCACTGTAGCTTTGAAAATCTCTCAGATGAAATTAAAACCATATGCATGTCAGTTACCTCTTCAGGGTTAAAAATGCCTCTAGTCCCTAGAAGTCCAGATACACTAAGAGCATATCACCTCAATCCCAACCTACAAACATGTTGTCCACATTGTTCTGTTATTTAAATAGTTTCGCAGAATTCCAAAGCTGTCCTAGAATGGGTAGTGTAGTATTAGTTGCTTAGTTATGTCTGACTCTTTGCATCTGCATGGGCTGTAACCCACCAGGCTCCTCTGTCCATGGAATTCTCCAGGCAAGAATACTGGAGTGGGGAGCCTTTCCCTTCTGCATGGAATATTCCCCACCCAGGAATCGAACCCAGGTCTCCTTCCTTGCAGGTGGATTCTTTCCCGTCTGAGCCACCAGGGATGCCCAGGATGGGTAGTAAGTAGCCTCATAGAAAAACAACTTGGAAATTCAAGAAAGGTAGGGGAAATGCATGGAGTTATCCCAATTGGTGATAGAGGAGGAATTCTCTGAACCTGGCAACTGGTTCTTTATGCTGAATTTTGAAAACTTTTGCTCCTCTAATTACTTGAGTATATTTGAGACTGTGCTTGCATCATTTTTAATTGCCATCTTACCTGGAAATCATATGAAGCGTAAAAGATATCTGTGATACTAGCTTAGAAAATAACTCTTTAGCTCCTCCTGGTGATTAAGAAACCACTAAAGAATACAATGAAGGATCTGTCCCCATGACTCAAGAGGTGATGTGTCCAATGTTATACCCTAGAACATTCACAGACTAGGCAAGCACTTGCAGATTAACAGGAGTAAATGGAGCATACAAACTGAAACATTGGAAACAAATTACTCAGGTTGGGGAAGCTTCCAGAAAGTCAGCATGAGCCAGAGTGTAGAACAGGCTTGCTACCAGGTCCTTGAGAAGAGGAGGAAGAGGGGTCTGGTTGAAGTAGTGAAGTCAAAACTTCCTTACCCTCAGTTCCTCTTAGTGCTGGGAGGAATGAGGGAAGAGAAGGTCAGGACTGTGATGAGAACTTCTGGCAGAAGACAATGAACCATATTCAGCCTCATCTGATTATACTACCAACACGCTTTCTGACTGAGCAAATATTAACAGCAGAGGGGAATGACTAAGAATATGACCTTTTCTTCCTGAGATGGGAAGCACCCTACAATAGCATATGTTTTGAGGGAGAACATACCTAACAAGACATATGTATTGACAAGTTTTTACCTGGGGCCCCTTCACACAGGGGTAGCTGCAAACTGGGCTATCTAATGAGAATTCAGGTTTCCTGTGTGTGGACCATGGCAGAGAAAAAGAAAATGCCCCATCTAAGGGAGATGGGGGCTGGAGGGTCTCTCCTCTGATGGAGGAGTTCTGAAGAGATGCCCCAGGGAAAAGAAGCTGTGGAAGCTGAAAGACAGGCAGCCTACCCAGCGATCCAGATTGGACAGCTCCACCTTTTGGCTTCTGGCTTTCTTTGCAGAAAACTTTCCATAACTAAAAATTCTCTGGGGACCTCAGGGCCCCACAGCCAGCATTTTGTGTCCAGGACCCTTGTCCTTCCACTGCACTGTGTTTTTTTTGAGGCTCTTGTGTCCTTTTATTAAACTTTATGGACAGAAGGTGAAACAATTTCTAGGAATCCATAGGTTATAGTTTTGTTTTGCTTTTGCATTGAGGCTTTAAAATGTGAGATAGTGTGGAAGCAACGGTCAAGGCTGGTCACCCACAGGAGACCTGCTCACACCCATCAGTATGCAATTTATGCTGGTGTTTTGACCTAATGAGTCATCGAATATTCAGGCAGAAACTTCTTGGAATGGCATTTCTTTATTTCCCTCGTGTACTTTGTTTTATTTCTACACTTCATGTTATTTCCAGTCCTTAGCTTTGCTCTGATCCTTCCCTTTCCATTCATCCACTGTTGTTGACCTTTATGCTTTCTGCTTTTTTTTCTTTTTGCTTTTTTTCTCTTGATTTATTTGATTCATCCTTATTTTTTCCCTTGACCTTTACTCAATCGTCAAATCCTCATTACTCCTTTGGATTCTTTCCTCTACCAACTTTCCACCCTCTCTTGTCTGTTGCCCCCTACCTGGCCCAGCCACAACCCAGATATTGTGAGTGTTCAAAATTTCCACTCTGTCTTCCAGCCTCAGTCCCCCTGCTTCTGCCACGTGGTTCCATTAGTGTACTTGGCCTTATTCTTCAAAAACTACTTTTTGTGGGAAATTGAGTAATAGAAGATGGTCAAATAACACTCACCATGGACGTACAGTCTTTAAAGTATTGTAAGTTGAAATGTGTCCTATTAAATGGTGCTTGCTCAAGCTAAGAAAGAAATTAGATCTCTACAGTGACTATATGATTTCCCCAGACAAAAGCAGCTGATGGTCTGAATACATTTCAAAGCATTTATTTCCAAAAAGACCCAGGAAAAGATCAGAAAGAGGTGATTTTGCAAACGAAGAGAGAATGTTGCAAGTATACCATTACAGAAATTGAAACATGTCCTCAAATTCAGCCGCCACAGATGGCACGCATTTCAATTAGCACTTTTGTTCACTCACATTCAATGGTCTATGTGAGTAAAGGTGTCAAAATAAAGGAAACTAACAAAAAAGTAGAAGAGAGACAAGCGAATGTACTAAAAATGGTCAAGACTCGGGAAGCAGCTAATTGTGTTCATTGCAAAACCTCCAGTGATGGAGCAAGCATGTGGCAGCAGTTAGCTGGTGACTGGGACACAGTTAGCTGGGTTACGAGAGTGTGAAATATAAAATTGTGAAATGTGTTCTAACAAAAGTCATTTTACTAAGAATAAGAGATGACACGTCCACTTTGCAATGCAGCTCCAGCCACTGAGGCAAACCTTATCTAAACATTTCTGCAAAGTCACACACAGGGTAGTTCGCTGGAAAGAGCCAAGGCTGCAACTCAGGAGGTTGGGGTTCTAATGCATTCCTTACCCCAGACTCACTAAGGGAATCATTCTATCTTTCTGAACCTGCTTTCTTCATAAAAGGCCCGAGGGAGTTGGGCAGATTCTCTGTAGCATGCCTTCTGGCATTGCAATGGGGGTGATTCTTCAAGAGAAGCCACAGGCATGTAGTGCAGCAAGGAAACCTTGCAAATATGGCATTTTCAGAGAAGCTGCCCCAGGTTAATGCTGGCTCACCCACAACCTTTACTTTTCCTAATTGTAGCATGCACCAGAGGAAATTGCACTGTGAAATGCATACAATGACGGATACAGAGACAAAAATTGTCCTCTGCAGGTGTGGTTTGTTTCAACAAGAGATTAAAATGAATGTTATCAGTTTGGTAAATACACTAGAAGCCCGGAAATTGAGTGCTTGACCACATTTCTGGTCTTCTGAGAAACTTCCAGTTTAATAGACTCTGAGCAACTCAGCAGAAGTGCATGAGACGTTAGTTCAGCTCCTGCTGTGTGATGATCTCCGTAAGCAGTACACACACATTTGCGGAGGGTTTTGCTGGGTTGGTGGCCTATTGGGATGACAGGAAAGCAGACACTGAGCCAGTCATCCAGACCAACAGACAGTAGAGCCCAATAGTGAGAAGCAGACAGTGGTGTGTCAGAGTCTCAGCCCCACCGCTCGCAGGCTATACGGCTGGGGCAAGATACTTTCCTTAACTACATTGGGCCTTAGTTTCTCCTTTTGGCAGCCATTGATAATAATATAATCAATCTCAAATTTTTCTGAGGATAAGCTGAGCTAAGGTATGTTAACTGCTTAGGAAAGTATCCAGTATGAGGTAGTGATTCATGTTAGGTATGATTATTATTACCCCAATCAAAATGTGTCTGCATTAGGGAAATGGTATCATCAACTGAAGATGTGTGTGTATATATGTGGGACTCCACACATATATGTGAGTGTGTGTGCAGAATGTGGATCCCTATTGATTGAATATGGACAATAAATTCTGAGGGATAGTCAGTCCCTTATTCAATTCACTTCAACAACTGCTTGGTTACATCTTTTTAAAAATGTATATATATATTTATTTTTAACTGATTGATGGCTGCTTTACAATATTGGTTTGATTTCTGCCATACATCAATGTGAGTTAGCCATGGGTGTACTTATATCCCCTCCCTCTTGGACCTTCCTCTCACCTCCTACCTTTCCCACCCCTCTGGTTGTTACAGAGCCGTGGTCTGAGATTCCTGAGTCATACAGCAAATTTCCTTTGGCTATCTATTTTACATATGATAGTGTATATGCATCCATGCTACTCTCTCCATTCATCTCACCCTCTCTTTCCTCTCCCCCGCCCCGGACCATAAGTCGGCTCTCTATATCTGCATCTCCATTGCTGTCCTGTGAATAGGTTCATCGGTACCAGCTTCCTGGATTCCATATATATGCATGATTGGCTCCGTCTTGAAGAGAGTATACCAGAGGTGGATAGGGACAGAAGTTCATTCATTCTTCCATTAATTGACCATCTTTTGTTGAGCCGTTCCTGGAAAAGATGAAAGAGGAAATCTGGCAGTGGGAGAGCAGGTGAGGAAGGCAGACCAGGTCCAGGCAAGGGGAACCCCAAGTGGTCATGCCAATGAGGCTTGTGTGTTGTTCAGGCAGGTAAAGCACAAGTGTTGAGAAACGAGGTCTGCCAAAGTGACACTGCTGTACAGCAGAAACCGACCCAACATTGTAAAGCAATTATCCTCCAATTAAAAAGAAATTTAGAAAATTTTTAAAGTGACACAAATGTTTTAAACATATTTTTATGTAAAATGTCATACAGAAGAATCAGTGTGAGGAAGGGGTTGAAAGCCTGGTTTCCAGAGCTCAACGCCTCTGGATTCCATAGGTCTCTACCTCATGCTAAACAATCCTGGGTAAGTCACGTGAAACCCTGCTGCCTCAGTTTCCTCATCTAGAAAGTAGTATGATAATGACCTTATATTTGATCCTAACATTGTTGAGAGTGTGAGGGGATTTCTGGAAAGCCCTGAGTGAAGTGCGTGGCAGATGGGCCACTAGCATTAGTCAGGATGGAAGTAACTTCAGACATATAGAGACAGAATGCCCAGCCGCGGTGCTTTACATACTAGTTCTCTTACCCAAGAAAGAGGTAAGACAGAGGACCCTCAGGCCTCACTGCTCCCTGGGTAGCCTTGCAGACATCCAGAGCCGGCTGTAGTTCTAAAGGAAACAAAGGGCTGGGTGTTTTCTCAGAGCTGTGTGCTAGGCAGGGCCAGCTGGGAGTGGCAAACAGGGTGAATGCTGACAGGAGAGAACTAGAAACGAGTTCTTCGTTCAGGTGTAAAGAGCCAAGGTGGCAAGGCATGGAAAGATGGGGACAAGGAAGACAACATAGAGGCCCTAGAGGAGACAGGCAAGGAGGCAGAGACCCATGGAGTGGGGCCAGGTGAGCATGATAACCCCAATGACCAGGGAGTGCCAGATGTCGGGGGTCCTGGGGCTTTGAGCTGTGGGCCTCCCTCCCACAAGGGGTCTCCCCTGAGATGCTCCCCTTTTGCTCCAGGGAAGGAAGCGGTGTGGTTTCTGGAGGGTGAGTGCAGGTGTCAGCATCAGGGCATGGAAGTGGTGTCCCTAAGGATTTATGTGAGTGCCAACCATCCAGTGAGATGGTGAATGCCATTTTGTGAATGCCATGCAAGTGTTTCCATCCCTCTCAAGTGCACCATAACAATGGATTCCTCTAAGGCACCACAAGGGCTTCCCCAGTGGCTCAGCAGGTGAAGAATGCAAAGCAGGAGACACAGGAGATGCAGATTAGGTCTCTGAGTGAGGAAGATCCCCTGGAAAAGGGGAATGGCTACCCACTCCGGTGTTCTTGCCTGGAAAACCCCATGGACAGAGGAGCCTGGCGGGCTACAGTCCAACGCGTCAAAGAGGCAGATACATCTGGGCAACTAAGCACAAGGGCTAAGGCACCACATTGTTTGACGGGTGTCAGCTGTTTTAAGGCATCTCACCCATGCAGAGGCGAGAGGTGTTGGGGCCAGGAGTCAGACTTGAAAGGTTGTTGCTGAACCACGAAAAGACACTGGGATTCTTGGCCTCTGGAGAAGAATTCAATCTGGGGCCAGAGACGAGGCTTGATAGCTCAGAGCTTTTTGTGCAATAGAGTTTTATTAAAGTATAAAAGGGATAGAGAAAGCTTCTGACATAGACATCAGAAGGGGGCAGAAAGAGTACCCCCTTGCTAGTGTTAGCAATGAAGTTATATACTCGCCAATTAGTTATTACAGTGAATAATCAAAAGAATATCTGGAGGTTGTAAAGTCCTCACTAGACCTACTCTCATAATTTACATTTTAAGATAACAGGATTAGCCAGAAGGTTTTTTCCAGAGACTGTCCTCTAGCAGGATACATTATTGTTATGTAATCCTAAGGAATGTAGTGAAGTGAAATCGCTCAGTCGTGTCCTACTCTTTGCGACCCCATGGACTGTAGCCTACCAGGCTCCTCTGTCCATGGGATTTTCCAGGCAATAAGTACTGGAGTGGATTGCCATTTCCTTCTCCAAGGAATGTAGAGGGGAAAAAAAGTTTGTCCTTCCTCCTTGAGAATTCCAGACCCCTCTCTCCTTGGGGACCCCTGGACTTCTTATCAACCTGTCTAGGAAATGACTCTCACAGACTCAGGCTGCCCCTTTTTGACTGCCTGAGGCCTCAGTGCCACATGGGAAACCCACCATTCTGTGCAGTTACATGCTATGTGACTTCTTCACCCAACCTGGGGACACAGCTCAGCTTGAGACTCTATGGTGTGGATCTGGGCGTGAAAGGGTTAACTGGGCAGGAAGCTGAGGCCCACCTGACTTCTGCCTCCAGGTGTGTGCTTACTTGCGAAGTGCTATACCTTGACTTGTTTGCTCCTAGCCATCTGTGAGTGGTTCCTGAAGCAGGACTCATGCTACCCCATGACTTGTGCCACTCAGGACTTTTCCCCTAAAGTACAAGAAGATATCCACTCCCCTTAGAAAAACAGCAGGCGTACAAGTCCTAGTGTGGGCTCCTTCTGGATTTCCTCGACCTCAGCTAGCCTAGGCCTTGACTGCTTGCCAAGTGGAGAGACCTAGTCTAGGAGACCTTCACCCCTCCAGCTATCTCTGGTCCCTGTGGGAGTGTGGCTGGCTACCTTCTGGCTTCTTTCATGCAGCAGGTCTGGCAGATCCTGTAGATATTTGGGCTCCATCACTTAGGAATTCAGACAAACACAGAAGCTGGGAACCTGCCTTTCCCAAAAGCTGTTTGTGGGGCAGGTACCCCAAACCACAGAGTATTTGGTGCATCATCTGGTGGAATTCTGAGCAGTGAGAGGCAGGAGATGGTACCCACAATGCTTACCCGCATGGTGAGCCACATCACTGAGCAAGGGCAGGGTTTGCTTAGGAAGCTCTAGTCAGCTTGGTAACACATCACTGCCTGTTATTTTCCCTGCTGCTATGCGTCCCTTTTCCCCACCCCCTTGCAGTTCGAGGATTGTCCCTCCCAAGAAAGCCTTCGTGCTCCATTTTCTTAGAAATCCAGGCCCAGATACCTTGTTTTTCCTCTCTTCCAGAAACTGCAGAAGATACAAAAGGCAGTAATATTCTCAAAGATAGGTTTCCTGATAATATATACCTCATTGAAAGGAGCAAACAGAAAAGAACAACATTTTTAAGTCTTGCAGAGAAATTGGTGTCCAGTTTTCTTATATCTCACAGGAGTGGAAGAGTCCTCTCCTTTATACCCCAGAAATGTTTTGTTTCTTGCCAAGAGGTAATGCTGTTACAAGTAACAGGGCTTAAACAAAAAAGCATGAGGTTTGTCAGAAAAGTGTCAGGCAAGTCCTCTCCAACACTCTTTTTGGGTATGATATGCATTTGTTAGAAGATAATTGCTTCTTTCAAGGAAAGCTATGACAGACCTAGAGCTGCAAAGCAAAGAGGTTTGTGTATTGAAAAGCAAAGACATCACTTTGCTGACAAACGTCTGTATAGTCAAAGCTATGGTCTTTGCAGTAGAAATGTACCAATGTGAGAGCTGGACCACAAAAAAGGCAGAGCACTGAAGAATTGGTGCTTTTGAACTGTGGTGCTGGAGAAGACTCTTGAGAGTCCCTTGGAAAGCAAGGACATCAAACCAATCAATACTAAAAGAAATGAACTCTGAATATTCATTAGAAGGACTGATATTAAAGTTGAAGCTCCAACACTTTGGTCACCAGATGCAAATAACGGACTCATTGGAAAAGCCCCTGATGCTGGGAAAGATTGAAGGCGGAAGGAGAAGAGGGTGACGGAGGATGAGATGGTTGGATGGCAGCACTGTTTCAGTGGACATGAACTTGCACAAACTCCAGGATATGGTGAGGGACAGAGAGGCCTGGTGTTCTGCAGTCCACGGGGTTGCAGAGTTGGACACAACTTAGCAACTGATCAAAACCAAATGCATTTGTTAAGTTTAATGGAGACTAGTCAGATATATGGGTATTTGTTGTTATAAAAGGAAAACATTTTAAAGTTATCAACTAAAAAAATGTCTTATAACTAAAAAATATCTGTGTTTACTATAGACTATTTGAAGAGTATTCCTTTTCAGGATAATTTTAATCATTACCTCACAGTGGAACAATAAAGACCTTCAGTTAAAATAGAAAAATAAAAAAGAATAACCATTATTACTTGAAAACAGCAATGAGCAATAAAACATATTCTCACTATTACAAGGAAGCTATGATTTAACGTTTCTGTTAATCTAAAGTATGTAGGAAAACTAAAGCTTGTAGAAATAAAAGGAGAGTTCATGCCTAGAAAGTGCTTAATAAATGTTACTCTTTTCACTATATTTAAAATATTATATTTAAATATATTCAAAATATAATTGAGGAAAGGTATTATTTATAATAAGAATATAATTTATCATAAAAAGTGGTTAAATAATCAAAAATACTACATCTAACAGAAAAGGACAAGCTGATCTATGTAAAGGAAACTATTAAACACTGAATAAAGACATGAAAGGAAGTGTATGCATGAAAAGACTGAACACATTTCTGGATTAAAAGAGTCAATATTATAAAAATGACAGTTATCCCCAAATTAACCAACAAGTCCAATCACACCTAATCAAAATTCCAATGGATATTTTGAAAAACTTGAAAAGTTGATTCTCGTTTTCCAATGAATGGTTAAATATTCTAAAATAATGGAACTGACTTTGAAAAAGAAGAAACATGGTGAACTTATTTGATTTACGAAACCAGATATTAGAACTGTACTAATTGAAACAATGTGGCATCACTGAAATACAAATTGATCAATGAAATGGAACTGAAATTCAAGAAATAGATTCATTTCACATGTAAATGTGAAATCATGTATGATAAAGAAGATCACTGAAATCAAAGACCATATCAGTGCTGGAAATAGAAGTTGTTCTTGGTATTTTGGACAGAAGTGATTTAATATAGGAAATTAGATGTTTACAACACTGTTGGGAGAGCTATGGGAACATTTTCAAGGCTGAGTCTCCTGGAATAAGGATAAGAAGGGCTGATTCAGTGGGAGCCACAGGAGCTAAATGACACATTGTCACTAAAGCTGTGTCAGAAATAAGAAGCCTTGCCTTTGCAACTGCCTGTCATATTCAGGAAACTGGACCGTGGTGTCCAAAACTTAGTCTTGGAATTAAAAGTGACATTAAGAAGCTGTCCTTATCATATTGCTCTTGAATTCCCAGGAAGCTGGCAGATGGACCCCAGAGGACTAATGCTAACGGCAACATACAAGAGCCATAGGAAGACGATTGTCTTCTGCCTTCCAAAATCTCTCATGAGTTCATTTACGTGATGGAACATAGTTTCCTTCCAGAACCTCAGTTCTGGGGGGGTCTAGAAAATATTTTCTTTAGTGTTCCACTCTCTCCAAATAGAAGCCAGATAACGTGGCCGTTGAGAGAACTGGTCCAAAGTGTCTGCTAGTAACGGGAAAGTGCCTCATATTGGGATCATTGGTTATTCCCTCACCTAGTTCTGAACTTAAAAATATTCTCATGTGATTAAAGACTTAACTGTTAAAATTACACATAAAATTACTAAAACAAACTATGGGAAAAAAGGGGTTTATAATCTTGGGATAGGGTACAAAGTGAAACCCAAAAGATAAACATATTTAATTAAGTGAGAGTCAAGCAGGTTTTGTTTGATGAAGGACAAACAAAATTAAAAGCAAAAAGTTGGGGAAAATATAATTTTTATTCTAGATAAAGGATTAATATTTTTAATATGTTGAGTTCTTATATATCCAAAGGAAAAAAAAAATCAATGTCTAATAGTATAATAGGTAAAAGATGTGAATACAAATAACTCATTTCTGAGAAAAATCAAATGCAAATGACTTTGAACCATAATGAGTCACTTCGTTATTAGTAATAATGATAAAAATAGCATTAAAATGAAATTTTTTTTACTTATCCATCTGGAAATGATGGAGTGGGATACAGTCCATTGTTGGGAGGAGTGTTAGGGAAATCTAGTGCTGCTGCTGCTGCTGCTAAGTCGCTTCAGTCGTGTCCGACTCTGTGCGACCCCACAGAAGGCAGCCCACCAGGCTCCCCCGTCCCTGGGATTCTCCAGCCAAGAACACTGGAGTAGGTTGCCATTTCCTTCTCCAATGCATGAAAGTGAAAAGGGAAAGTGAAGTCGCTCAGTCCTATCTGACTCCTAGTGACCCCATGAACTGCAGCCTACCAGGCTCCTCTGTCCATGGGATTTTCCAGGCAAGAGTACTGGAGTGGGTTACTATTGCCTTCTCCGAAATCTAGTGCAAATGAATATAGATTTTAAAAGTGAATTTTGGCAAGTGTGTATCAGCTTTTAAAATGTCCCCACCTTTTAACCTAGACACTTCCTAGAATTTGTCTTACAGAACTAGCAACACACTTCTCAGAATCTGTCCCACAGAAATAATCACATAAATGAGCAAAGACAAGTGGTGCAAGCATATTGACTGCAGCGATATTTGTACGAGGAAAAATTAAAAACAACTTTTAGTGCTAGTCATAGGGTCATTAGTTAAATAAATAATGATACACTCCTACAATGAGCTACTTAGCAGCTATTAAAAAGAAGTAGCTCTATTTATATTGATGTTGAAAGATGGCAATATTGTAGTAAGTCAAGTAGATCAGTATAGGTAACACAATCCCACTTGTTCCTAAAGATTAAACATGTGTATTATGTATGCAGAAACCCTGGAGGGAGGCACACCCAGTTGTTCATGGTGGTCATTTCTGGGCTACAAAGGTAGGGGTTCATGTGGGTAAAATATTCACTTTTCTATATGTACTTCAAAATTTAACATCATTTGACAAGTTTCAAAAAGACTTGTATTTTTTAAAAATGAAGCTCTGTAAACAAGTCAAATTCAGTCATTTGACATATAAGCAGGGCAGCACAGCCTCTACCCCCATTAAAGCCAAAAGGAGTTTAGAGCTCACTTGTTAACAGATGCGAAAACTGTGGCTCAAACCTCATTGGTCCCAAGCCTAAATGGAAGGACTTGCATTATTTCCTGAGATCATATTTCTGAATTCGAAAACCAGAATCAAAGAATGCTTTAGCATTTTAAAGTTGCATTCCACCTTTCCCTAGAGAAGCTGCTGCTCCTGGTGATCAACTTTTCTTGCCAAGGTTGTCCTCTCTGTAAGACCAGTATCTGCCAGGCAACCTTGAGCTGTATGCAGAATTTCTCTCCTGCTTAACACCTGCAGTTACTGCCTCTGGCACTTATTGTCTGCTTCTTGCCTGTCCAATCTGCATATTATGTTTTTGCTTAAACTTAGTCACCTTATCTTGGCTTGCCACTTGCCCCTGCAAGCTGTTGTAATTGGCTGATTGCTGTAATTTCCTGAATATAATCATAGATGTTACATTGCTTAAAAATTTCCTTTGAAATTTTGTACTCGAACCCTTATTCTCAACCCAGTCTCTTCTATAAACCTAATCTTTGGTTCTTTCTTACACATGACTCAGTATCCAATGTGCTTCAGTTTTTAAAAAATCACTTAAAATTTTTAAAATTTATTTTATTGAGGTATAGTTGGTTTACAGTACCATGTTAATTTCTGCTGTACAGCAAAGTAATTCAGTTATACGTATATATATATATATTCTTTTTCATATTCTTTTGCATTATGGTCTATCATGGGATAATAAATATAGTTCCCTGTGCTATATAGGAGTATCTGGCTTATCCATTCTACATGCAATAGTTTCTATTTGATAATCCCAAATTCCCAACCCACCGCACCCTCCACTCCCCTTGGCAGCCACACGTCTGTTCTCTGTCTGTGAGTCTGTCTCTGTTTCATAGATAAGTTCACTTCTGTCATATTTTAGATTCCACATATAAGTGATATCATATGATATGTGTCTTTTTCTTTCTGATCTCCTTCACTTAGTATGATAATCTCTAGTTTCACCCGTGTTGCTGCAAATGGCATTATTGCATTCTTTTTAAGACTGAGAAGTATTCCATTTATATATTACCACATCTTCTTCGTTTGTTCATCTGTTGATGGGCATTTAGGTTGCTTCCATGTCTTGTGTTATTGTAAATAGTGCTGCTATGAACTCTGGAGTGCGTGTGTCTTCTTGAATTATGGTTTTGTCCAGATATATGCTCAGGAGTGGGATTGCTGGATCATACAGCAACTCTAATTTTAGTTTTTTGAGGAAACTCCATATTGTTTTCCGTAGTGGCCGAACCAACTTCCATTTCCACCAACCGTTGTTTGAAGTTTCCCTTCTCTCCACACCCTCTCTGGCATTTATTACTTGTAGACCTTTTAATGATGGCCATTCTGACCAGTGTGAAGTGGTACCTCACTGTAGTTTTTGATTTGCCTTTCTCTAATGATTAGCAATGTTGAACATCTTTTCATGCACCTGTTTGCCATCTGTGTGTTTTCTTTCGAGAAATGTCTATTTAGGTCTTCCGTCCATTTTTCAATTGAGTTTGTTGTTGTTACTGAATTGCATAGGCTGTTTGTACAAAAAAAGTCATTTATTTTAAAATTGTCAAAATGGCTGAATTTGGTATGTGAAGAGAGATAACAGTGTATTGATTGCAAGCATGCATCTGGAGCTGCTGGCTGTGCCAGTGACCAGCTATGTGGCCTCAGGCACAGCGTTTGACCTCTCTGGGCTTCAGTTGCCTCATATATAAATCCTATATTGAGTGCTTATTACATCAAATAAAATAATATTATGGTTGTTGTTGTTATGGTAGTTTTTGCTTAATTTTCTGATCAAGAAAGAACCTGTATATCAGAACTTCATTCATTCAACAAACATTACCTGATTAACAATTTAAGGAGAGCCTCCTGACTGTTAGGGGCTTCCCTGGTGGCTAAGATGGTAAAGAATCCGTCTGAAATGAGGGGACGTGGGTTCAACCCCTGGATCAGGAAGGTCCCCTGGAGGAGGGCATGGCAATTCACACCAGTATTCTTGCCTGGAGAATCCCATGGATGGAGGACCCTGGCAGGCTACAGTCCCTAGGGTCTCAAAGAGTTGGACATGACTGAAGTGACTGAGCACACACACATGCTTTGATTGTTGGGTAATGACAGTGTTTAGGAGTCCAGGTGTAGCAGGAAGACCTCCCAAACACATCTCTTATCTAGCCATGTCCTTCCATCTTCATTGCCATCACCTTGGTTCAAGCCAATTTCATCTTCACAACAACCTAACTTCATACAGTATAAAAAGTAGGCTCTGGTCAGCCCCGATTCAGTGGATCCTCTTTATACTCAGGAAAGAAACCATACTCTAACTGTGATCCTGGTCCCTTCTGCCTTTCAAATTCATCTCACACTTTTCTTCTTGGTCCTTAGTCATCAGCAACACTTTCCCTCCTTCAATTTTTAAAATATTTTAATCTCTTTCCCACACCAGGGCCTTTGTATATGCTGTTCCTTCTGCCTGAAACATTCTTCTCAATGCTTTGTATGGCTTTCTCCTTCTCTTTCTTTAAGTTTAAATATCACTCCCAGTGATAGACAGGTGTTTTCTGCTCAGTACCCACTCCTATTTCTATTTTTTGTGTAGTAAGCTCCCTAAATTTCCTTTATAGAAATGTCCTTCACAGACTCTCCATGGGACTTATGCATGGTAAGTCACACAAGCTGCAGCAAATATGAAGATATGAAAGTCTTTCTTTTAGGTTTTCCAGAGAAGAATCCTTCAGACATGCTGGTGTTGGGGCAGGAAGAAGCCTGAAGGATAAAAATTACTTTATATCCAGACTTTCAACCAATACTGTCAGCCAATAGCTCCCTACTTCACCCCATATGCCTACTGGCCCCAGTCTCCTGGCACCTGAGAAGGGAAACTGAGTCCCTTTTCACTGAACTCCCTTCTCAGGGCCTCTGTGGGGTAGCCACCTTCACTCTGCAAGACCAATTCCTCTTGCTACTAAGTTTGCTGAATTATTTTATCCCTGGCTGGTTCCTTTCCCTTATTCTTTGTCTTGGAGGTTAATACCTTTAGAAACTTACCCCTCTCACTATTTTCCTGGAGTCTGGGGAAGGGGAGAAGAATACTTAAGGAGAATGACTGTATATACCCAGATTTAACTTCAGGTGGGTCCCTAAAAACTTCTTGTTTTCTCCTGTCAGGAGATGACCGCAAACCTTTTCTGCTTTCCTCAGACTTCATCACCTCCCACCTCAGGCCCAGGAAATGACCTCATGTCTTGCAATCTCGCAAACAAAAAATGAGTAAACTCCCTCCATTTCTTACCATTTTCCAACACTGCAAGGTTACCCAAGTACACACACTCCTTCCTGTTTCTCCATCACCAAGGAAGAGATGCCTCCCCTAAGGCTGATAACTGTTCTTTTCTCAAGCTCTGTCTCAGTACCGCCATCTTCCCAGAACCTTGCTTAGTAAGCGGGTGTCCCTCTCTCTGCATTCAATATTAATAGATGGTATAACTAGCATCTGAACTTAGAATGACCAACCATCATGTTTACTGGGGAATGAGAGGGTTTCCTGGGCTAACGAGAGCTTTTGTGTGAAAACCAGAATGAATTTGTGACCTATTTTCTCCCATAGTTTGAATTAATCCTCCCTTAACCCTATACTTTCTCTTCATCTGGTTTCCTTAATCTCTCCTACTCTCACAACCAAGCTTCTCAAAACAGGTAGTCTGGATAGATTGCTCACCTCCTACTCACTTCAATAAAAGAGGAACACAATCATGACATGACTGAAAGAGAAGCTTCAGGAATCTGCCAGCCATCCTTGCTGTAGTTTGCCCTGGTGTCCTGCAGAGCTTCAGATGGGATTTCTTTCATCCTCTTCCACTGCACACTACCTTCAGCCTCGCCATTTCTCTGGGAGTGTTCCCGGCAGGGTTAGCAGCACACATACAGGCATACATCCCATCATCACCCCACTGGATGTTCAGTCAGTGATGCTCAACACATGTGAGCCTTGATTTCTGTGCCCTCACACAATCTTAGTGTGCATTGACTTTTGCATCTTTCTTGCAAGGTCCATCATCTACTCATAGAATTCCTAGGCCCTCTTCTCGTTATGTACACTTACCCTGGAGAACTCATACACTTGCCAGGCTCTACTTTGCCCTTTATAGGCTGGTGAATCCAAATCTATGTCCAGTTCAAATCTCTTTTCTGTGGGTGAGATTGGTACATCCAGTGCTTACTGGAACTGTCCATTTGGATTGCCCCAAGTAAACTCAAGCTCAATTTGTTCAAAATTAATCTCACCATCACCCACTACTTAAACCTGCAGCAATTCTTGTGTACCCATTTCAGACAATGGGACCACTATCTTCCAGGTTGCATGATCCACTGGATATCTGACTTTCATCCCTGACTCTTCCCTCACATACTACATCAGGAAGTGTTCTGAGTTGCTGGCCAGGGAAAGCAACACTGGTTAATCTAAGTTGGAAGGATTTTGGTGAAAGGACTTTCAGTATCTCACAGATTCCACAGCAAGATTAGAAAACAACCGTGCATCTTAGTAGCCACAGAGTCAAAGTGAATCAACCAGTAGAACTGCCGCAGAATATGCTCACAGATACTTCTGTTTGCATCACTAGCATTTCTGACCCTAGAACAGGGATGCTACTGCTAAAATTACAACTGATTCCAGTGTTAACACCTTCACTAGAATAGAGTCTGTGTGTTGTTGCTGATCTTCAGTTGCCCAGTTGTGTCTGACTCTTTGTGACCCCATGGCCTGCAGCAGGCCAGGCCTCCCTGTTCCTCACCATGTCCCAAAGTTTGCTCAAGCTCATGTCCATTGTATCGGTGATGCCATCCAGCCATCTTATCCTCTCATGCTGTCTTCTCATTCTACCCTCAATCTTTGCTTGAGACAGGGATTTTCCCAATGGGTTGGCTGTTCTCATCAGGTGACCAAAGTACTGGAGCTCCAGCTTCAGCATCAGTCCTTCCAATGAATATTCAGGGTTGATTTCCTTTAAAATAACTGACTGGATCTCTTTGCTGTCCAAGGGACTCTCAGGCGTCTTCTCCAGCACCACAGTTCAAAGGCATCAATTCTTTGGTGCTGTGCCTTCTTTATGGTCCAGCTCTCATAACCGTACATGATCACTGGGAAGACCATTAACTTGACTATATGGACCTTTGTCAGCAGAGTAATGTTTCAGTTTTTCAACACACTGTCTAAGTTTGTCATAACTTTCCTGCCAAGAAGCAATTGTCTTCTGATTTCATGGCTGCAGTCACCATACGCAGTGATTTTAGAGCCCAAGAAGAGGAAATCTGTCCCTGCTTCCACCTTTTCCCCTTCTATTTGCCATGAAGTAATCGGGTCAGATGCCACGATCTTAGTTTTTTTGTAATATTTAGCTTTAAGCTGGCTTTTCTGCTCTTTCTTCACCCTCGTCAAGAGGTTCTTTAGTTCCTCTTCATTTTCTGCCATTAGAGTCGTATCATCCACAGATCTGAGGTTGTTGATGTTTCTCCAGCCTATCTTGATTCCAGCTTGTAACTCATTCAGCCTGGTATTTCTCATGATGTGCTCAGTGTATAGGTTAAATAAACAGAGTGACAACAGACAGCGTTGTTGTCCTTTTTCAATACTGAACCAATCAGTTGTTCCATACAGGGTTCTAACTGTTATTTCTTGACCCACATACAGGTTTCTCAAGAGACAGATAGACAATCTGGTATTCCCATTTCTTTAAGAGCTTTCCTCAGTTTGGTATGGTCCTCACAGTCAAAGGCTTGAGTGTAGTCAATGAAACAGGTACATGTTTTTTTTGAATTCCCTTGCTTTCTCTACGATCTGGTGAATGTTGGTAATTTGATCTCTGGTTCCTTTGCCTTTTCTAAACCCAGCTTGGATATCTGGTAGTTCTTGGTTCACATAATGTTGAAGACTAGCATGCAAGATTTTAAGCATGACCTTACTAGCATGGGAGATGAGTGCAATTGTCCAATGGCTTAAACATTCTTTAGTACTACACTTCTTGGAAATTGGGATAAGGACTGACATTATCCAGTCCTGTGGCCACTGCTGGGTCTTCCAGACTTGCTGACATATTGAGTGAAACACTTTGATAGTATCATCTTTTAGAGTTTTGAATAGCTCTACTGGATACCTAGATAATGACCATTTCTGATCTATTTCTAAAATGACCACATCTCTCTTTTGTGTAATCTAAGGACTAAACAGAGCACCAACATGTCCTTTGTAGTTTGAAAGAAGAAGATAGAAAAGAGAAAAATTTCACAATATACGTGAGTCGAGTCATTATGCTGTATAACTTGAGCTTATACATTGTCAATTATATCTCAATAAAACAGAAAAAGCCTTCTTCTTAAAGGCTTTAAAAGAAAAATTATCTAAAACAATTTTGTTTATACTTGAAATGTAAGGAAGAAAATGCAGGAAACTTTTATGGTCATTGTTTTTGCAATCATTTTAAAGTTCTAATAATCATATCTACTAAGTGACTCTGAATCTGAAAAGACACTTACTCCTTGGAAGGAAAGTTATGACCAACCTAGGTACATACTGAAAAGCAGAGACTTTACTTTGCCAACAAAGGTCTGTCTAGTCAAGGCTATGGTTTTTCCAGCGGTCATGTATGGATGTGAGAATTGGACTGTGAAGAAGGCTGAGCACCAAAGAATTGATGCTTTTGAACTGTGGTGTTGGAGAAGACTCTTGAGAGTCCCTTGGAATGCAAGGAGATCCAACCAGTCCATTCTGAAGATCAGCCCTGGGATTTCTTTGGAAGGACTGATGCTAAAGCTGAAACTCCAGTACTTTGGCCACCTCATGCGAAGAGTTGACTCATTGGAAAAGACTCTGATGCTGGGAGGGATTGGGGCGCAGGAGGAGAAGGGGACAACAGAGGATGAGATGGCTGGATGGCATCACTGACTAGATGGACGTGAATCTCAGTGAACTCCGGGAGTTGGTGATGGACAGGGAGGCCTGGTGTGCTGCAATTCATGGGGTCGCAAAGAGTCCGACACGACTGAGCGACTGAACTGAACTGAAGTGATTCTTTGAATTCTTATTCCCTTTCTTTTGTCATTCCTCAGTTGATCTTGTGGGTTAAGGCAAACAGTTATCTCTGAAAGATCTGAGACAGGATTTGGTGATCCTGTCATCATAGAGTTTCAGACTTTCTTTTCTATACTGTTGGAAAAGAAAAGTCAGGAGTTATTAGGGATCCCCAGAAAATCCCTTGAGTCCCTCCATACTCTCCACCCTCCTCCCACGTGTGAAACCATTCTTCTTTCCCCTTGATAATTGAAACCAGTCTTTGCATCTAACGGCACAGTTTCTCACTGATTACCTTTTGACTGAACGTCATATGAAGCCATAAAATGGCCAGATGGCAATTTCACTTCCGGTATGAACACATAATTGCAGTGCCAACTGGTGGGAGCATTTCCCTTTTGGATATTTAGTCCTTTAAATAATCAGAGTCTAGAGTTATGAGGATTGGAATAAAATATTTTGATGCAGCTGAATGATAGATTAATACAAGTGTCAGGCCCTTGGAGACGCTGCCACAGAAAAACCCAGTATCTCTATGACCCTTTTCCTGCTGCAGTTGTTAAATCCACAGGAAGATGAGCATCACCCCTCCTGAACCATCACATTTTCTCTCAATTTGCATCCAAAACCCCAGCTGCAAGAGAAGCTAATAAAGGGAGGGGGGAATTCAGCTTCTGTGGGTACATGAAATGACTCTTTAAGGAGATTGGAGTGGGGCCTGAGTGCCAATTCACCATGGCCCTCCCTCTGAAGCCCAATCTAATTGATCTGCTACAAGGGAGCTGCATGGCCACTCTGGCAGTGGCTCAATTATAGTGACTGCTGCAGGCTATAGTCCATAGGGTTGCAAAAAGTTGGACATGACTGAAGCAACTTAGAGTGTGCACACCTTGGCAAACAGGAGACTAGTTTGTCTTATGGGGTAAGGACTAGGACTTTACCATGTCTTCAAGCTTATTATTCTATCCCTTGACAGTGGTTATTCAGACCACTTGGTCAGGTTTCAGTGAGTACTGTATTCCAGGGTCCACAGTTGATAATCTAGTTCACCGTTCACCTGTACATGCCAGATGCTATTAGTACTCCTATCTCTAACACTAACTGGATTTTTACTCCTTTCAGTTACATATTGTTCAGAAAAATCCATCCCATATTTCACTCAACCTCCTGAGGACCTGGGACAAATTCTTACATCATTCAAGGTACTTGGTTGCATGCAACAGAGACCATTTCTGACTAAAGCAAGCAAAACAGCCATTTATTTTAAAAACACCAGGCAACTCATAGGATCTATGCACTGGTTGGCAAACCAGGTTTGAAGGCCATGGAGCCAGAAGCCACCCTCCAAAGCAGACTGCAGAAATGGTCCCCTGAAGGCATTGCCAGCTCTCTGTTGGTGCTGCCACCAGATTCAATGACCCTGCAAATGGGATGCAGCCAACTTCACAGGCACTACCCCCATGGGGAAGCAACCTGCATGACTCTACTGTTTCAAATCATCTTCTGATTAGGAGGTGGGGATGAGGAGCTATAAAGAAAGTAGGGAGAATGGCATTGAAACATGTATAATATATATGAAACGAGTCGCCAGCCCAGGTTCGATGCACGATACTGGATGCTTGGGGCTGGTGCACTGGGACAACCCAGAGGGATGGTATGGGGAGGGAGGAGGGTTCAGGATGGGGAACACGTGTATACCTGTGGTGGATTTGTGTTGATATATGGCAAAACCAATACAATATTGTAAAGTTAAAAATAAAATAAAATAATTTAAAAAAAAGAGAGAGAGTAGGTATTTCTGATTGTCAGAGATCATGTGCCAGAGCTGTGGCTACCAGGAAGCTGGGAAAATGAATAGATGCTTTTTTAACTTCTGTGATAGGAGGCAGGCTCTGTTCTTTAACATAGGAAGAGGTTCAGCTGCTGAGCGGACATAAAGAATGACAAATATTTTTTACATCCTAATGCATAGTAAATTACAGTTTCTTACTGATTCTACCTCCTAAATCTCTCCTTTTCTAAACAGCTTTATTGAGATACAAGTCACATGCCATAAAATCTATCCGTTTAAAGTGTACAATTCAGTGGGATTTGATATGTAACATCAAGTTGTTCATGTTTGTAAATTGTGGTAAAATATAGCTCAACATTCAGAAAACTAAGATCATAGCATCCGGTCCCATCATTTCATGGCAAGTAGATGGGGAAACAATGACAGACTTTATTTTCTTGGGCCCCAAAATCACTACAGATGGTGACTGCAGCCATGAAATTAAAAGGCACTTACTCCTTGGAAGGAAAGTTATGACCAATCTAGACAGCATATTAAAAAGCAGAGACATTCCTTTGCCAACAAATGTCATCTAGTCAAGGCTATAGTTTTTCCAGTGGTCATATATGGATGTGAGTGTTGGACCGTGAAGAAAGCTGAGCACCAAAGAATTGATGCTTTTGAACTGTGGTGTTGGAGAAGACTCTTGAGAGTCCCTTGGACTGCAAGGAGATCCAACCAGTCCATCCTAAAGGAGATCAGTCCTGGGTGTTCATTGGAAGGACTGATGTTGAAGCTGAAACTCTAATACTTCGGCCACCTGATGTAAAGAGCTGACTCATTTGAAAAGACCCTGATGCTGGGAAAGATTAAGGGCAGGAAGAGAAGGGGAGGACAGAGCATAAGATGATTGGATAGCATCACTGACTCATTGGACATGGGTTTGGGTGGACTCCAGGAGTTGGTGATGGACAGGGAGGCCCAGTGTGCTGCAGTTCATGAAGTTGCAAAGAGTCGGACATGACTGAGTGACTGAACTGAACTGAACTGATATAGCATATATAAATTTGTCATTTTAAGCATACAATTTCATGGCATCGACTACATTCATGATGTATAACCATTACCACTATTTCCAATTTTTTTTCGTCATCCCAAACAGAATCTGTGTAACCAAAGGAGTAACTCTCTACTCCCCTAGGCCACTGGTAATCTCCAATCTACTTTCTGTCTCCATGAATTTGCCCATATTAGAGATTTCATGCAAGTATAAACATATATATTTATAGATATATTAAATGTTTCATATTTCCAATTACACCAATCTCCCTTTCTTGCCTCCTGGCCTTTGCTTTAATTTTTTATGCTGCTTAGAACTGCCTCTCATTCTTCTTCTCTAGCACTTCACATATAGAATTCTTATTGATCCTTTAAGTGTCAATTAAGCTATCAAATCTTACAGGAAACACATATTGACTTCCTTATACAAAATCAGGTAGTCTCTCTATCCTTTTAAAAAATTCCAAGCTTCTGTGTATTTTGACACTTGTCATACCACCTAATATTCCATATTGTAATTATCTTTTGGCTTGTTGCTCTCCATCACTAGAGCCTATAGCATTGTGCCTGGCACATAATAACTCTGTTGGAGAGGCAAGCCACAGTTGATCCTGAGTATTTTTGCGTGTTCTCGCTGAGTATACCAAGAATATAAGGCCTGGACCACTCTTTTTGGGTCACTTATCAGAGTTGTTTGCAGTGAGTAATCCTGAGAGATGAGCTCGTGTCTCTTCCCAGATAAAGAGGAGGCCTCATTCGATTTACTATAGTAGTGATGATTCTCCTAAGGTTTGTGTGCTCCTGTCCTGTAAAGCAACTCATTGCACTTACAGGCATTCATCATGGAACCTTTGTTTTGGCCCCGTGGGATATGGAGGCAATAGGGAACCCATGTACACTTGCTGCTTTTGCCATCAGTAATGAAGTCCTATCTCTGACCCAGGAACCTCATGCCTTCTGCTGGCAGTCAAGAAGCATTAACAGGCTAAATATTTAGCTTGAAAGTAGAGTAAAATCCTAGACTATTCACAGTCCTTGATATGATCAAGAGATATTTATTGGCTGTAAGAGTGAGAACTGGAATTAACACCTGTTTTAGTTTGCTTGGGCTGCCTTAACAAAGAACCAGAGACTAGGTGTATACAACAGAAATTTATATTCTCACAGTTCTATGAGGCGAGACATCTGTGATTGAAGAGTTAGAAGGTTTATTTCCTTCTGAGGGCTGTAAAGGAGTATCTGCTCCAAATGTCCCTCCTTGGCTGGAAGATGGCCATCTTCTTGTGTTTTCACACTGTGTTCTATGTCCAAACTTCTTAGTAGGACATCAGTCATATTGGATTGTTGTTTATTTGCTAAGTTATGTCTGACTTTTGTGACCCCATGGACTGTGTAGCCCACCAGGCTTGTCTGTCCATGGGATTTCCCAGGCAAGAATACTTCAGTGGGCTGCCATTTCCTTCTCCAGAGGATCTTCCCAACCCAGGGATTGAATCTGCATCTCCTACTTGGCAGGCGGGTTCTTTACCCACTGAGCCACCTAGGAATGATCTCATACAACTTAATTATCTCTGTAAAGATCCAATCTCCAAATATGGTCACATTCTGATACTGGACTCAAACATATGAACCAGTCCAGTACTCTTGCCTGGAAGATCCCATGGACGGAGGAGCCTGGTAGGCTGCAGTCCATGGGATTGCTGAGTCAGACACGACTGAGCAACTTCACTTTGACTTTTCACTTTCATGCATTGGAGAAGGAAATGGCAACCCACTCCAGTGTTCTTGCTTGGAGAATCCCAGGGACAGGGGAGCCTGGTGGGCTGCCGTCTATGGGATAGCACAGAGTTGGACACGACTGAAGTGACTTAGAAGCAGCAGCCCATAACAGCATGATAAACAAAATCAGCATACAAACATTCATCAGGTTTTATGGCCTAACAGCCTTTTTTATACATAATAACCTATTAACAAAAATAATTTAAAAATAATCTTGATGGTTTCAAGATTATTTTGGAGTGATACAAACTTAATTTTTGCCTAGATGTTTCAAAAACTGCTCTTAAATCCTTGCAATTTGGCATTTTCCTCAAGTGGTTATACAGATAGATCTTTTTGATAATTTGAAACTGTATTTTAAAGCAGGGACATTTCTGACAATACACTAAAACAGTTATTTATTACACATATTAGTCTGAATTTTTCCCTGAAATTAAAACATAGGAATAGCGTGAACTTTGTATTGTTAGATATCTAATTAAGAGAACTGATAGAATTAAACCACTATAAGTAGTCATAAAATGAGGACAGTCTATATTGACTTGAGATTTATCTTTATAGTTTACAGTATCTCATCTCTTGCTTTGTTTATTTGATAGAATTAAGCATTAGCTTTTGATGTGGAAAAGAGATTTCAAGTGAATGAGCCTTGAGGAATACAATTAAAGAACAGAATAAATAAAATAACTCATAACTTATGTTTCCTAAGTATAAGCAAACAAGACAGTTGTAAATGAAAAATTATTCCTATTCCATGGAAAATATCTTTTAGGAAGTCTTTTTATCACAACAGCATTTGCTGCTTTGTTTGTTTGTTTACAAAAAACAAGGTCTTTGTCTCTGAAAAATACTATCATAAAACCATGGTGCCTTGATTTTGTAGAAGATCCATACATTTTCTATAGAGGGCCATAATAACAACCAAATTTTACTTTCTAAAAGCTTCCATAAGAAACATCACAATTCAGGAGGGACCCAAGATGAGGGACAAGTAGGAAGAACCTGAGCTTGCCTCCTCCCACAAACACAACACATCTAAACCTACATATAGAGCAATTTTTCCTGAAGAAGACCTGAGGATTAACTGAACAGCTACTGTGCACAATAGAAATGGGTAGGAAAAAGAGAGACACAGTATCCACAGGAACGCAACTCCTGATGCAAGAAACTGCAGGACAGAGGGATATAACTGAGAGGGCCTAGCACACACTGGCCTGCCTGGAGACACAGCAATAAATCCCCAGAGTTTATAGGGCATTTTGACTATACAGGAAGGAAATCCATTTACTAACCTTAGACTTCCTGCCAAATAGGAAGGAAATTGCTGGAGCCTTTTGGGGGTTGGAGGCACTGGTGAGTGCTTTTGAGTTCCTCCAGGACTCTCTCCAGACTAAGCCCATTCTAACTCCAGCTGCCCCTCCAAGGCAGCCTCAGTGGGGCACTCTTCAGGGACTGTCCCTGGGCAGGATCCACTCCAGCTCCAGCCACCATGCGAAGATGGCCTTAGGTTCTGCGCTTCTCAGGGACTGCCCGTGGCCTATGGCCGTGCTGGCTCAGAAAACTTGCCAGAACTGCCAGGCGCAGGTCGTCTACATGGGAATGTTCCTCACAAGACCACTCCTTCAAGATCAGGAGATGTAGCTCTTTCATTTAATTCATAGAAACAAAAATGGAGAGTCAAACAAAATGAGGAGATAAGGAAATACATTCCAAATGAAAGAACAAAACAAGGAATCTCCACCCTGTCTTCCATAGTGGTTATATTAATTTACATTCCCACCAACAGTGCAAGAGGGTTCCCTTTTCTCTACTCTCTCTGGTATTTATTGTTTGTAGATTTTTTGATGATGGCCACTCTGACAAGAGTAAGGTGATATCTCATTGCATTTCTCTAATAATGAGTGATGGTGAGCATCTTTTCATGTATTTATTAGCCATCTGTATGTCTTCTTTGGAGAAATGTCTGGTTAGGTCTTTTGCCCACTTTTTGATTGGGTTTTTTATTTTTCTGGTCCTGAGTTACACAATCAGTTTGTATATTTTTGAAATTAATACTTTGTCAGTTGTTTCATTTTCTATTATTTTGAAAGAACAAAATAAAACCCCAGAAAAATCCTAATGAAATGGAGATAATTAATTTACCTGATAAAGAATTTTTTTTAAATGGTAAGATGCTCACTAAACTCGAGAGAAAAATAGAGGAACTCAGTGAGAACTTCAACAAAGATTTAAAAAGTTAAAAAGAATCAACCATAACTGAAGAATATAATCATTGAAATTAAAAAAAATACATTAGAGAGAATAAGCAGCAAATAAGATGTAGAGAAGAAGAGATAAGTGATATAGAAGGTAGAATAATGGAAATCACAGGAAAAAGAAGAAAGACATTTTTAAATTGAGGAGTATTTAAGGAACCTCTGGGACAACATCAAGCATGCTAGCATTCACATTATGGGAATCCCAGAAAGAGAACAGAGAGAGAGAGACAGAAAACTTATTTGAAGAATTAATGACTGAAAGCTTCCCAACCTGTGAAAGAGAACAGACATCAGGAACAGGAAACACAAGAGAGTTCCAAACAAAATGATCCCCAAAAGAGCCATACCAAGCTACCCTGTAGTTAGAATGGGGAAAGTTAAAGAGAAAATCTTGAAGACAGCAAGAGAAAAACAACTAATCTCATACAAGGGAAACTCTATAAAAATATGAACTGACTTTTCAGCAGGAACTTTACAAGCCAGAAGGAAGTGGCAGAATATATTTAAAGTGCTGAAAGGAAAAAACTTACAACCTGGAATATTCTATATGGAAAGATTATCATTAAGAATTGAGAGAGAGATAAAGAGCTTTCCAGACAAGCAGAAATCAAAGGAGATCATCACCACTAAATTGGTATCCAAAGAAATGTTTAAAGATTTTCTTTAAGCAGAAATACCACATTTAGAAATAGGAAAATATATGAAAGAAAAAAATCTCATTGGTATAGGCAAATATATGGTAAAGACAGTGGATAAGTCATTTAAAAAGCTAATATGAAGGTTAAAAGATAAAAATGTAGTACTTTCAGAATGCCTTTGAACTTAAGTGACTGTCGGTAAAATAGATAACTATATATATGGGTATATATAAATGCATGCGTGCCTGCCAAGTTGCTTCAGTCGTGTCTGACTCTTTGTGACTCCAAGGACTGTAGCCCACCAGGCTCCTCTGTCTGTAGGATTCTCCAGGCAGGAATACTGGAGTGGGTTGCCGTGCCCTCCTTCAGGGGATCTTCCCAGACCGAGGGATTGAACCCATTTCTCTTACGTCTCCTGCTTTGGCAGATGGGTTTTTTACCTCTAGAGCCACCTGGAAAGCTTATATATACACCTTATGGTAACCACAAATCAAAAACCTACAACGGACATGCAAAAAATAAAGAGCAATCCTAACACAACACTAAAGGAATCCTTGAAACAACAAAGGATGGATCCAAGAAAAAAAGACAAGAACAGAGAACTACCAAAACAACCAAAACACAATAAACGGAACGGCAAAAAGTGTATACCTGTCAATACTTACTTCAAACGTAAGTGGACTAAATGCTCTAATCAAAAGATGTAGTATAGCTGAATGGATAAAAAACCAAGACCCATAAACATGCTGTTTACAAGAGACTCAGCTCGGATCTAAAGACACACATAGACTGAATGTGGAGAGATGGAAAAAGATATTCCATGCAAATAGAAAAGAAAAGAAAACAAAACTGGGTAGCAATGCTTATATCAACCATGATAGACTTTAAAACGCAGACTGTAACAAAAGAAAAAGGGTATTGCAATAATGATAAAGGGGTCAATCCAGCAAAGAATTTTCAATCATTTATGTACTCAACAGAGAAGTACCTAAAGTATGATATTGTTGTTCAGTCACTAAGTCATATCCGACTTTTTGTGACCCCATGAACTGCAGCATTCCAGGCTTCCCTGTCCTTCACTATCTCCCAGAATTTGCTCAAACTCATGTCCATTGAGTCAGTGATGCCATTCAACCATCTCATCCTCTGTTGCCCCCTTCTTTTCCTGCCCTCAGTCTTTCCCAGCACCAGGGTATTTTCTAATGAGTCAGCTTTTTGTATCAGGTGGCCAAAGTATTGGAGCATCAGTTTTGGCATCAGCCCTTCCATTGAATATTGAGAGTTGATTTTCTGTAGGATTGGCTGGTTTGATCTCCTTGCAGTCCAAGGGACACTCAAGAGTCTTCTCCAACATCACAGTTCAAAAGCATTAATTCCTCAGCGCTCAACTTTCTTTATGGTCCAACTCTCACATCTGTACATGACTACTGGAAAAATTATAGCTTTGACTAGCTGGACTTTTGTTGGCAAAGTAATGTCTCTGCTTTTTAATATGCTGTCTAGGTTGGTCATAGCTTTTCTTTCAATGGGCAAACATCGTTTAATTTCGTGGCTGCAGTCACTGTCCACAGTGATTTTGGAGTCCAAGAAAATAAAATCTGCCACTGTTTCCATTTTGTACTCTTCTATTTGCCATGAAGTGATGGGACCAGATGCCATGATCTTCATTTTTTGAATGTTGAGTTTTAAGCCAACTTTCTCACTCTCCTCTTTCACCTTCATCAAGAGGCTCTTTAGTTCCTCTTCACTTTCTGCCATTAGGGTGGTTACCTTGCATATCTGAGGTTGTTGATACTTCTCCTCGCCTGGCAATCTTGATTCCAACTTCTGAATCATTCAGCCTGACATTTCTCATAATGTATTCTGCATAGAAGTTAAATAAGCAAATGACAGCATACATCCTTAACATACTCCTTTCCCAATTTTGAACCAGCCCAGCTCCAGTTCTAACTGTTGTTTTTGACCTACATACAGGTTTCTCAGGAGGCAGGTAAGGTGGTCTGATATTCCCATCTCTTTAAGAATTTTCCACAATTTGTTCTGATCCACACAATCAAAGGCTTTATGGTAGTCAAAGAAACAGAAGTAGGTGTTTTTCTGGGATTCTCTTGCTTTTTCTATGATCCAGTAGATGTTGGCAACTTGATCTCTGGTTCTTCTACCTTTTCTAATCCAGCTTGTACATCTGGAAATTTTTGGTTTATGTACTGCTGAAGCCTGGCTTGAAAGATTTTGAGCATTACCTTGCTAGCATGTGAAATGAGCACAGTTGTATGGAACACTATTTCTCATTGCCTTTCTTTGGGATTGGAATGAAAATGGACGTTTTCCAGTCCCCTGTCCAATGCTGAGTTTTCCAAATTTACTGGCATAATGAGTGCAGCACTTTGACAGCATCATCTTTCAGATTTGAAATAGCTCAACTGGAATTCCATCATGTCCACTAGCTTTGTTTGCAGTAATGCTTTGTAAGGCCCACTTGACTTCACACTCCAGGATGTCGGGCTCTAAGTGAGTGTACACCATTGTGGTTATCCAGGTCATTAACATCTTTTTTGTACAGTTATTCTGTGTATTCTTGCCACCTCTTCTTAATATATTCTACTTCTGTTAGGTAGTTGTGGTTTTTGTCCTTTATTGTGCCCATCTTTGCATGAAATGTTCCCTTGGTATCTCTAATTTTCTTGAAGAGATCTCTAGTCTTTCCCATTCTCCTGTTTTTTTTCTATTTCTTTGCATTGTTCACTTAAGAAGGCTTTCTTATCTCTCCTTGCTATTCTCTGGAAATCTGCATTCATTTGAGTATATCCTTCCTTTTCTCCTTTGCCTTTTGTTTCTCTCTTCTTTTCTCATCTATTTGTAAGGCTTCCTCAGACAACCATTTTGCCTTTTTGCATTTCTTTTTCTTTGGGATGGTTTCGGTCACTGCTCCTTGGGGGAACAGAGACCTGACTCTTGGAGAGTGCATACAAGGTATCATATGCACGGGGATGTAGCACAACACAGTGCCTCCATGGGAATCTGGGGTACATTTGCCTGGGGATCCTGGAAGTTCTCCTGGGGAGGTGAATGTAGACTATTCCTGACAGTGGGTACAGGACACTTGTAGCAGAAGCTCCAGGGAAAATTTATCAGAATGAGCACTCCTGGTGTTCTACATTTCAGCACCAAGACCCAGCTCTACCCAACAACCTACAGGCTCCAATGCTGGAAAGCCTCAGGCCAAACAACCAAGAGATAGGAAAACAGCCCATCCATCAGAAGATAGGCTGCCAAAGCACACACCTTGATACAGCTCTGCACATTTTTTCAAGTGTACGTGGAGCATTCTTGAGGATAGAATTCATGTTAGGACACCAAAAAAGACTCAGCAAATTTAAGAAGGTTAAAATCGTATCAAGCATCTTTTCCCACCACAGTGGTATAGAAATAAACTACAAGAAGAAAATGGGAAAAACAATAAACATGTAAAGACTAAAAACATGCTACCCAACAATCAATGACCAACAAAAAAAAAAATCAAAGTGGAAAGTGAAAAATACCTTGAGACAAATGAAAATGGAAAACAGCTGTCCAAAATCAATGAGATGCAGCAAACACAGTTTTAAGAGGGAAGTACAGGCCTACCTCAAGAAAGAAGAAAAATCTCAGATAAACAATCTAAATTTGTATTTAAAGGAACTAGAAAAAGAAGAACAAAGTCCAAAGTTAGTAGAAGGAAGAAAGTGATAAGAATCAGAGAGGAAATAAATGAAATAAACACTAAAAAAATAGGAACAATCAATGACTCTAAGTGCTGATTCTTTGAAAACATTAACAAATCAAAAACCTTTAAGGAGTCTCCTCAAGAAAAAAAAAAAAAGAACTCAAATAAATAAAATCAGAAATGAAAGAAAAGAAATTCCAACAAACACCACAGAAACACAAAGGATCATAAAAGTATACAAGGCATACTTTTATGTCAAGAAGTTAGACAACCTAGAAGAAATGGATAAGCTCCTAGAAATATACAATCTTCCAAGAATGAATAATGGAGAAATAGAAAATCGGAAAAGACCAATGACTTAAAATGAAATTGAATCAGTAATTTAAAAATTCCCCCAAGTAAAAGTTCAGGTCCAGATGTCTTTACAGGTTAACTCTACCAAACATTTTAAGAGGAGTTAATACCTATTATTCTCAAATTATTTCCAAAAATTGGAAGGAACACATACAAGTTCATTTTATGAGACTACTATTACCCTGATATAAAACCAAAGTAAAGGAAAAAAAAGAAAAGAAAAAATTTACAGCCCAAAATCTCTGATGAAAATAGATGAAAAATCCTCAACAAAATATTAGCCAACTGTATTCTACCATACATTAAAAAAGTACACCATGATCAAGTGAGATTCATTCCAGAGATGCAGAAATGATTTAACAGCTGTAAGTCAATCAATGTGATATACCACACTAACAAAATGAAGAATAAAAATCATATAATCATCTCAATAGATTCAGAAAAAGCATTTGACAAATTTCAACACCCACTATGATAAAAATTCTTGGAAAGTGGGTATAGAAGAAACATCTGCTGCTGCTGTTGCTAAGTCACTTCAGTCGTGTCTGACTCTGTGTGAACCCATAGACGGCAGCCCACCAGGCTCCTCTGTCCCTGGGATTCTCCAGGCAAGAATACTGGAGTGGGTTGCCATTTTCTTCTCCAACAAGAAACATACATCAGCATCATAAAGGCTATGGATGACAAACCCACAGCTAGCAATACATCTAATAGTCAAAAGCTGAAAGTTTTTCCTCTAAGATAAAGAACAAGGCAAGGATGCCTTACTCTTGCCACTTTTATTTAACGTATTGAAAGTCCTAGCCACAGAAATTAAGCAAGAAAAAGAAAGAAAAGTCATCCAAATTGGAAAGGAAGATGTAAAAGTGTCCCTGTTTGTGGATGACATGATCCTGTATGTTAGAAAAAAGCCTCAAATATTTCACCAAAAAATTACTAGAACTAATAAATGAATTCAGCAAAGTTGCAAGAGGATACAAAAATGATATAAAGAAATCTGTTGCCTTTCTATACACTAAAATTAAATATAAGAAAAAGAAGTTAAGGAAGCAACTTCATTTATAATCATATCATAAAATAGTTAAATACCTAGGAATAAATTTAACTCAGGAGGTGAAAGATCTGTATTCTGGAAACTATAAGATACTGTGGAAGGAAATTGAAGACAGTACAAATAAATGGGAAGATTAATTATACTCACAGAATGGAAGTATTAATATTTTTAAATGTCTCTATTACCCCAAGAAATATACAGATTCAATGCAATTATTATTCAAAATACAAATGGAATTTTTCATAGAAATAGTACAAAAAGTTTTAAATTTATATGGAACCACAAAAGACCCCAAATTGCCAAAGCAATCTTGAGAAAAAAGAATGAAGGTGGAGGTATCATGCTTTCAGCCTTGAAACTATACTAGAAAGCTATAGTAATTAAAACTGTATGATGCTGGCACAAAAACAGGCACATAGATCAATGGGAAAGACTAGGGAGTTTAGAAGTAAAAACCACTATCATATGTTCAATTAACCTATGACAAAGGAAAACATCTATTTCAGAAAATAATCTACTTCTGCTTCATTGACTACATAAAACCCTTTGACTGTGTGAATCATAACAAGCTGTGGAAAATTCTTAAAGAGATGGGAATACCAGACGACTTTACCTGCCTCCTGAGAAACCTGTATGCAGGTCAAGAAGCAACAGTTAGAACTGGACGTGGAACAACAGACTGGTTCAAAATTGGGAAAGAGTACATCAAGTACATATTGTCACCTTGCTTATTTAACTTATATACAGAGTACATTATGAGAAATGCCGAGCCAGAAGAAGCACAAGCTGGATTCAAGATTGACTGGAGAAATATCAATAACCTCAGATATGCAGATGACACCACCCTTATGGCAAGCGAAGAAGAACTTAAGAGCCTCTTGATGAAGGTGAAAGAAGAAAGTGAAAAAGCTGGCTTAAAACTCACCATTCAAAAAACAAAGATCATGGCATCTGGTCCCATCACTTCAGGACAAATAGAAGGGGAAACAATGCAAAGTGACAGATTTTATTTTCTTGGGTTCCAAAATCACTGCAGATGGTGACTGCAGCCACAGAATTAAAAGACACTTGCTCCTTGGAAGGAAAGCTATGAGAAATCTAGACAGTGTATTAAAAAGCAGAGACATTACTTTGCTGACAAAGGTCTGTCTAGTCAAAGCTATGATTTTTCCAGTAGTCATGTATGAATGCGAAAGTTATACTATAAAGCAGGCTGAGTGCCAAAAAATTGATGCTTTTGAACTGTGGTGTTGGAGAAGATTCTTGAGCGTCCCTTGGAATGCAAGGAGATCAAACCAGTCAATCCTAAAGGAAATCAATCTTGAATATTCATTAGATGGACTGATGTTGAAGCTGAAGCTCCAATACTTTGGCCACCTGATTCAAAGAGCTGACTCAGTAGAAAAGACTCTGATGCTGGGAAAGATTGAAGGCAAGAGATGAAGGGGACGACAGAGAATGAGATGGTTGGGTGGCATCACCAACTCAATGGAAATGAGTTTGAGCAAGCTCCGGGAGATGGCGAAGGACAGGGAAACCTGGTGAAATGCAATCCATGGGGTTGCAAAGAGTTGGACATAACTGAGTGAGTGAACAACAACAGCATGACAAAGGAAGCAAGAGTACAAAATGAAGAAAATACAGTCTCTTCAATAAATGGTGTCAGGGAAACTGGAGAGCTACATGCAAAAGAATCAAACTGTGCTACTTTCTTATACCATATACAAAATAATCTCAAAGTGTATTAAAGACTTAAGTATGATACCTGAAATCATAAAACTTATAGAAGAAAACATAGGCAGTAACCACATTGACATCAATCTTAGCAACCCTTTTTTGGATATGTCTCCTAAGGCAAAAGAAACCAAAGTAAAACTACAAACTAAAAAGATTTGCATAGCAAAGGAAACCACCAACAAAATAAAAAAGCAATCTACTGGATGGGAGAAGAGATTTGCAAATGATATACCCGATAAAAGGTTGATATCCAAAATATACAAAGACCGCATACAACTCAATATCAAAGAACCAACCTGGTTTAGAAATGGGCAGAGCACCTGAATAGACATATTTCCAAAGAAGACCTACAGATGAACAATGGACACTTGAAATCATTAACCATCAAGAAAATGCAAATCGAAATCACAATGAGGTATAACTTTACACCTATCAGAATGGCTATTATCAAAAAGATAAGAAACAACAATTGTTGGCGAGGATGTAAAAAGGGGAACCCTGGTGTACTGTTAAAGGAATTGGAAATCAGTGCAGTTGTTATGGAGAATATTATGGAGATCCCTCCAAAAATTAGAAGTAGAACTACCTTATGATTCAGCAGTTCACACTACTAGATATATATCTGAAGAAATTAAAACACTGATTGAAAAAGATACAGGTACTACAATGTTCATAGAAGCATTATTTAGAATAGCCAAGATAGGGAAGCAACCTGAGTGTCTGTCAAAAATGAATGGATAAAGAAATTTAAAAATGTATTATTAGCCATAAAAATATCAAATCTTGTCATTTGCGGCAACATGAATGGACCTGGAGAATATTATGTTAAGTGAAATAAGTCAGAGAAAAACAAATACTGTATAATTTCACTTATACGTGTATTCTAAAAAAATAAAACTGAGGAAACAAAAAAAAAAAAAACAGAAAAAGACTCAAATACAGAGAAAAAAAATGCTGGTTGCCAGAGGAGAGGAGTGGAGGGACAGATGAAATAGGGTTCAAGAGGCATATACTTCCAGCTAAAATAAATATCATGTGAATATACACCTAAGGAAAACATCAATAATACCGCAACACTTTGTATGGTGACAGATGGAATAGTTTTATTGCAGTGATCATTTCATGATGTATAAAAATGTTATAGGTTGTACACTAATACAACATTGCATGTTAATTATAATTCAACAAAAAAAGAAAAAAGCATCATAATTCTTTTCAGTAAGTGGAACACTTCTCCATTTCGTCATTCAATACATACTGATTAAATGTCTTTAACGTACGAAGCATCATGCTAATTGCTAGGAGACTCAGTGGCAAACATGGCACATTTTTTTTAAAATAAGGAAATGCTGTCTCTTCTCTTATTTATTTCATAAAATCAGTATGAGCACATACGAGCTTCCCAGGTGGCGCTAGTGGTAAAGAACCCACCTGCCAATGCAGGAGATGAAAGAGATGTGGATTTGATCCCTGGATCAGAAAGATCCACTATAGGGAATTTCTCCCCATTTGCATACTCTTGCCTGGGAAATTCCATTGACCAAGAAGCCTGGTGGGCTACAGTCCATGGGGCTGCAAAGAGTTGGACACAACTGAGTCATTGCATGTGAACATATGGATATTTATTTTATTCTATTCAATAGTATTAGTTATTTTATGGCTTAAATTGCTCTAGCTGGGGCCCTTAGGAGCTCCTTCAGGTTGGTTCCTGTGTCCTTTTGACAAGTCTCATCACTTTTTCTAATAAATCTCTTTCAGGATTTGTTCTGAACCTATCGTCTATCAGGAGCTCATTTACTGCTTTATTTTACACAGCATTTTTTTTTGTCTTTAAAAAATCGATCTACTGATTTTTTTTTTTTAAATAATGTTTTGATTTAAAAATCTGCAGATTCTTCATATTTTCTAAAAGTTATGTAATGGAAGTCACACAAATTTCTTTCTGGCTTCTTTTATCAGCATAAGTATTTTAAGATATTCCATATTACTGTGTATATCAATATTTAATTTCTTTTTATTGCTGAGTAATATTCTACTGCATGGATATATCACTATTATTCCATACTCTGTTTATCTGTTGATAGATATGTTGGTTGTTTCTTGTTTTTCTTATTATAGATAAGTTGATATGAACAGTCTTATTATAAAAGTTTTTGTGTGAACTGGAAGATCTTGGGAAGGGTTGGAGAGAAGGTGTAGAGACTGGGATTTTGTATGCTCCTTTCAGGAAACATTTTTGAAAAACAATGTCTGATCCAGGAGGACTCAGATAGAGCCTGAGGCATGGACTTATATGTAGGTAGTTTTATAAGTAATCCCAGGAGCAAAAATGAGACACAGAAGTGAGTGAGACAAGGGAGGAAGTAATATCAATATAAGGTGCTTTTTTGAGGTTGCCGTCTTGGGCAATGGGAGCTTGATTATTAATGGACAACTTGTGAAGCCAGAATCATCCATCTGACGGATAGAAGGTGGGAATGCCTACCCACCAGATCTTATTTCCTCTTGTTCAAGGGTTTTTTCTGGAGGAATTACTTAATACTTCTGAACTATGCATGTGCCAAAGCCCAGCAAACAGAGCTTGACTTTGTGGTTATTAAACAGGAAAGTAAAAAATGAGCATCTGGCTCATTATGCACGGCATATGGTGTGAGTGCATCGGGTACCCTCTGAAAAGCATCATAAATCCAATAGTACTATTTTTCTTATATCATGAAAGCTGCAAAAATACCTCATCCATCTTCAACATATGGGCAATATAGAAAGATTTAGAATAGAAATGAAACATTACATTGCAATTCCAATTCCTTCTGTGTAACTTTAAGGGCAATGAATAAACTGCTTTCATTATTTTCATGCCTGGGAATTTCTACGTTCTGTGCCCTCCAAGTATGTAATCTATACTCTTTGTAGTTTCTCATGTTTCTTGGGTGAAAACTTATTCCTGTTCATTGATTTGTGGAAGATTTACTCAATCAGCAATGATTATGGAGAACTTAGGTTACACTGTGTTTAGAGCAATAAAGGAATTCAATTATTTTGTCAGTTCCACAGTTTTACGTGTTCCAATTGATACACAGAATAAGAATACATAACCTTAGGAAATGAGGTTAAGTTTGACCTTTCAAAGCTTTTTAAACTAAGCATGAAATACTGATAAAAAAAATTTAAAACAGTAGAACATAAAGCAGAAAGTAATAAAACTAGAAGAAAAATTGAATTGATATTAAAACTCAAAAGATAATTGTGTTAGTTTACTGCTGCTGCTGCTACTGCTAAGTCGCTTCAGTCATGTCCGACTCTGTGCGACCCCATAGACAGCAGCCCACCAGGCTCCCCCGTCCCTGGGATTCTCCAGGCAAGAACACTGGAGTGGGTTGCCATTGCCTTCTCCAATGCATGAAAGTGAAAAGTGAAAGTGAAGTTGCTCGGTCGTGTCCGACTCTTCACGACCCCATGGATTGCAGCCTACCCGGCTCCTCCGTCCATGGGATTTTCCAGGCAAGAGTACTGGAGTGGGTTGTTTACTAGGGCTCCTATAATAAATTACCATTAAGGTGGAGGCTTAGAACAAGAGAAATGTATTTGCTCACAGTTGTGGAGGCCAGAAATCTGAAATCAAGATGTGGACAGGGCTGCACTCCCTCTTTAGGATCTAGGGAAGGATACTTCCATGACTCCTCCAGCTTCTGGTGGCTATGGGCAATTCTTGGCTTCCTTAGCTTGTGGTCACATCCCTCCAATGTCTGCCTCCATCTTCATATTACTTTCTCCTCTGTGCTGGAGTCTTCTGTTTTTCCTCAACTCTTCCTCTACGTTTCTCTTACAAAGATGCTTTCATTGGGTTTAGGGTTCACTCAGATAATTGTTGAAATGAGGATGATTTGCTCTTCTAAAAATTCTTAATTACCTCTGAAAGGGCTGTTTTTCCAAACAAAGTAACATTCAGGTTCTGAAGATTAAGAAATGGATATATTTTGGGGGCAGAGAGGGGAGTCACCATTTAACCCAGTACAGTAATTCTTTGAAAAAAGTAATAAAACAGGTACATACCATGTAAGTTAGATCAAGAAAAATAGAGAAGGCACAACAAAAGAATGGTAGGATGGGAAAGGAGGCATAATAAAAGAAGCAGAGATTTAAAATTATAGGATAATGAAACATACAGCTTTATAACAATACATTTAAAAACTTAAGTAAGTTTGACAATTTTCTAAAATGCTCTAATTTGCTTTTCACTTGACTCCAAAAAGGCATAACTAAATAGATCGTGAATCAGAAGAGAATTGGAAATAAGTCGAACATCTTCAAAAATAGATATTATTCAAAATGAAAAAAATTTTATTTGTGTATTTTTAATTTTTGACTGCGCTGGGTCTTCATTGCTCTATGCAGGCTTTCTCTAGTTGCAGTGAGCGAGGGCTGCTCTCTGGCTGTGGTGCTTAGGCTTCTTGCTGCGGTGGTTTCTCTCGTTGTGGAGCACAGGCTCTAGGGCTTGTGAGTATCAGCAGATAACAGCGCACAGTCTTAGTTGCCCTGCAGCATGTTCATTCTTCCTGGACCAGGGATCAAACCTATGTCCCCTGCATTGGCAGACAGATTCCCTACCACTGGACCACTAGGGAAGTCTCAACTGGTTTTATGGATGAGTTCTAACAAATCTTCAAGGAATAGAAAATATTATCCCATATTCTGAAAGAGAAGTAGAAGAAGGAGAGGAAAAGAAGAACAAGGAGGAGGAGAAGAAGTAGGGGGAAGGGAGGGGAAGGAGGGAAGGGAGGAGAAAAAGGAGGGGGAGTCAGAGGCTGGGAGTAGAATTGGGAGGGGGAGGGAGAGAAAACATTATGTTATTTGGCTTGAGCTGCCATAACAAAATACCACAGGTTGGTGGTGGCTTTAAAAATAGCCATTTATAGTTGCACAAATTCGGAGGTGAGAAGTTCAAGTTCAAAGGTAAAAAAAAATTCAGATTCCTGTGAGACCTTTCTTCCTGGCTTGCAGTTGGCCACGTTCTTGCTGTGTCTTCTTGTGGACTTTTCTCTGCAGAAACAGAAATATCTTTCTTTTCATATAGGGACACCAGTTCCATTGCATTAGGGCTCCATTCTTATGAATTCATTGTAACCCTAATTACATCTTTAACATCTTTTTCTACAATACCATCACATGGGGGTTAGAGATTCAACACATGAATTTGAGGAGAGAATACAATTCAGTCCAGAAAGAAGATAAAAAGTAAATGCCTGATTTTATGCCTAGAGCATAAATCTGTTATCAGAACAGGAAAATAAAACAGAAATACTAATTTATAGGTCAATGTGGAGAAGGCAATGACACCCCACTCCAGTACTCTTGCCTGGAAAACCCCATGGATGGAGGAGCCTGGTAGGCTGCAGTCCATGGGGTTGCTTAGAGTCAGACACGACTGAGCGACTTCACTTTCAGGTATTGGAGAAGGAAATGGCAACACACTCCAGTGTTCTTGCCTGGAGAATCCCAGGGACGGGGAGCCTGGTGGTCTGCTGTCTATGGGGTCTCACAGAGTCGAACACGACTGAAGCGACTTAGCAGCAGCAGCTGCTTACCTATGTGTATAGATGGGAAATTCTTAAAGTTTTAAGATAAAATAAATGTGCAAGGAATGGAGAATGCTTCAAAACAAGAACAAAAATACCTGTTAATTTTTTCAATAAAGCTTAATATTAAAAGTAAAATTCCATATTATTTTCAACTCAACACTATGATATAAAAAAAAACATAGTTTGGAAAAATTCATCATAGTAGAAAACTGCCTTAACCTGGTACCTAATAAAAATTTACGTCAGATATCAGAATATGCTGGTTAAGATCAGAAACCAAAGAGTGGCCTGTTACTATGCCTATGTAACATTATACTGAAAGTTCTATCTCATGTTTACACATGTGTGTGTGCACGTGTGCATGCAATGCTAAGTAACTTCAGTCATGTCTGACTCTAGGTGACCCTGTGGACTATAGCCCGCCAGGCTCCTTTATCCATGGGGATTCTCCAGGCAAGAACACTGGAGTGAGAGGGATCGAACCTATGTCTCTTATGTCTCCTGCATTGGCAGGCAGGTGCTTTATTACTGGCATCACCTGAGAAGCCTGAAGGTTTTAGCTCAAGGAATAACAAACAGAAAGAGGCATAACCATCAGGAAGGAAGAAATAACAGTGTGGTTTTCAAATGACGTGATTTCTATCTATAAAAAATCTAGGGGTATCAACTGACAAACTGTCAGTTCCAATAAGGTAATTCAATCAGACCACCAGACACAAGATGAATAAGAAACAGTAGCATTTTTAGATGGCCATAACCAATTACAGAGCTGTTACAGAAAAAAGCTGTATGCAACAGCAGAATTTTAATATCTGTAAGAATAAATCTAATACAATAAGTGGAAGATCTATATAGGGAAATCTGTAAATTATTACTGGATGAGTTTGAAGAAAATTTAATAAATAGGGAAATAATCCCAAACTTCATTTCTAAACTCAGTGAATAACAATCAAGTTCTCAACTAATACATTTCATAGAAATTAACTATCTGATTTTAAGATTCATATGGAGCCAAAAATGTGCATAAATATCCTAGACACTGATAAAAAAGGAGATGCGACTGTTTCACAGATATAAAAATATTACAAATTTGCTGTACCAGATGTTGTCAGTGGTCTTCCCAGTATACATTCTTCCCTCTGTTCTACTAACACAATGCTAAATTTATTTGGGGTGGTAAAATTCTCAATTTCACATGCTACTTTTGAGAGAATTATTTCCTAGGCAGGTTGATAAGAAGTCTAGGGGTCCCCAAGGAAAGAGGGGTCTGGAATTCTCCAGGAGGAAGAAAGGAAAAACTTTTTTCCCCTCTACATTCCTTAGGATTATATAACAATAATGTATCCTGCCTGAGGACAGTCTCTGGATTAAACCTTCTGTCTAATCTTGTTATCTTAAAATGTAAATTATGGGAGTAGGTCTGGTGAGGTCTTTACAACCTCCAGACATTCTTTTGATTCATTAGTGAGTATATAACTCCACTGTTAACACTAGCAAGGGGGTACTCTTTCTGCCGCCTTCTGAGGCCTATGTCAGAAGCTTTCTCTATCTCCTTTATACTTTAATAAAACTTTATTACACTAAAGCTCTGAGCGATCAAGCCTCGTCTCTGGCCCCGGATTGAATTCCTCTCCTCCGGAAGCCAAGAATCCCGACATCTTTTCTTGGTTCAGCAACAACCTTTCACTTTGCTCTTAAAGTGGCCCTGTGACATAGTTTTGGCCGAGGAGATTTAAGGAAAGTTTTTCATGTGAGGCTTCTGGGAGAAGTACAGTTTTCTTGACAAAAAGGGATATACTTATGTTAGATATAGCTTTTTCCCGTGTCTAACTCCCTCCCCCTTTAATGTATCTATTATGATATGATCCCTAGGGGTTGATCAGCTATCTGGCAACCTTGAGGACCAAAGCTAATGTTAAAACAAGTAGCAATGTTAAAAGTAAGAATGATTCTGGGTCCCAGATGTATTCTTAGCCTTGCCATCTCTGACTTGGACCAACCAACTCTGGCATTTTGGTTACATGAGAAGAACTAACTCCAGTCCAGCCACTGTTATCAGGACTTTGTAACGTGTAGCCAAATACAGTCCTAACTGATAATAGCTATATTATGAAAACATTCTGCTATTGATATTGACAGAAGCATAGACAAATTGACCTATTGAATGAAATACAAAATCCTAAATGAGTCTCATGGAAGAATGGGACTTTGTATAAAGCAACTGTAAGTTGCATGTTAAATCAATGAAGAAAGAATGGTCTAGTAAATAAATTTTAATTGGCTACCCCTTTAAGAAAAAAACTGAGATATTTACCTCATACAGTTGGAAGTGAGTTTGAGCAAACTCTGGGAAGGAGTGAAGGACAGGGAAGCCTGCTGTGCTGCAGTCCATGAGGTCACAAAGAGCCAGACATAATTGAGCTTCTGAACAACAACAGTTGGGAAAGAGTAAATGTTCTAAGAAGTAGGGTGACTTTACGTCTTGGTTTCCTCAGGACAGCCAGTTTAATCCTGTCGTTGATGTGTAAGTGTCAATAGCCCTCCATTTCAGGCTCAAAAATGAATAGTAAGGCCACTTTCACTTGAGAAAGGAAATTGACAAAAATGCTGGTGAGTTTTGCTTGGTCCAGGACTTGTAAGATCCTGTAGTGCCTGGGGTGTGAACTATAGCTTTTGACTAGTTACTGAGATGAATTGCCTGCTGGCATGGAGAATGTGTTCATCATTCCCACCACCACTGTAGGGCAGGGGGTCAGAATCATTCATATCAGATCTGGTTCTAGACTTAGGGCCTTGGGGCACCAAGGGAGCAAAAAGGAGCTTTTTAAAAAAATACAGAATCGAAACAAATCTCTGAATCATAATTATAAAGCACATGAAGAAATCAAATAATTAACCAGATAATTTTGAAAGTGATTTACTCCACGTGAATTTTGTAAAAAAAAGCTTTTAATACTTTTAAACAAGTGTGTGAGGGCCCTTAAAGATATAAATGAAAGAATAATATCTTTTAAAAAGAAATAAGATATTGTAAAATGCAAAGTCAAAAATCAAATAGTAACAGTTGCTTCTAAAAATTAATCAATTAGAAATCTTGAAAACAAGATGTATAATCTTCTTAAAAATTAACAAACTTTATTTTCTAGAGGAGTTTTAGGTTTACAGAGAAATTGAACAGAATGTACACAAGATGCTATATACCTGCATTCTCCTCTGTACCAACACAGATTCCCTTGTTATTAATATATCACATTACTGTGGTATATTTGCTACAATTGATGAACTGATAGTGATATATATTAGCTAAAGTCCGTAGCTTACATTAGATTTCACTCTTTGTGTTATATATTCTATGGGTTTTGACAAACATATGTCATATGTACCTAGCATTACACTACCATATGGTTTCACTATCTTAAAAATCAGATATATAATTTTCAAATATAAAAAATAACTTGAACAGAAAACAATCTATATTGAACACACTAAAAGCAAGAAAGTGGTAAAGTGAAGATATGTTTATTATGTTTTTAATACTCAAGTGATTAGTAGTAATGATCCTTCTTTTATTTGTAATATTGATAATTTATGTCTTCTCTCTTTTTATCTTGGATAGCCTATCTAATGGTTTATCAATCTTTTAGAAGAATTAGCTTTAGATTTAACTGATTATTTTCTATAGTTTTTCTGTTTTCAATATAATTGGTGTCCTCTCTAATTTTTATTATTTCTTTTATTTAGCTTGCTTTAGACTTAAGTTACCTTTTTTTTCCCTCTAGTATCATAATAGGGAAGCTTGGTTATTGATTTTAGATTTATCTTTCCTAATATATTCATTTAACAATATGAATTCCCCTTTAAGCTTTGCTTTTGCTTTATTCAACAAATTTTGATAAGTTGTCATTTCATTTATTTCATTAAACATTTAAAAAGTTTCTCTGAGGTTTCTTCTTTGACAAATGTGTTGTTTAGAAACATGTTGTTTAAAATCCAAATACTTAGATTGTCCTTCATCTTTTTATTATCATTTACTGTTTAATTCCAGTGTGGTCTGAGAATGGCCCAGAATGTATTATATCTTGGTGAATGTTCCATGTGCACTTCAGAAGAATGCATATTCTGCCATTGTTGGGTGGAATATTTTATAAAGATAAATTAGATAAGATTGATTAATAGTGCTGCTCAGATAATCTATTAATATATCCTTAGTGATTTTCTGCCAGTTCAATCCATGAACCAGTGAAAAAGAAGTGTTGAAGTCTCCAACTATGATAGTTCTGTTCAGTCGCTCAGTCGTGTCTTTGCGACCCCATGAATCATAGCACATCAGGCCTCCCTGTCCATCACCAACTCCCGGAGTTCACTCAAACTTACGTCCATCGGGTCAGTGATGCCATCCAGCCATCTCATCCTCTGTCATCCCCTTCTCCTCCTGCCCCCAATCCCTGCCAGCATCAGAGTCTTTTCCAGTGAGTCAACTCTTCACATGAGGTGGCCAAAGTACTGGAATTTCAGCTTTAGCATCATTCCTTCCAAAGAGTACCCAGGACTGATCTCCTTGAGAATGGACTGGTTGGATCTCCTTGCAGTCCAAGGGACTCTCAAGAGTCTTCTCCAACACCACAGTTCAAAAGCATCAATTCTTTGGCGCTCAGCCTTCTTCACAGTCCAACTCTCGCATCCATACATGACTACTGGAAAAACCATAGCCTTGACTAGACGGACCTTTGTTGGCAAAGTAATGTCTCTGCTTTTGAATATGCTATCTAGGTTGGTCATAGCTTTCCTTCCAAGGAGTAAGCGTCTTTTAATTCCATGGCTGCAATCACCATCTGCAGTGATTTTGGAGCCCAAAAAGATTAAGTCTGACACTGTTTCCACTGTTTACCCATCTATTTCCCATGAAGTGATGGGACCAGACGCCATGATCTTCATTTTCTGAATGTTGAGCTTTAAGCCAACTTTTTCACTCTCCACTTTCACTTTCATCAAGAGGCTCTTTAGTTCCTCTTCACTTTCTGCCATAAGGGTGGTGTCATCTGCATATCTGAGGTTATTGATATTTCTCCCGGAAATCTTGATTCCAGCTTGTGCTTCTTCCAGCCCAGCATTTCTCATGATGTTCTGCATAGAAGTTAAATAAGCAGGGTGACAATATACAGCCTTGACGTACTCTTTTCCTATTTGGAACCAGTCTGTTGTTCCATGTCCAGTTCTAACTGTTGCTTCCTGACCTGCATACAGGTTTCTCAAGAGGCAGGTCATGATAGTAGATCTGCTATTTATTCTTTCAGTTTTATAATTTTTGCATCATTGTTTTCTTGTTAGATGTACACACACTTAGGACTGTTATGTTATTTTGGAGAATTGATTCCTTTATAATTATGTAGTGCCCCCTCTTTATTCCTGATAATTCTGCCTAATCTGTCTAGAATTTATATAGCTACTCTGGCTTCCTTTTTATTGGTGTTAGTGGGGTATATCTTTCTCTACACTTTACTTCTAATCTCTGTTTGTATTTAAAGCATCTTTCTTGTAAACAACATAGTTTTTTGTTTTTATGTACTCTGACAATTTGTATTTTAATTTGTTGTACTTAGACATTTAAACTGATTATTGATATCAGATCAGATCAGATCAGTGGCTCAGTCGTGTCCGACTCTTTGCGACCCCAGGAATCGAAGCACGCCAGGCCTCCCTGTCCATCACCAACTCCCGGAGTTCACTGAGACTCACGTCCATCGAGTCGGTGATGCCATCCAGCCATCTCATCCTCTGTCGTCCCCTTCTCCTCTTGCCCCCAATCCCTCCCAGCATCAGAGTCTTTTCCAATGAGTCAACTCTTCGCATGAGGTGGCCAAAGTACTGGAGTTTCAGCTTTACCATCATTCCTTCCAAAGAAATCCCAGGGCTGATCTTCAGAATTGATTCTTGATATAGTTGGATTAATATCCATCATCTTGTTTTGCTGAATTTACTGCACTTTTCTCTATTATCCATCTCCTTCACCATTTTCTGCCCTCCCTGGTTTTATTTTGAAATTTTTTATTGAAATGTATTTGATTTACAATATTATATTAGTTTCAGCTGTACAAGATAGTGGTTCAAATTTTCTGTAGATTATACTCCATTTATAATTATTATAAAATATTGGCTCTATTCCCTGTGCTGTACAGTATACCTCAAGCTTATCTGCTTTATACATAGTAGTTTGTATCGATTAACCCCCTCCCTAATATTGCCTCTCCCCCTTTTCTCTCCCTCTTGGTAACCACTAGTTTGTTCTCTATGTTTTTCCTATTTTTTACAGTCATTTGTTTTACTTCTTGGATTCCACATATAAATGATATCATACAGTATTTGTCTTTGATTTATTTCACTAAGCATAATACACACCAGATCCATCCACATGGTTGCAAAAGGCAAAATTCCATTCTTTTCTGGACGAATAGTATTCCATTGTATTCCAATAGTATTTCATTCCTCATGTTCTTTATCCATTCATCTGTGATGGGCACTTAAGTTGCTTACATATCATGGCTATTGTAAATAACACTGCTATGAACATTGGGGTACATGTACCATTTTCAATTAGAGTTTTCATTTTCTTCAGACATATACCCAGGAGTTGAATTGCTGGCTCTTATGGTAGCTTTATTTTTAGCCTTTGACAGACCTCCATACTGTTTTTCACAGTGGCTGCACTGATTTCCATTCCCACCAATGGTGAATGAGGGTTCCTTTTTCTCCACATCCTTGCCAACTTTTGTTATTTATGGTCTTTTTTGATAATAGTCATTCTGACAGATGTAAGGTGATATCTCATTGTGGTTTTGATTTGTGTCTCTCTAATAATTAGCAATGTTGAGCATCTTTTCATGTCTGTTGGCCATCTGTGTATCTTCTCTGAAAAAATGTCTATTGAGGTCTTTTGCCCAGTTTTTAATCAGGTTATTATCTTTTTATATTGAGTTATATGAACATTTATATATTTTAGTTATTAACCCCTTATTTGTCATATCATTTGTAGATATTTTCTCTGGTTTAATAGGTTGTATTTTCATTTTGTCATGCCTTTCTTTGTTTTGAAAAAAAACTTTTAAGTTAAATTAGGTTCCATTTGTTTATTTGCTTTTGTTGCTTTTGAAAAAACTGGGTAATTAGTCTTATGAGGTTTTCCATAGTCAGAATTTTAATTATTATTTCTCTGTTCCTTATATTCCCTGTGAAGTGGGAGTGGGGGCAAATTTGATCAGATTCAGATTCCTCTTTGTTCCCCGCTTTTTGGACATGATTATTTCATAACTAACTGCTGCATAGGGCTCCATCTGGAGGTACAGGATAATATATAGAGACGTTTATAGCCCTAATCCATGACTTCATTAGGGACGCCAAAACACAGCTTTACAATTCACAAAGCCATCCTCCTTTCCTTACTGGAGCATTCCTATAGAGAAGGACTTTCCCTTATGAGACTGTGACTAGGCCACGGCGGTGGGCATGAAGCTGCCCTTCACTGATGTGCAGTCAGGTGGGCTCTGAGGGTAGGGCTGAGGAGGACCAGCAGGACCTGAGTTCTCCTGTCTACTCTCTCTTTGTGGAGACAACATGCTGCGATTCAAAACCTATACTACTGCCTCCATGATCCCCCAGAATTCCCACATGTAATACATTTAAAAATGAAGCAAAAATGGCAAAATATTGAAGTGTTTTAGAATTGGGCACTAGACATGGGTATTTTTAATATTCTTTTCTAAACTTTTCTGAATTTTAAAGTATCTTTTGACAGCATTTTTGTAAAGGGTAAGAAAATATATTCATGACCTTGAGGCAGTGAGAACTATGTAAATAATTTCTACAAAATCATGAGACTACCAGGGTGAACAAACATGTGAATAAATTATTAGTCAGTCGCACCAATATCGAGACAGTGCAAACTTAGGTAAGTGTAGGATGTAAGATGGCCTTCACAGGTGATGCTAGTGGTAAAGAATCCACCTGCCAATGCAGGAGACACAAGAAACATGGGTTTGATCCCCGGGTTGGGAAGATACCCTGGAAAAGGGCATGGCAACCCACTCTAGTATTCTTGTCTGGAGAATCCCATGGACAGAAGAGACTGGTCCAACTCCACAGAGAGTTGCACATGACTGAAGTGACTTGGCACACACAAGATGTAAGATATATTAACTTACATTTACTTTTATTCTTTGGTACTTAGCAATGGAAGTGTTTGGGGCCTAGAATTTTCCATTAAGTACCACTTAGCTAAATGCCATAGTTTTGAAATGTACATTATAAAAATGCATTACTTTTTAGATATTGTACAATTTTGATTTTGAATACCTTTTTGGGTCCAAATTTGTTTATTGTCTAATAGGGGGTTGAACGTTTTTTGATGTTTGGATTTTTTTGGTTGTTAATTTTCTTTTATTTCTCCTCAATGCATCTTGATATGAAAATATTATCTGAACTATATCTATCTAGATTTTTTTTTGACATTTCACCTGCAGCTTCAAAGACAATCAGTAAATATTTCATGAACAATTCAAAATAAGCTGTATTCTCTTTTTTTCAGGCATACTGTTCAATATCAATTAGATTTGCCTTATTCAGTTTGTCATTTAGATTCTCCATACAGTTTTGCTTTGAAGTGTTGTCTGTGCTTCAGAATCATCTAGAGAGTGTATTAAGTTCAGATTCTTTAGTGTTGCTCCAGACCTCCTGGACTAGAATATTCTGAATGGCATTTTTAGAAGCATCACAGATAATTCTGATGCACATTGCATTTTGAAAACAATTTTCCATATTCTTTATTGTTCTCTGCTTGATCCATCAGTAACTGATTGGCCAGTTGTTTGCTATTGTATTTCCATGTCTCCTTGTGTTTTTCACATTTTTTGTTTTATTAATTTTGATACCAGATTACTTGGGACGTGGAGATTAGTGATTGCTCTTCGTGTATGTTGTATCCTTTATTGTGGTAAAGTGAGCCTGATCATTTAATGCTTTTTGCCTCAAATTTAATCTTTTCTGTTATTATTATTACTTCCATGCTTTCTTCTAATTCAGTGTTTGCTGAATGCTTCTTTGCCTGCCTTTTGTAATTTCAAGTGTTATGTCTCATTCATTTTGTCTTTGTCATCATTTGTTTCTAAAGACAACTTTCAGATGGGTTTTGATTCAATCTGGAAATAATTTTCCCTTTAAAACACTATCCATTACTTGATATTTTGGATACATTTGCCTTTACCTCTTCATTTTTTTCTGTCTCCCTTGCTTCTTTTTTCTTTGAGTCTTTTGCTATATGGCTTTTCTTTTTGAGTGTGTTGGTATTTTCCTTTCGATAATTTTGAAGATTTATAGCCAACTTTATTTCTTCTAGCATAAATCCTTTCTACTTTAATAATAGCTGCAAACTTGAATAATAGCTATGGATTCCCTATAATGAAACAAGCACTTCCCATACCTCCTAATCTTTATGTTATAATATGTTTGTCAAGTGTTTTCTTTTATATCTTTTAATGTATTTCCTCCATTCAAATTTATCCCTTGAACTCTAGATTTTCTACTTAATATTACTACTAGGGGACTTCCCAGATGGTCCGGTAGTTAAGACTGCATGTTACCAATACAGGCGGTGAAGGTTTGAACCCTGGTTGAGGAACTAAGTCCCACACAACTCAGCTAAGAGTTTGCATGCTGCAAAGATCAAAGATCTTGCATGCAGTAATATCACTACTGAGTGTCTGAATAAGTATCTCCATCTTGATATTGAGAGAGTCATTTCCTAGGCAGGTTGATAAGGAGTCTAGGGGTCCCCAAGGAGAGAGGGGTCTGGAATTCTCAAGGAGGAAGAAAGGACAAACTTTTTTTCTTTCTCTACATTCCTTAGGATTATATAACAATAATGTATCCTGCCTGAGGACAGTCTCTGGATTAAGGACAGTCTCTGGATTAAACCTTCTGTTATCTTAAAATGTAAATTATGGGAGTAGACCTGGTCTTTACAAGGAAGTATCCTGCCTGAGGACAGTCTCTGGATTAAACCTTCTGGCTAATTCTGTTATCTTAAAATGTAAATTATGGGAGTAGGTCTGGTGAGGGCTTTACAACCTCCAGACATTCTTTGGATTCATTGGAGAGTATATAACTTCACTGCTAACACTAGCAAGTGGGTACTCTTTCTGCCCCCTTCTGATGCCTATGTCAGAAGCTTTCTCTATCTCCTTTATACTTTAGTAAAACTTTATTACACAAAAGTTCTGACCGATCAAGCCTCGTCTCTGGCCCCGGCTTGAATTCTTCTCCTCCGGGGGCCAAGAATCCCGGTGTCTTCGCGTGATTCAACAACAACCTTTCAATATGCAGAACCCAATTGTGGTTCTAGTTTCCCAAATGTCTGTCTTTCACATTCTTCCACCTTTCAATAAAGAGATCACTCTCTACCTATTAGTTAAAGCCAAAAACTGAGGGGTCACCCCTAGGTTCTCTTTTGTCCTTATCCAACAGATTCAACTCAACATTTCTTCTCCAAAATATATGTGAAACCATTCGTTTCTCTTTCTCATGAACCCAGTCACCTCAGTTCAAGATACCAGCATGTTTAGTTGGAGGAAGCAGGCCTCTTGACAGGTCTTTCCTCTGGCCTCCACCCCATCACACTCTTACCCTCTCCAATCCATTTATCTGAAACACAGAGAGAGAGCAGAGCTGTCCTAATTTAGACCCTTGGAGGATCCTACTATCCTTAGAATAAAATCCAATCTTCTCCTCACTGTCTATGAAGCAGGCCTCTATTAGGGCCACACTCAGATCACAGAGCAGCCCCTTTTTATCTGTATCATGCCTATGCAGTTATTAATAGTGCCCTCTTTCCTTCTCCAATTGTCTTTGGGCATTAAATCACAGAATCATTTTAGCTTCTGCCTATCTTTCCCACCTCAGACTCATACCTCTCTCCCTCCTTCTCTTTCTGTCCTTGCAGTTGCCTCCTCAGAGAGGACTTTCTTGACCCAGATTCTGAAGTAGGCCCTCCTCTTCTTCCTTCCTCATCACATCTTTTCATTATTATCTTTATAATGATGATCACCACGTTATAATGACCTTGCTTCTTTGTTGACTTTTAGTCTGTCTGTTCCCTTCACTAGGATACAAGCCCTGTGAAGACTTGTCGGCCAAGTTCATGACTGTCTATCATGAAAGGATGCAAGTTGAAATATAATGAAAGGATGGCATGGGATGGGAAATGTGAGATGGGAGGCAGTGGGACAGGGAGAAATCATAACAGTAGGATCTTAGGGGAGTAAAAGTAGTGAGATTATATGCTGTGTTAAGTTACATGTCGGACTAACAATCGCAGAGCATGAGAATTGTGGTCATCAAATGGAAGGGAAATAGAAGCAAAAAGGAAACACAAATACTGAGAAGACCATGGAGCTGGAGACGATGAGGAAGTATAAAGTAAGCAAGTTTCTCAACTTCTGTGGTAGGAAACTGTTATGTACTGCTTAGATTTGATAAATGATAAAGATGATTAAGTATGTTCATTTGTTCATTCAACAAATACTTTCCATGAACACATGATGAACCAGGCACAGGCCTGCGGTAAATAGTTGTGAACTGGGCAGACATGGTCCAGGAAGTTTTCTCCTTTTAAATCTACCTATTCTGGGACTTCCTGGGTGGTCCAGTGGTTAAGAGTTTGCCTGCTGATGCAGGGGAAACAGGTTCTATCCCTGGTCCGAGAGGATCCCACAGGCCACGGGCCCTCAGGATGATGTTCAGTTGTCAGCAGGCCAGGCTCTTATCTGGAGACCTGGACAAGAATCCACTTGCGAACACATTCAAATTCTCGATCAAATTCAGTCGCTTGCATCTGTAGGACTAAGGGCCCCACTTCCTTGTTGGCTGTTGAATCTGGCGTCTCTGGTTACCTGCTTTCCTTCTCACCTGGCCTCCTCCATCCCCAGCCAGCAGCATCCCACCGAGTCATTCCTTCACTTCAAATCTGACTTCCTTCTCCTCATTCAGTCTGACTTTGCTTTTGAAGGGTCTTATGTGATAGGATTAGGTCCCTAGGGATAATCTTTTCGTTTTAAGGTCAACTGCATCATATAGCATAATGGAGTCATCAAGTGATACCTCACCCACTTCACAATTCTGGGCATTAGGGCATGAAAACTTGGGGGGCACATTTAGAATTCTCCTGACCACATGTCTGTATATTTTAAATATTTTTTAAACTGTAAGTTGGCATTTTAAGTAATTTAAGAAGGGAACTAGAATGGTGCTGTTTTGTAAGCTCTTCTTTAACACATACATTGTGATATTTTTTCTCCCATCAGATGTTTTTCTAGAATGTGATGTTTCTGCAGAGTAGACTGCTGAGTAGTCTGTTGGATAGAGGTACATAATCTATTTTATCATGCCTGTATTACTAAGCATTTGCACTATTTCAAAATTTTCTATCTTACAAATCATGCAGCAAAGAACTAATTCAATATGTGTGTCTGATAAATTCTTGGGTGTGAATTGCTGTGTCAAAGGGGATAAGTAGTTTGTGGCTTCTAGGACATACTGCCAAACTGGCTTCATGCCAGCTCATACTCCAGCCTTGTGTAAGCAGCTCACTTCCGTGTGGGAGTGCTGACATTGGATGACCTTTTTTGTTTAAAGAAGATAACAGCAATTTGAGACTATGACGCTATGGACAAGCCAAACTTTAACACCCATGCTTCGTGATTCTGGTTGCCCATAGCATTTCCCCTCCGCTATGCATTTTCACTGGGGGAGGGGACATCGAACACCTCAACATTCTTGCCACCCACAGGGTCACATTGTCTCATAACCTGCTGCAAAGGCTACAATTAGAGTCCCTCCCTACTGATGGACCTCGACAGTGAAAACTAGTGACTTGAACTCTGTGTATCTCCATGGTCGTGAGGATCTTGGCTGCTCAAGTCTCCTGGCTTCACTCCTTATCATCCTCAGTCCTTCTTGGAATAACTCTTTTGCTCTTTTAGCCATTTCTGTCATTTAGTCCCATTCTGGCACTCTGCTGTGCTTTCCTGAGATGAAGCCAAGCTATGCATCTCACCCAAACACTAAACCTCTCTTTAGGAGGAGTAGGTGTGGTGCCACCTACTCACACTCAAGAGGGTGTGAACCTGGCACCCCAACCTGGCAGTCTGGATGCTATGTGTCCAGGCAAGGTCTTCTTTCACAACCAGGAGAGTGTAAGCTGGTCAGTGCAGATCCTCCCATGATGGTCAAGTCCGTTCAGGCCAAATGGCCGCCCAACACTCCTTAAGTTGTCCTCCAATCAGAGTCCCTGTATGAGAAAATAACGTGAAGTGCTGAGTTGGGTTCCCTTAGGGGACTTCAGTTCTTAAGGGTGGTTATTAATGACAGCGGTTTCACATGGGTTTGAAGTATGGCGATGCAGTCACATGCTGAGACCCTCTGCATTCACCATGACCTCTTCCTCTGTATTGAACTTGATAACCATTGCCAGAATGCCAAAAACCTCATCATGAGAGTGTCCTGGGTGACACTGCTGAGTAGGGCAGGCTCAAAGACCTGTTTTCTTCATTGATGTCATTTCCCACCTGTTGTTACAGTGGCCCTGTTAGAGCCTGCCTTTCCATGGCTTTCCACTTTAAGAGGTGGCCTTGCTTTCACTTGGCTCAAGTCCATGAAACAAACCTCTAACTGTAGGCTTTTGTAGATTGCAGACTCAGTTAAAAAAAAAAAAAAAAGGAAGGTTTTTAACTAGAGCCCCTAAAACTATGCCAGAG
>NW_011494629.1:905215-919168 GCF_000754665.1 Bison bison bison
TATGCCAGAGTAAGCTAACTACTTGGTCTATATGTACAGTCAGCCTATAAAAGGAGACCTTTTGTCTGATAAATGACTTTAGTATTGGCTTGTGAGAAAACTCACATTTACCATAGCTAGTCAGTGAGGACTTCCCCAGGACTCAACCCTGATTTATAAACAATCCTCTTATGTGGGTCCATGGCCAGAAAATTTGCTTTGAGTCAAAACAGTACATACTAATGGTTTTTCTAATGGAAACATTTTGTGTAGTTTTGAATTTAGGATCCAATGTCTGACTCGATAGAAGTGACAAAATTATCACATTTATTGAACACTGAATGGAGTGACTTAGATATAAAGCCTCCCACAGTCTGAATTGATTATTCAGTGCAGCACAATACATGATCATAGAAATGGATAATGACACCAATGGCAATTCAGATATTGTATATCTTTTATTGATAACTCAGGTTTTACTTTGTGCAAATAAAATACAGAAGGTCCTATGATAAAGAAGCACCATCATTGTTATGGGTACATTTTCACATGCAGATTTGAGAGGGATGTTCAGGGAGACTCAGGGCCATATGAGGACCACTGGTGTTGGTGAATCAGATGTGCTGTTACAAAGTCTGAATTCACAGGTGCCCCACTGTGGACGCAGTGCTGAGACTGATCCCGGGCACATTAAATCAATCCACAAGTCCGATACTGCATTTTTTTTTATGCTGAATTATAGCCACTGAAGAAAGCCATATTTCCCTTTGTACATGATTTCTTAAATCTAGTAAGCAATCTAGTATAAATCTAAGAGTTTCTTTTTTGAAAAAAATACATCCAAATGGGGCTCTGCATCAAGGTGTGCATGTTTATCATTGCTGTGGATGCTATTGCTCCAGACTGTTTTGGAACTTAGGCATTGACTTCAGGGCCAGTTTACTGGTCAAAGAAGCAGATGGATATTCTTAAATGCAGTCTGAGGACAGTTCACATAGCACCATGTCTGCTTCTCAACTTCTCTCCTTTCCTCCGTGCTTTCCTTCTTATTCAATAGTCAGGATAAGATCCCAGTGATTCCCAGAGAGAAGTTGTATTGCTCTCCTCCAGCACTCAGCAATCTTAGAGCGACGAGCTTATGGAAGCGAAGTTGAAGCAAAGGAAGGCAGAGTGGTGTCAGTCAGCCCATGGCCAGGGCCAGGTGAGAATCCAGCAGGAAATGAGAGCATCATCATTACAACCTTCATCACAGCTAACAAGCGGCTCTCTCCCATGGCACTGTGCATTCCTCAAACCTCACGAAACCAGATGAGGTGGCTGCTCATCAACTGAGAAATCTAGGACTCACCCACATTCACGTTTCAGAAAGTCGTGGCTTTCTCACACTTCAGACAGCATCACAAGGACTGCTTCCTCAAATGCATTTCCTGACCATCTCCCTCAGTCCCCTGAGATCAGAACTAGGTCCTGATGCTCCCTGGGAGTCACGTGCTTGCCTTATCTCTGGGTTTAATCTGTTGCTTTGATATTGCTTCCTTAGTCCTCTGCTCTTTCACTGGGCTGCTGCTAAAGGCAGCAGAGCTTGATTGTGAGGAATTTAGACCTAAAGTCAGACTGCCTGGGTCTCAGCCCCAGCTCTGCTACCTGGGAGTGGCAGAACACAGAGAAAGTAACTTTTATTTCTGTGCTTTTATTTCCTTATCTGCAAAATGGGACTCCCCTTCATGGATCACAGCCTTGCCATGGAGAAGAGGCTTGCATAACGCAATGAAGCTATGAGCCATGCCCTGCAGGGCCACCCAAGACAGATGGGTCATAGTGGAGAGTTCTGACAAAATGATCAAATTGCCAGCATTTGTTGAATCACAGAGAAAGCAGGAGAATTCCAGAAAAAACATCTACTGATTCATTGACTGTGCTAAAGCCTTTGACTGTGTGGATCACAACAAATGGTGGAATATTCTTAAAAAGATGGGAATACCAGACCACCTCACCTATCTCCTGAGAACATGTATATAGGTCAAGAAGCAACAGTTGGAACAGGACGTGGATCGACTGACTGGGTTCAAAATTGGGAAAGGAGTATGTTAAGGCTGTATATTATCACCTTGTTTATTTAACTTCTATGCAGAATACATCATGCAAAATGCCGGGCTGGATAAATCACAAGCTGAAATCAAGATTGCTGGGAGAAATATCAACAACCTCAGATATGCAGATGCATGCATCTGTGCTAAGTCACTTCAGTCATGTCTGATTCTGCGATCCTATGAACAGCAGCACATCAGCCCCGTGTGTCATTGGGTTCTCCAGGCAAGAATAATGAGGTGGGCTGTCATACTCTCCTCCAGGGGATCTTCCCGACCCACTGATTGAAACTGCATCTTTAAGTCTCCTTCATTGGCAGGCAGGTTCTTTACCGCTAGTGCCACCTGGGAACCCCCAGATATGCAGATGATACCACTCTAATGGCAGAAAGTGAAGAAGAACTAAGAAGTCTCTTAATGAGAGTGAAAGAAGAGAGTGGAAAAGTGGCTTAAAACATTCAAAAAACTAAGATTGTGACATCTGGTTCCTTCACTTCATGGCAGATAGAAGGGTAAAAACCGGAAACAGTGACAGATTTTATTTTCTTGGGCTCCAAAATCACTGCAGACAGTGACTGCAGCCATGAAATTGAAAGATGCTCGCTCCTTGGAAAGAAATCTATGACAAACCTAGACAGCATATTAAAAAGCAGAGACATCACTTTGTTGACAAAGTTCCGTATAGTCAAACCTGTTTTATCCAGGAGTCATGTACAGATGTGAGAGTTGGACCATAAAGAAAGCTGAGCACTAAAGAATTGATGCTTTTGAACTGTGGTTTTGGAGAAGACTGTTGAGAGTCCCTTGGACTGCAAGGAGATCCAACCAGTCCATCCTAAAGGAAATCAACCTTGAATAGCCATTGGAATGACTGATGCTGAAACTGAAGCTCCAATACTTTGACCACCTGATGTGAAGAGCCAACTCATTGGAAAAGACCCTGGTGCTGGGAAAGATTGAAGGCAAAAGGAGAAGAGGAGGCAGAGGATGAGCTAGTTGGATGGCATCACTGACTCAATGGACATGAGTTTGAGCAAACTCTGCGAGATAATAAAGGACAGGGAAGCCTGGCATGCTGCAGTTTATGGGTCACAAAGAGTAGGATACAACTGAACAAAAATGATAATGATATAATAATAATGATACCTACTTACAAGATCATTTTGGGAATTAAATGATTCAACACTTGGAAGGGATTTAAAACAGCTCATGGTGCTCAGTATTAGGAAAGTGTGAATGTGTCAGAAATGGGCCAGGGGGACAACACAACAGGGACCCTGTCTGTATGTTTGCCACTTTGTCTCCAGAGTTGAGAGTGTCAAACACAACACCTGTTATGTACTATGCTCAATATATTGTTGTGGAACATTGACCACTGTTGTATTAAAGTATGCTACATAGCAAAAGCCATATTTTTAGTTACTATAGTTACACTGCCTCTCTAAGATGTCAAATTTTCTCTAACCACAGTGCTTGAAGTTACAAATTTGCCCTAACTCCAGTGCTGAAAACTATAGCATATGATTGGTATTTAGATGTATATGGAATATTATTCAGTAAAAAAAGGAAGTTCTCAAGCCATGAACGGAGAAGGCAATGGCAACCCACTCCAGTACTCTTGCCTGGCAAATCCCATGGACCGAGGAGCCTGGTGGGCTGCAGTCCATGGGGTCACTAGGAGTTGGACACAACTGAGAGACTTCACTTTCACTTTTCACTTTCATGCTTTGGAGAAGGAAATGGCAACCCACTCCAGTATTCTTGCCTGGAGAATCCCAGGGACGGGGGGAGCCTGGTGGACTGCCGTCTGTGGGGTCGCACAGAGTTGGACATGACTGAAGCGACTTAGCAGCAGCAGCAGCAAGCCACGAAAAGACATGGAAGAAATTAAGTGCATTTTGCTTAAGTGAAAGAAGCCAATCTGAAAAGGCTAGATAGTGTATGATTCCAATAACATGACATTTTAGAAAAATAAAGCCATGGAGACAGTTAAAAGGTCATGGTTTCTGGGGATTAGCAGGAAAGGAAGGATGAATAAACAGAGCAGAGGATTTTTTAGGGCGGTGAAACTATGCTGTGTGATCCCGTAGTGGTGGACATGTGATAGTGTGCATTTGGCAAAACTCATAGAACTTTGAAACACAAAGTCAACCCTAGTGTAAACTATAGAATTTAGCTAATAGTAAGATATCAATATTGGTTCATCAATTTTAATAAATGTACCATACTAATGCCAAGATGTTAACTGTAGGCAGTGTGGATGAGGGAGAGGGGATACATAGGGAGCTCTCTGTACTGTCGATACAGTTTTTCTATAGGAGTTTGGGATTACAATATACAAAATTTATATGTAGGATGGCTAAACAACAAGATCCTACTGTATAGCACTGCTGCTGCTAAGTCGCTTCAGTCGTGTCCAACTCTGGGCGACCCCATAGATGGCAGCCCACCAGGCTCCCCGTCCCTGGGATTCTCCAGGCAAGATCACTGGAGTGTGTTGCCATGTCCTTCTCCAATGCATGAAAGTGAAAAGTGAAAGTGAAGTCGCTCAGTCGTGTCCAACTCTTGGCAACCCTATGGACTGCAGCCTACCAGGCTCCTCCATCCATGGGATTTTCCAGGCAAGAGTACTGGAGTGGGGTGCCATTGCCTTCTCCAACTGTATAGCACAGGGGACTATATTCAATATCCTTTGATAAACAATGATGGAAAAGAATATGAAAAAGAATACATATATATATATATATACACATACATATAAAACTGAGTCACTTTGCTGTACAGGAGAAATTAACACAACATTGTAAATCAGTTGGACTTCAATAAAATTTTTTTAAAAAGCATATGAGAACTCTACCTCATCTCCAAATCAAATAAAGAATAAGCACTAACATTCATTAAGTACATATAGCTTGCTAAGCATTCTGTTTATCTTGTTTAATCGCCACAATAATAAAGAGGTATGCTTTTCATGAGTAGAAGCCAAAAGATGGGCACATTGTATGTGTATCTTCTGATTTCTCCCCAATCAGGAGGAGATTGTTTTCTTGGCCTGACTATGTCTTTTCAAGTATGAAACACAATATTCATCTAATTTGACTGAAGTTTCTTTCAAACCCACTTGAAATACTTTTTTGCTTTTTAAACACATTGAAAGAGAAGTGACATTTTTTAAAACAAAACTTTCCAAGAACACAAAGGAAGACTGAGGAAGTAGCCACATGCACTGTATTTCAACTGAATAAAATATTCCAGACTCTGGGAAAGTAACCCCAGGCTCTGCTTTATCCTGGAAAGATAACGAAGTATTACTAAACTTATCCTTCCTTTTCAATCTCCTTCTCACAGCAGTTCTCTGATTTCCATTTCTCCTCTTCTAGGCTATATGTGTGTGTTAGTTGCTCAGTTGTGTCTGACTCTTTGCTACCCCGTGGACTGTAGCCTGACAGGCTCCTCTATCCGTGGAATTCTCCAGGCAAGAATACTGGAGTGGGTTACATTCCCTTCTCCAAGGGATCTTCCCGACCCAGGGATAGAGCCTGGGTCTCCTGCATTGCAGGCAGATTCTTTACTGTCTCAGCCACCAGGGAAGTACACTATCTTCAGTCATTCATGAGATATTTATTGAGCACCATGTGCCAAATACCACATTTGATATTGAATACAGAGTGAAAGAAAAAGAGGCTCCCAATTCTCCTCCTTTGCCAGCCCTGTACCCTTAACACTATTCTACCTTGCATTCACATACTGTCTGTTTTCCAATGTTCTGTTGAGGGCTTCTTCCTTCTTTAGAGGGCAGTTGACAACATCCAGTTTCTAAGGAATCCCCAGTAAGACACTGTCATGGCGTAATGGAAGACTAGTGAAACACTGAATGTGACCTTCCAATACGCTCTCACTTTTAGAGCATCTGTGCCGTTTAGTAGAAGGACTGATTGTTAGCTGATGATACTCACTCATGTATATGTCAGGGGGTAAATTTTAGTTTTGTGGATTGATGACGTGTGCTCAGTAAGACTCAATTGCTGGTTTTTTGTTTTTTGTTTACCTTAAATTTCCAAAAAATCGAATTATGTTGAATACTTGTTCTCAGAACCTAGAGTCATTTTAAGGTCGTGATTTGAGATTCCATATATCTTCTTTTATCCAGCTTTGCTAAATCTTATCTCTCTCTTAGGGTATGATGAGGTTCCACAATGAGGTTCCACAGTATGATGAGGTTCCACGAGGAGGAGACTTCACTTCCTGCAGATGTTTACCACTTTGCCAGATCTTCTCTGGAGCACTTTTTCTTTTGAAATACCATCTATTGTTAGTTGTTGTGTAACACTTCCTGTCAGTGGTGTTGTTTACATAAGGCATTCCTGAAAATTACCTTATTCCAATAATCATTTTTCAGTTTCAGGAGGGAGGAACTCTGAGATTTGAAGAATCCACTTGAAGGATGGTGTAACAGGGCCACTGGCAAAACCATGTGAGTTTTTTACTTTGCCATAACATTCTGTTATGGTTGGTAATTGTTCTGTGATAAAGCTTGTCCATCTCTGTAGTTATCAAAAGGTGTTACGACTGACATAATGATTTCAGCAGACATCAATAGTGCATGTGAGTTCCTTCAAATACATGTAAAGGATCATATAGTGTCCACCTAGCAGAGAATCCCCAGCCTGCCCTCAAGTCCCTGTGAAGGTACCTGGCTGGATCACACCGTCTGCCTGGGAAGGATTCCACTGGGTGCTTCAGGAAGTTCTACTTGGCATTCTCTGGGCTGATTTTATCCCCTTGAACCCTCTCTTTTTTCTGGAGACTGGCTATGAGCTTGCCTGGTCCCTGGGTGCAAGAGACTGTAAGATCCCTCCATTCCTGAGTTCTTCCAGAGTCACTACATTTCCCAGGTACACATTCCTTTTACAGAAGGGGTTCATATCCTTCTGAAGTCCATCCTTCAATCACCTTTGCATGCATGCTAAGTCATGTCTGACTCTTTTCGACCCCATGGGCTGTAGCCTGCCAGGCTCCTCTGTCCATGGAATTTTCCAGCCAAGAACACTAGAGTGGGTTGCCATTTACTACTCCAGAAGATCTTCCCTACCCAAAGGCTGAATGCAAGTCTCTTGCATTTCTTGCACTGGCAGGCAGATTCTTTACCACTGCAATACCTGGGAAGCCCCCAATCACCCTTGATAAAGCTTAAATATTCCAGCAGAGTCAAGTCAGCATTACTGATTTTTCTCTTTTAGAAACTTTTCTTGCATCTGAGACTGAAAACAAAACAGATATGTTCCCTGCTGATACAATAACTATTTGAATTGAATGACAACAAGAAGAAAATATATTAATTAAACCAGTATTTCTCATACTTTTGATCTCAGGATTCCTTTATAATTTTAAAAAGAATTGAGCCCCTACCCCACAAATTTTGTTTATTATTAGTTTACTGATATTTACTGTAGCAGAAATTAAACCTGAGCTTACAACATAATTAATTCATTTAAAATAGCAAAGATGAATTCATTATATATTAACATAAATAACATATTTTAAGCAAAAATAAAAATTTCTGAACAAAACAGTTGTGAGCAGAGTGGCATTATTGTCCATTCTTGCAAATCTTTCTCTTATCAGCTTCGTAGATGGAGGGTGAGCTTTCATCTCTGCTTCTGTGTTGAATCTGTGTGACATCACAGATTGTGAAGCTTCTGGAAATCTTTACTGCATGCTCATGAAAAGATGAGACTGAAAAAGACAAATACTGTCTTAGCACTAAGATGAAAGAATTTGACCTCATGAAATACCATGTATCTGTGAACCACACCGAACAGTCATGTGTTAAACAAACCAAGTGTTTTACCTAATAATAATAATAATAATAATAATAATAGACAACAATAATAGTGATATAATTTCTTCCTTTGTTGACTTCTTTTTTGATGTTGGGGGAATCTTATACCTCTACAGCCCAACATTAATTCACTCTAGAGGCATGTCTCTCCTCTAGCACATTTGATGTGATTTGGACCTTTTGCATATTAACAAGTACTTACAGCTTTTCACACACTTAAATGATTCCTGTGGACCCAAATCTTTGCTTTCTTTTTGATATTCAAGTCATCATTACTAGGACCTGAATACAAAGTTCCAGAGAAAAACAAGGAGAGATAAGAAATCCTTCTTAAGTGAACAATGCAAAGAAATAGAGGAATGCAAGAGAATGGGCAAGATGAAATCTCTTATAGCAAATTAGAGATACCAAGAGAACAGTTCATACACAAATGGGCACAATAAAGGACAGAAATGGCAAGGACCTAACAGAAGCAGAAGAGATTAAGAAGAGGTGGCAAGAAAACACAGAACTATACAAAAAAGGTCTTAACAACCCAGATTATTATGATGGTGTGATTAGTCACCTAAGACACATCCTGGACTGTGAAGTCAAGTGGGCCTTAGGAAACATTACTATGAACAAACCTAGTGGAAGTGATGGAATTCCAGCTGAGCTATTTCAAATCCTAAAAGATGATGCTGTTCTCAATACGCCAGCAAATTTGGAAAACTCAGCAGTGGCCACAGGACTGGAAAAGGTCAGTTTTCATTCTGATCCCAAAGAAAGGCAATGCTAAAGAATGTTCAAACTACTGCACAATTGCACTCAACTCACACACTAGCAAATTAATGCTCAAAATTCTCCAAGCCAGGCTTCAACAGTACATGAACTGTGAACTTCCAGATGTTGAAGCTGGATTTAGAAAAGGCAGAGGAACCAGAGATCAAATTGTCAACATCCACTGGATCATCAAAAAAGCAAGAGAGTTCCAGGAAAACATCTGCTTTTGCTTTATTGACTATGCCAAAGCCTTTGACTGTATGAAAGTGAAAGTCACTCAGTTGTGTCTGACTCTTTGCTCACAACAAACTGAAAAATTCTTAAAGAGATGAGAATAACATACCACCTTACCTGTCTCCTGAGAAACCTGTATTCAGGTCAAGAAACAACAGATAGAATTGGACATGGAACAATGGACAGGTTCAAAATTGGGAAAGGAGCATGCCAAGGCTGCATATTGTCACCCTGCTTATCTAACTTCTATGCAGAGTACATCATGCAAAATGCTGGGCTAGATGAAGCACAAGCTGGAATAAAAAATTGCTGGGAGAATTATCAACAACCTCAGATATGCAGATAATACCACTCTAATGGAAGAAAGTGTTGAGGAGCTAAAAGTGTCTTGATGAAGGTGAAAAAGAGTGAAAAAGCTGGCCTAAAACTCAACATTCACTTCATGGCAAATAGAAGTAGAAAAAATGGAAGCAGTGACAGATTTTATTTTCTTGGGCTCGAAAATCAATGTGGACAGTGACTGCAGTCATGAAATTGAAAGATGCTTGTTCCTTGGAAGAAAAGCTATGACAAACCTAGATAGCATATTAAAAAGTGGAGACATCACTTTGCCGACAAAGGTCCAACTAGTCAAAGCTATTGTTTTTCCAGTAGTCATGTACAGATAAGAGAGTTGGACCATAAAGAAGAATTGATACTTTTGAATTGTAGTGCTAGAGAAGACTCTTGAGAGTCCCTTGGACAGCAAGGAGATCAAATCAGTCAATCCTAAAGGAAATTAACCTTGAATGTTCATTGGAAGGACTGATGTTGAAGCTGAAACTCCAATACTTTGGCCACCTGATGTGAAGAACTGACTCATGGGAAAAGACTTTGCTGGTGGGAAAGATTGAAGGCAAAAAGAGAAGAGGAGGCAGAGTATGAGCTAGATGGATGGCATCACTAACTCAGTGGACATGAATTTGATCAAACTCCAGAAGATAGTAGAGGACGGGGGAGCTTGGCGAGCTGCCGTCTATGGAGTCAGAGAGTCAGACATGACTTGGTAACTAAACAACAGCAACATACATTATACCAAACAATATGTTTGAATTACAGTATGTCCCCACATTTAGAAGTCTTTATTATCTGTTTCCATTTGTGATCTTTGGTTCAAGATCTTGGAACCAAAGTCTACATATTCAAACACCTTCCTTACCACCATCACTGATGAATACAGAAAGAAACAGCGGCCCTTCAAGAGAACACAAAAGAATTCAATGCAGCAGCAGAGTTGAGTAGTTGCGACAAAAGTGCTAAGGTCACGAAGCACAAAATTTTACTCTCTAGCTGTTTACCAAAAAAGTTTGTTGACTTCTTGTCAAATTCATCTTAATGCGTAGATATCCAGTTTATTGACATTACTGGAAAACTATCTTTCCTCTAATGGTCTGCTTTTGCATTTTTGTTGTACATACATTGACCGTAAATGTAAGGTTTATGGCTGATTTTTCACTTTTATTCCATAGATCTATATGTCTGCAGATACACCTGTATTACAAAATTTTAGTTGCTACAGCTTTATAAGACATTTTGAAACTGGTAAATGACCCTTCTAAATTTGTTCTTTTTCAAAATAATTTTGGCTATATGGCTACTCTACATTTCCATATCATTTTCAGGGTCAGTTTTTTCTGTGAAATAGCCTGCTGGTACTTTGATAGTAACATTAAAGCCATAAGTCAACTTACGAAAAATGGTCACCCTAACACTATTGTCTTCCATTATGAATATGAAATAGCTCTCCATTTATTTAACTCTTTGATCTTTCTCAGTAATATTTTATAGTTTTTAGTGTATAAGTCTTACATTTTTTTTAAATGTATTCCTAAGTTGTTTCCTTTAATGTTGTTATGCGTGGAATTATTTTCTTAGTGTATAGAAATACAATTGGTTTTTGCATACTCATCTGCTGTCCTGTGATGTTGCTGAACTTGTTTATTATTTCTAATGGGTTCTTTTTATGGGATACTTAGGAATTTCTATGTATAAGACTATAACATCTGTGACAGAAGACAGATTTATTTCTTTGTTCCAATCTGGATGCCTTTAATTTCCATCTTCTGTTTTTGTTTTGTTTTGGCCTTATTATTCTGGCTGGAACTTCCAGTATTATGTTGAACAGTAGTGGTAAAATGCACATCCTTGTCTTGTTCCTAAATCAAGTATAAAGCATTCGTGGGATAAATCTTATTTGATAATATTGAATAAGCATTTTTATACATTGCTGGATTAAGTTTGTTAATATTTTATTGAGAACCTTTTGGTCTGTATTTATTGGGATTATTGGTTTATATGTTTCTTTTCTTGTGATGCCTTTGCCTAGCTTTGTTATCGGGATAATACTGGTCTCATACAATCAGTTCTTCCTCGATTCACCAGTGGAGTCATCCGGTTTAGGAATTTTTCTTTGTGGGAAGATTTATTTCTCTTTTTTATTGTGGTAAAATCTGAATTTATTTATTTATGGGGTCCTTTTCATCAATCTACATGTATTCTTTCATCACGTCATTTTGTTAATGTGGTGTATTATTCTGATTGATTTTTGTATGTTGAGCTATCTTTGTGTCCCAGGAATAAATTTCACTTGGTCATGGTATATAATCTTTGAATATGCTGTAGCTTTTGTTGTGATAGTATTTGCTGAAAATTTTTGCATCAATATTCATAAAACATATTGGTCTGCAGTTTTTCTTTTCCTGTGGTGTCTTTGTCTGGTTTTGGTATCAGTGTAATGCTGTATTTTTCAGCTTTGGAATTTCTGTTTGGTTCTTTTAAAAAAGAATTTATAACTCTTTGTTGATATTCTCATTATTTTCATGAATCATTTTCCTGAATTCTTTTAGTTTTTTAATCATATTGTTTTAGTCTTTGTCTAGTAAGTCCAATGTCTGTGTCATTACCATCTTTCTAAATTCCATATAAATGCACTGATACACAGCATTTGTCTTTTTCTTATTTCACTCTGCATAATAGGCTCATTGTGCTTAGGTACAACAACTTCCTTATTCATTCATCTGTCGATGGACATCTAGGTTGCTTTCATGTCCTCAGTTCAGTTCAGCCCCTCAGTCGTGTCTGACTCTTTGTGACCCCATGAATTGCAGCACACCAGGCCTCCCTGTCCATCACCAACTCCCAGAGTTCACCCAAACTCATGTGCATCGAGTTGGTGATGCCATACAGCCATCTCATCCTTTGTCGTCCCCTTCTCCTCCTGCCCCCAATCCCTCCCAGCATGAGGGTCTTTTCCAATGAGTCAACTGTTCGCATGAGGTGGCCAAAGTATTGGAGTTTCAGCCTCAGCATCAGTCCTTCCAATGAACACCCAGGACTGATTGCTTTCACGTCCTAACTATTGTAAATAGTGTTTCAGTGAACATTGGGGTACATGTGTCACTTTCAATTCTGGTTTCCTTGGGGTGTATGCCCAGCAGTGGGATTGCTGGGTCGTATAGTAGTTCTATTCCCAGTTTTTAAAGGAATCTCCACACTGTTCTCCATAGTGGGCTGTGCCAGTTTGCATTCCCACCAACAGTATAAGAGGGTTCCCTTTTCTCCACACCCTCCCCAGGATTTATTGTTTGTAGACTTTTTGATGATGTCCATTCTAATGAGTGTAGGATGATATCTCATTGTGGTATCATTTTACTGATTTTTGTGGAGTTTTTTTCTATTTTATTAGTAACTTTATTAAGATATACTTTATCTGTTATGTAGATCACAAATTTCAAGTGTACAGTTCAAAGATGTTTTAGCATTAGTTGTACAAATGGTTACTTTTATGTGCCAACTTGGTTGGGCCATAGGCTTTTCAGAGATTATTCTGGGTATGTCAATGAGGGTATTTCTAGATGAGATTAACTTTTGAATCAGTAGACTGAGTGAACCAATTGCCCTCCCTAATTTGGGTGCCCATGCCATGCTAAGTCGCTTCAGTTGTATCCGATTTTTTGTAACACTATGGACTGTAGCCTGCCAGGCTCCTCTTGTTCATGGGATTCTCCAGGCAAGCATACTGGATTGGGTTGCCATATCCTTCTCCAGAGGATCTTCCTGACCCAGGAATCAAACTCATGTCTACTGCAGCTCCTGCCTTGTAGAAGGATTCTTTACCACTGAGCCATAGGGGAGGACCGCACCCCTAGTGTGGATGGGTCTCGTATAATCAATTGAGGACTTGTATAGAACAAAAAGGCTAAATAGAAAACTCCTGTCTTTCTGACTTCTTAAGCTGTGATATCAGTGTTTTTTTGCCTTGTACTCAAACTTAGTTCTTCTTAAGCCTCGAACCTGCCAGTTTTTGGACTGGAACTAATGCTATTGGCTCTCCTTGTTCTCAGTCCTTCATACTCACGATGAAAGTATGCAGTTGACTCTCCTGTGTCTCTAGCTTACCAACTGGAGATCTTGGTAATTTTAGCCTCCATAATCATGTGAGCCAATTCATTAATATAAATCTCTGTACATCTTACTGATTCTGTTCCTCTGGAGAATCTTAATACAGCAATTATTGTCATAAATCAATTTTAGAATATTTTCATCACCTCCAAGAGATTCCTTATGCACCTTCACCATTAATCTCCCTAAATACCCTCTCTTCCACTCTGAATAATCAATAATCTACTTTTTGTCTGTACAGATTTGCCTTGTCTGGACATTTCTTATAAATGGAATCATCAGATCAGATCAGATCTGTTGCTCAGTCGTGTCTGACTCTTTGCGACCCCATGAATCGCAGCACGCCAGGCCTCCCTGTCCATCACCAACTCCCGGAGTTCACTCAGACTCACGTCCATCAAGTCAGTGATGCCATCCAGCCATCTCATCCTCTGTCGTCCCCTTCTCCTCCTGCCCCCAATCCCTGCCAGCATCAGAGTCTTTTCCAATGAGTCAACTGTTCGCATGAGGTGGCCAAAGTACTGGAGTTTCAGCTTCAGCATCAGTCCCTCCAATGAACACCCAGGACTGATCTCCTTCAGAATGGACTGGTTGGATCTCCTTGCAGTC
>NW_011494629.1:919268-925241 GCF_000754665.1 Bison bison bison
GTGTCTGACTCTTTGTGACCCCATGAATTGCAGCACACCAGGCCTCCCTGTCCATCACCAACTCCCAGAGTTCACCCAAACTCATGTGCATCGAGTTGGTGATGCCATACAGCCATCTCATCCTTTGTCGTCCCCTTCTCCTCCTGCCCCCAATCCCTCCCAGCATGAGGGTCTTTTCCAATGAGTCAACTGTTCGCATGAGGTGGCCAAAGTATTGGAGTTTCAGCCTCAGCATCAGTCCTTCCAATGAACACCCAGGACTGATTCCTTCAGAATGGACTGGTTGGATCTCCTTGCAGTCCAAGGGACTCTCAAGACTCTTCTCCAACACCACAGTTCAAAAGCATCAATTCTTTGGTGCTCAGCCTTCTTCACAGTCCAACTCTCACATCCATACATGACCACAGGAAAAAACATAGCCTTGACTAGACGAACCTTTGTTGGCAAAGTAATGTCTCTGCTTTTGAATATGCTATCTAGGTTGGTCATAACTTTCCTTCCAAGGAGTAAGCATCTTTTAATTTCATGGCTGCAGTCACCATCTGCAGTGATTTTGGAGCCCAGAAAAATAAAGTCTGACACTGTTTCCACTGCTTCCCCATCTATTTCCCATGAAGTGGTGGGACCAGATGCCATGATCTTCATTTTCTGAATGTTGAGCTTTAAGCCAACTTTTTCACTCTCCACTTTCACATTCTTCAAGAGGCTTTTGAGTTCCTCTTCACTTTCTGCCATAAGGGTGGTGTCATCTGCATATCTGAGGTTATTGATTTTTCTCCTGGCAATCTTGATTCCAGCTTGTGCTCCTTCCAGTCCAGCGTTTCTCATGATGTACTCTGCATAGAAGTTAAATAAACAGGGTGACAATATACAGCCTTGACGTACTCCTTTTCCTATTTGGAACCAGTCTGTTGTTCCATGTCCAGTTCTAACTGTTGCTTCCTGACGTGCATACAAATTTCTCAAGAGGCAGATCAGGTGGTCTGGTATTCCCATCTCTCAGAATTGTCCACAGTTTATTGTGATCCACACAGTCAAAGGCTTTGGCATAGTCAATAAAGCAGAAATAGATGTTTTTCTGGAACTCTCTTGCTTTTTCCATGATCCAGTGGATGTTGGCAATTTGATTTCTGGTTCCTCTGCCTTTTCTAAAACCAGCTTGAACATCAGGAAGTTCATGGTTCACATATTGCTGAAGCCTGGCTTAGAGAATTTTGAGCATTACTTTACTAGCGTGTGAGATGGGTGCAATTGTGCGGTAGTTTGAGCATTCTTTGGCATTGCCTTTCTTTGTGATTGGAATGAAAACTGACCTTTTCCAGTCCTGTGGCCACTGCTGAGTTTTCCAAGTTTGCTGGCATATTGAGTGCAGCACTTTCACAGCATCAATCTTCAGGATTTGAAATAGCTCAACTGGAATTCCATCACCTCCACTAGCTTTGTTCGTAGTGATGCTTTCTAAGGCCCACTTGACCTCACATTCCAGGATGTCTGTTCACCTTAATATTTATTATTTCTTTTCTTCTGTTTGTCTTGTATTAATTTTTTTTCTAGTTTCTTAATGTGGAAGCTTAGGTTATTGATTTAAGATCTTTTTTTCTTTTCTAATGTAGTCTCTTAAGGCAATAAATTATACTCTAATCTTTGTTCCATTTGCATAGACAGATTTTGATATTTTTGTTTTCACTTTCATTTGGTTTAAAATATTTTTTAATATCTTTTGTGATTTCTATTTTGACCCATGGTCTTTCAGAAATGTGTTATTTAATTTCTAAATATTAGAGAGTTTCTCAATTTTCTTATCTGTTTTTGATTTATAATTTAATGCATTATCATTGGAGACCATGTTTCGCATGATTTCAATCTTTTAAAATGTATTGATATTTGCTTTATTTCCTAGAATAGGATCTATCTTGGAGAATGTTCAGATGCACTTGAAAATACATAAATTCAGTTGCTTTTGGGTACAGTGTTTTATATGCCTGTTATGTTAATTGGTTGATATTGTTATTCATGTCTTCTATGTCCTTCCTGATTTTCTATAAATTTTTAATCTATTATTGAAAGAGGAGTGTTAAAATATTTCATCACAATTATTAAATTATTTTTCTTTTAAAATTTGTCAGGTTTTAAGACTCTGTTGTTAAAAGTGTCTAGGTTTATAATTAAGTTTTTCTGATACTTTTACCATTGTATCATTATGAAATATTTTCTTTGTCTCTCTTTAATAATATTTTTAATTAAGATCTATTTTATCTAATAGTGGTATAGCTGCTCTTGCTCTATTATGGTTACTGTTTGCATGATATATCTTTTTCCATTCTTGTATTCTGAAATTATTTGTGTTTTCAAATTTATGGTATATCTCTTGTAGACAGCATATGATTGGACCTTGTTCTTTGTTTGCTTTTCATATTCTGCCTGATAATCTCTATATTTTGATTGGACTGTTTAAACAATTCATATTTAAAGTACTTATTGATATAAATGGAATTATGTGCATTTTTCTATGTTTTCCTTATTCTTCAGATCTTTTTTTACTTCCTCTTTTACTGTCTTCCATGTTGATATTTTTTGTATGTCATCTTATTCCCTTTGTCTTTTATTATATTATTTGAATTATTTTCTTGATTTATTGCAATATACTTCAGATTAATGTCACATTAATTTCATAAAACAGACAAACTTTGCTCCAACCTAGCTTCTTAGTGCTTTATTGTCATAAATGTAACATCTTTATATAACTCCAATGGTATGGTTTTATAACTATAGTTTTATGCAATCTTTAAAATAAGATTAAAGGAAATGGAAAAAATTATAGTCTATTGTATTTACCAACATATTTACCTTTTCCAGTGATCTGTGCTTCTTTGTGTGGACTTGAGTCACTCTTTGGTTTCCTTCAGTTTTAGCCTGAATGATTTCTTGCAAGACAGGTTTTCTAACAATGAATTCTCTTAATCTTTGTTCATCTGGAAATGATTTTATTTTGCTTTAATTTATGAAGAATAATTTTTCTGGATATAGAATTCTTGGTTAATTTTTCTTTTCTTTCAGCACTTTGAATATGCCATCTCATTTCCCATGACTTTCATTATTTCTGTGATATGGATTTTGTTGAGCTTTTTAAATCTATAAATTAATGCCTTTTAAAATCAAGTAGGTTTTCCTGGTGGCACAGATGGCAAAGAATTTGCCTGCCAATGCAGAAGATGCAGGTTCAGTCTCTGTGTTGGGAAGACCCCCTGGAGGAGGGCCTGGCAACCCACTCCAGTATTCTTGCCTGGAGAATCTCCATAGACAGAGGAGCCTGGAGTGCTACAGTCCATGGGGTCGCAAAGAGTCAGACACGACTGAGTGAATAGCACAGCACAACAAAATCAAAATTTTGGATTGTGTGAAGGGGTTATTCTTTCTTCAAATATTTTTTTCTCCCTTTCTCCTTCCTCTTCTGAGACTTCTATCACACAAATATTGGTGCATTGGATGGTGTTCCGTGGATCTCTGAAGCTCCGCATTTTTTCAGATCTTGGGTCTCTGTTTATTTTTTGTTGTTGTTATTCTTATGTTTGAACATTTTTATAATAGTTGCTTCAGAATCATTGTCTTTTAATTCAACATTTGGGCCTCCTCAGAGACAATTTCTATAAATTGTTTATTTTCCTGAGTGTAAGTCAGTTTCCTGTTTCTTAGGCTGTCTCATAATATTTTGTTGAAGCCTAAACATCTTAGATAATTTAGTATAATAATTATGATTCCCTCCTCACCTCATAACATGGGTGGTTGTTGCTGTTGCTCTTTTTTTTTGTTTTCTTTTTTTTTTTTTTCTATTTTGACAATTTGCCTTAACTTATTCAGTGGTATCTATGTCCTCTGTGGAAGGTGGCTGCTGATGTCTCTAGCCTTTCTTTTTTTCTTTCTTCATTTATATACTTGTTTCAGTTTCCATGCTTGAATTCTTTTGGGTGACTGTGTGTCAGTATACTTTAGTGGTTATCGGATGATTGCTCAGGATTGCGCTCAAAAACATTGGATAAGTAAGGATTCCTCTCTTTGTCAAGAGATCTGTCTGTGACTGGGGACTCATTCAAAATTCAGGTCAAAATTCAAGTCAGACTTGTCCTGACTTCTTTTACTTTCCAATCAGCCCTTTTGTGTCTCTCATGGGTGTGTGTGTGTGTGTGTGTGAGTGGCTTCATATTAAGCCAGATTTGAGGATTGCTGAGGTGCTCTCTGTTCTTTTCTGAGTATGCATGTGGCCTTGTACATATGCACAGCCTTCCAGATTCCGACTGAAATATGTGGGAACTTATCAAGGTCATTAAGTCTGCCTCATTCCCTGGACTTCCTAATTAAATTCTGGTCTGCTCGTCATCTGGCCCCAACCAGAATCATAATCTCAGCTATTCATCCCCATTTATTTGCTTTTGGACTTCCTACTGTTTCCAACAACATCCAGGGACATGAGTTTACTCAAACTCTACTCCAGATCAAATCATCACCATCTGGTAGAAAGGTACAGTTTTCGTGTCCTGATAGAAATGTCTCATATAGAGATGGGGTTTGGCGGCAGGACCACCTTCAGGCAAAACTGCCACAAACTGTGCCTGTTCTTACTTGAAGTTCAGTGGTAGTACTGAACAAAACTTCTCAGTTTGTTGTATGCCTTTGGTTGAATTTTGCAGTCTTGAAATGATGATCATTGACCATTTTTTTCTAGTTTTATTGTTTCTAGTTTTGGAAGTGATTTGCACATTACTCTTACTCCACCACTGTGAAAGTCTTGCCCTCAGCAATCTGTATTTTAACAAACCCTTCATGCTTTTCTGATATGTATTAAAGTTTGAGGACTAATGTCAGAGATGAACTAACTCTACTTCTACCTAAGCCAAGTTTTAAACTGTGCAATGGATTATTCCTGCTTAAGAGCAGCAGTGTTAGCACTCCTTCTGGAGCAGTCCATCTGAAGACCGTTTCAGCGGCTTTACCAACTGTCATACTCTTCTCCTAGTTATCAACATGACCACATCTTCACCTCCCTTAAATGTACTCAAATTTCAGTATGTCATACCTGGGTCTCCTGCATTGCAGGCAGATTCTACCATCTGAGCCACCAGAGAAGCTTACATAAAATTTACCTTACTCCCTTACATAAAATTGCAAGTTGTCTTATTTATTATGCTTGTAATTTTCATTTGTTTCTTGTTACTAGAATGTATGCTCCAAAAAGCAGGAGTCTTTGTCAGTTTATTTGTTGATGTATCTGAGGAGTCAGAAACAGCCTCTCAGTTCAGTTCAGTCAACTCAGTCATGTCCGACTCTTTGTGACCCCATGAACCACAGCACTCCAGGCCTTCCTGTCCATCACCAACTCCTGGAGTTTACCTGAACTCATGTCCATTGAGTTGGTGATGCCATCCAATCATCTCATCCTCTGTTGTCCCCTTCTCCTCCTGCCCCCAATCCCTCCCAGCATCAGGGTCTTTTCCAATGAGTCAGCTCTTTGCATGAGGTGGCCAAAGTATTGGAGTTCCAGCTTCAGCAGCAGTGCTTCCAATGAACACTCAGGACTGATCTCCTTCAGAATGGACTGGTTGGATCTCCTTGCAGTCCAAGGGACTCTCAAGAGTCTTCTCCAACACCACAGTTCAAAAGCATCAATTCTGCACTCAGCATTCTTTATAGTGCAACTCTCACATCCATACATGACCATTGGAAAAACCATAGCCTTGACTAGATGAACCTTTGTTGACAAAGTAATGTCTCAACTTTTTAATATGCTATTTAGGTTGGTCATAACTTTCCTTCCAAGGAGTAAGCATCTTTTAATTTCAAGGCTGCAATCACCATCTGCAGTGATTTTGGAGCCCAATAATAAAGTCAACCACTGTTTCCACTGTTTCCCCATCTATTTGCCATGAAGTGATGGGACTGGATGCCATGATCTTAGTTTTCTGAATGTTGAGCTTTAAG
>NW_011494629.1:925341-929410 GCF_000754665.1 Bison bison bison
GCTTTAAGCCAATGTTTTCACTCTCCTCTTTCATTTTCATCAAGAAGCTCTTTAGTTCTTCTTCACTTTCTGCCATAAGGGTGGTGTCATCTGCATATCTGAGGTTACTGATATTTCTCCCGGTGATCTTGATTCCAGCTTGTGCTTCTTCCAGCCCAGCGTTTCTCATGATGTACTCTGCATAGAAGTTAAATAAGGAGGGTGACAATATACAGCCTTGATGTACTCCTTTTCCTATTTGGAACCAGTCTGTTGTTCCATGTCCAGTTCTAACTGTTGCTTCCTGACCTGCATACAGGTTTCTCAAGAGGCAGGTCAGGTGGTCTGGTATTCCCATCTCCTTCAGAATTTTCCACAGTTTATTGTGATCCACACAGTCAAAGGTTTTGGCATAGCAGAAATAGATGTTTTTCTGAAACTCTCTTGCTTTTCCAATGATCCAACGGATATTGGCAATTTGATCTCTGGTTCCTCTGCCTTTTCTAAAACCATCTTGAACATCTGGAAGTTCATGGTTCACATATTGCTGAAGCCTGGCTTAGAGAATTTTGAACATTACTTTACTAGCATGTGAGATGAGTGCAATTGTGTGGTACTTTAAGGATTCTTTGGCATTGCCTTTCTTTGGGATTGGAATGAAAACGGACCTTTTTTAGTCCTGTGGCCACTGCTGAGTTTTCCAAATTTGCTGGCGTATTGAGTGCAGCACTTTCAAATCATCATCTTTTAGGATTTAAAATAGCTTAACTTGAATTCCATCACCTCCACTAGCTTTGTTCGTAGTGATCCTTCCTAAGGCCCACTTGACTTCACATTCCAGGATGTCTGGCTCTAGGTGAGTGTGAGTGATCACACTATCATGATTATCTGGGTCGTGAAGATCTTTTTTGTACAGTTCTTCTGTGTATTCTTTCCAGCTCTTCTTAATATCTTCTGCCTCTGTTAGGTCACAATTTCTGTCCTTTATTGAGCCCATCTTGGGGCCACCCAAGATGGACAGGTCATGGTGGAAAGGTCTGACAAAATATGGTCCACTGGAGAAGGGAATGGCAAACCACTTCAGTATTCTTGCCTTGAGAACCCCATGAACAGTATGAAAAGGCAAAAAGATAGGACACTGAAAGATGAACTCCCCAGGTCGGTAGGTGCCCAATATGTGATTGGAGATCAGTGGAGAAATAACTCCAGAAAGAATGAAGGGATGGAGCCAAAGCAAAAACAACACTCAGTTGTGGATGGGACTGGTGATGGAAGCAAGGTCCGATCCTGTAAAAAGCAAAATCGCATAGGAACCTGGAATGTCAGGTCCATGAATCAAGGCAAATTGGAAGTGGTCAAACAGGAGATGGCAAGAGTGAACATCAACATTCTATGAATCAGTGAACCTAGATGGACTGGAATGGGTGAATTTAACTCAGATGACCATTATATCTACTACTGTGGGCAAGAATCCCTTAGAATAAATGGAATGCCATCATAGTCAACGAAAGAGTCCTAAATGAAGTACTTGGATGCAATCTCAAAAACGACAGAATGATCTCTGTTCGTTTCCAAGGCAAACCATTCAAAATCACGGTAATCCAAGTCTATGCTCTGACCAGTAACGCTGAAGAAGCTGAAGTTGAATGAGTCTATGAAGACCTAAAGACCTTCTAGAACTAACACCCCAAAAAGATGTCCTTTTCCTTATAGGGGACTGGAATGCAAAAGTAGGAAGTCAAGAAACACCTGGAGTAACAGGCAAATTTGGCCTTGGAGTACAGAATGAAGCAGGGCAAAGGCTAATAGAGTTCTGCCAAGAGAACGCACTGGTCATAGCAAACACCCTCTTCCAACAATGACTCTACACATGGACATCACCAGATGGTCAACACTGAAATCAGATTGAATGTATACTTTGTAGCCAAAGATGGAGAAGCTGTATACAGTCAGCAAAAACAAGACCGGGAGCTGACTGTGGCTCAGATCATGAACTCCTTATTGCCAAATTCAGACTGAAATTGAAGAAAGTGGGGAAAACCACTAGACCATTCAGGTACGACCTAAATCAAATCCTTTATGACTATACAGTGGAAGTGAGAAATAGATTTAAGGGACTAGATCTGATAGAGTGCCTGATGAACTATGGATGGAGGTTCGTGACATTGTACAGGAGATAGGAATCAAAACCATCTCCAAGAAAAGAAGAAACAATCTCTGGAGTATAATAAATACTTGCTGAATGAATGAGTTTAGTGCCTAAAAATGTACCATGAGAGGAAGTGTTGTGTTACTTCATTTTATGTAATTTAGTGCATCGATTCAGTTCAGTAGCTCAGTCGTGTCCAACTCTGTGACCTCATGGACTGCAGCACACCAGGCTTCCCTGCCCATCACCAACTCCCAGAGCTTACTCAAACTCATGGCCATTGAGTCAGTGATGCCATCCAAACGTCATCCTCTGTCACCCTTTCTCCTCCTGCCTTCAATCTTTCCTAGCATCAGAGTTATCCGGTGAGTCAGTTCTTCACATCAGGTGGCCAAAGAATTGGAGTTTCAGCTTCAGCATCATTCCTTCCAAAGAACACCCAGGACTTATCTCCTTTAGGATGGACTGGTTGTATCTCCCTGCAGTCCAATGTACTCTCAAGAGTCTTCTCCAACACCACAGTTCATAGGCATCAATTCTTCGGGGCTCAGCTTTCTTTATGGTCCAACTCTCACATCCATACATGACTACTGGAAAAGCCGTAGCGTTAACTAGATCAACCTTTGTTGGCAAAGTAATGTCTCTGCTTTTTAGTATGCTGTCTAGGTTGGTCATAACTTTCCTTCTAAGGAGAAAGCAATTTCTAATTTCATGGCTGCAGTCACCATCTGCAGTGATTTTGGGGCCCAAGAAAACAAAGTCTGTCACTGTTTCCATTGTTTCCTCATCTATTTGCCATGAAGTTTTGGGACCAGATGCCTTGATAGTTTTTTCAATGCTGAGTTAAGCCAGTTTATTCACTCTCCTCTTTCACTTTCATCAAGAGGCTCTTTAGTTCCTCTTTGCTTTCTGCCATAAGGGTGGTGTCATCTGTGTATCTGAAGTTGTTGATATTTCTCCCATCAATCTTGATTCTAGCTTGTGCTTCATCCAGTCCAGCATTTCTCATGATGAACTTTGCATATAAGTTAAATAAGCAGGGTGACAATATACAGCCTTGATGTACTCCTTTCCCAGTTTGGAACCAGTCTGTTGTTTCACGTCTGGTTCTAACTGTTGCTTCTTGACTTGCATACAGATTTCTCAGGACGCAGGTAAGGAGGTCTGATTTTCCCATCTCAAAGAATTTTCCACAGTGTTGTGATCTACACAGTCAAAGGCTTTGGCATAATCAACAAAGCAGAAGTAGATGTTTTTCTCTAATTCTCTTGCTTTTTCATTGATCCAGCAGATGTTGGCAATTTGATCTCTGGTTCCTCTGCCTTTTCTAAATCCAGTTTCAACATCTGGAAGTTCACAGTTCACTTACTGCTGAAGCCTGGTTGGACAATTTTGAGCATTACTTTGCTATAATCTGAGATGAGTGCAATTGTGCAGAAGTGTGAACATTCTTTGGCATTGCCCTTCTTTGGGATTGGAATAAAAACTGACCTTTTCCAGTCTTGTGGCCACTGCTGCGTTTTCCAAATTTGCTGGCATACTGAGTGTAGCACTTTAACAGCATCATCTATGTGAAAATTCTAAGAGGTGCCACAGGCATTGGACTTCTTGGCTGAATTTTGGCAAAGTTGGGAAGAGGAAAGAGAAGAACCACAAATTTATTTTCAGGTATACCTTATCTATGTAGTGTTCGGGAGTCTCATTGCTCTGAATTATTTTGCTCTTGCATGCATGTTAAGTCACTTCAGTAGGTTCTGACCCTTTGCTGTCCTATGAACTGAAGCCTGCCAGGCTCCTCTGTCCATGGGCTTCTCCAGGCAAGAATTCTGGAGTGGGTTGCCATTTCCTTCTCCAGGGGATCTTCCCAACTCAGGGATGGAACCTGCATTTCTTTTGTCTCCTGCATTGGCGGATGGGTTCTTTACCACTAGCACCACCTTG
>NW_011494629.1:929510-937527 GCF_000754665.1 Bison bison bison
CACCACCTTGGAAGCCCCTGTATTGGAGGATGGTAAAATCAGTTTCTTCTTGTTTTCTTGTTAGCATCTGATTGTAGGAAGGAAGTAACTCTTACCCTGAAGGCTCTGTATCATCTCCCCTTTACAATTTCTCCACCTCCAGGCAAAAGCACCAGTCATCCTGAAAAGAAGGTCACAACACCCTGGGACAGGAGATACTTTGTTTTGCTTCACTGGTTTCCAGCATGTGACTATTATGCCATTTTTACCACTGTTGTATCTGAGCTGGTGATAGCAGAGTGGTTGTTTTGTGCCCCCATGATTGGCACATGTTCCCATTGCACTCAGTATTCACGTTCAAAGGTATTTTTAGAAAACTTGGATACTAAATCCTCCATCATTCAATAAACCACTGATTTAAATGTTTCATTTTGAAGAGCGAAAGGACTGTTTAGTGTTTTCATTCATTCAACTACAAAACCAGCAAGAATCAACAGGTGACCAATAAAGAAGGCAAAGGAGCAAAAGACAATTGACATTGATACAATATGATTACAGGCCAGTTTTTACATGCACTTATCCAAAACGAAGTGTTAAATTATAGAATAGTCAAATGCTAGAAAGTATTTACTTTCAATTTCAATTTTTTTTTTAGATGATATCCGTGATTTAATTGGGCTTCCCAGGTGGTGCCAGTGGTAAAGAATCTGGAGACACAGGAGATGTGGCTTCCATCCCTGGGTGGGGACGATTCCCTGGAGTAGGGAATAGCAGCCCAGTCCTGTATTGTTGCCTGGAAAATTCCATGGACAGAAGAGCCTGGCAGTCTACAATCCATGGGATCTCAAAGAGTCAGACACGACTGAGCGACTGAGCATGCACTCACATGATTTAATTAAGTGATAACAGAGGATGAAATAAAACCATACAATATTTATACGGAAATAAGGCATATTAGTTTCTTATTACCCCAATAACAAATTAGCACAAGCATAGCTTAAAACAACAGAAATTTATTCTCATGTAATTCTGGAGGCCAGGAGTTCAACCTCAGTTTCACTGGGCTGAAGTCAAGTAGGGCCACGCTCTGCATGAAAGTTCCAGGAGAGACTGTTCCTTGTCAGTTTCAGTGCTGCCAGCGTTCCTTTGCCTGTGCTCCTCAAAAGGATACACATGATGACATTTAGACCCCACTCAGATAATCTGGGATAATCTTATCATATAACATCCATAACTTAATCATATCTGCAAAGGCTCTTTTTCTTTATAAAATATCATTTACAGTTTCTGTGGATTAGGACCTGGTGTCTTTGGGGCCACTGTTAGACCAACTACATAAAGTGAAATCAGCAATCAAGTGAGGAAAGACCACGTCATCTACGCAGCTGTGAGTTTTGTCATTGGAACATGTTCTCCCTTTAGTTTACTCAGAAACCTTTTCTAATTCCTAAGAAGAACTGAAAATTGTTCTCTCATTTGCATTGTATTAAGTCATGATTGCTTTAAAATTGAGAGATGGGTAAGATTATTCCCACTTTAACTTCAATTCTTTTTACACATTTTGCTAAAGGGATGAAAGATATAGTGGAATCAATTATCTTTTCATAAAATGAAATTGTAGTTTTTAAAAAATTTGTAGTTTGTGTTTCTGAAATATAAACTGCTCTCTTCTTTTTAGCCAGAATAACTGCTTTTAAATTTAAACCAGCATTGAGTCTGGTCTGAGTCACTGTCATTTTTCTTCCATTATAAGTGGTCATTTTGATAGTTAAAGTGCAGAAAATCTTGGGGCATGTGGGGGCTGATCCCAAGGTGGCATTTAGATGCTTGATAAGATGAAAAGGAAGACAGCATGGAAACAGCATGGAAAAGTGTGCCTGATTTCTCTCCCCCGACCCACACCTCCTCCCCCATCATCTGCTATGAATCATGCTGGATTAGCAACACTTTTGAGACAAAGACATTGGATTGTATTAGCATGCTTGTAAAGAAATGACATTAAATGTCCTCAGTGAAGTTACTTCAGAAAAGCCTCATCCTATGAACCAATCTTCATCTAGCAAAAGGAGAGCAAGGGTCACATAGAAACAAAGAATGTTTTTTGTGGCTTACTGCAGCCAGCGGCAGGGTTTAATGGGCAGATGTTCATCCTGCCACGCAATGTGGATGACTTCACATGTGGGGGGAGGCTACTCACCATTGCAGTGGCTTGTTTTCCTCCAGGACTACATCATCACCACTTCTTGACGGTAGTTTTATGAGCAATGTAGAACACTGTGAACACAGCCATGCCTGTTTTTGTTTTTAACCGGTTTTGTTTCTCTGAGGCAATCCCAAACTGATTTTTGTTTTGTTTTGTTTTCCAAATCTAAATTTCTAATGTGTGATTAAAAGTATGATGCTCTTTTGTTAGCATTTCTATCCATGATTCATATACCTTTCCTTTGATTCTGGGTCTCATAATTTGTGTTGCTAATTTACCAAGGATCACTTAGTAATTAAGATATTATAAGTCTACAACTGTGTGCTTAAAATGTAAAGTAAATTGGATTTTTTGATAGAATAAAATGCAAATAGCTTGTTAAAATTTATTTCAGGATTCTGGTCCAAGTTTACTTCCCTCCCCAGAGGCCAACTTAAAACAACAAAATGAATGAGCAATAGAAAAGAAAATACCATTTTCATTGAAAATACACGCTAAACAAAGGATAGCTGCCAAATACAAAAACATTTGGAACAAAGTGAGACATGACACCAAAAAACATATGCATTCCCCCCCTCCAAAACACATAGATATTTTCTAGCCTACAGTTTTCCATTAAAGGGTGACACCACCCTAAGGGGTCCAACTGAAGGTCCTAGTCTGAGGTGTCCACACCTAGCATTGCATGTAAATCAGGGCTGCAAAAAAAACCATAAAGATGCCCATTCTGAAAAGCACAAGGGGTTACAGAAGGAGTCCTCATGGCAGTCAGCTTAGTATCATTTGCTTTAATATCCCAAGTACCCAGTAACATTGGGAATTGCTGTAAATCACAGGCCTGCTTGGAATGGAATGGGCCACTGAAATTGGTGAACAGATCTCATTTCTACTCAGAAGACACTGAGTCATAGAAAGTATATCCCCAAAGATATGCTTGAGTTAAAGCTACTGCTCTCCCCCAGATTCATCCTTTCCTCCCACAATTTTTAGCAAACAGCTAATCTAGAGAGAACTGTCCTTATTAGCATGTATAATTCTCCTCCAAAAAGAGGACAGTAACAACCAGTAAAGACAGATAAGGAATATCCATCTTCATGGATGCAAATGAAAAATGACAATAAATAGTTCTCACTTGAGCAAGTGAAAGAAAACATAATCTCATCAAAATAAGAGCTTAGGAAAATAGATGTCAAAGAAGAGATAATAATACAACAGAAGAAAATGGAAAGTAGCCTGTGAGAGCTTAGGAAAAATGGAAAAGAAGGACCAAACAATATAGAAATGAAGACCTTTTGAGAGGCAACTGTCATAGACTAGTTCCCCAGGAAGTAGACTCTGAGGTGAGAGTGGCATGTGAGAGATGTGTTAGGAATGCTCATGGGAGCAGCACCTTGGAAGGGAAGGGAAGGACTCAGAGGATGAAGTTAAGCTTCAATGCAATTCTGTGTCAGTTTGGTCTTCTCAGTGGTTTCCAAGAAGAGTTTAGATGTGTACGAGATTTATTGGAGGAAATAACTGATACACTAAATAATTCAAATAGCTTCCCTTATTCAGCCTTTCATTCTGGCTCCCTTGAAAGCACCCTCGGATCTGCCATGGACTCCTCAGCACTTACTGGTACCTGCCAACCAGGTTCGGCAGCTTCCTGAGATGCAGTTGCCTTCTTCGCTTTCAGGCCCAGCAATGCCAGGCTGGTTTGTGACGTGACTTAACCTGAGTTACTGGCCTGGAAACCAGGAGGGGAGGTAGGTGCAGGTCCTGAGAGAGGCATGTGGGTTATGTGAAGGAGAAGAACTGGAATCATTTAATACCAGCAAATGCTAGCCTTCACCTGGTGGCCACTTAGGCAGGTTCAGAGGTTGGGGAAGTCTGGAGATTTACAAGTTGGGGAAGCATTCACTCAGATGTCTCCATCCTATATGTCAGTGCCCCATTTTTCCCAGGTATGGCCTGACCTTGTCTTTGTTCTGCCTTGGCTGAGAGTTTATCCTTACATGGCGCCCTGGTCCTGATTCTCAACTTTCTCTGCTCTTGCACTGCAAGAGATAAGAACCTCTTCATATATAAAAGTTTATATATAAGTTAAAAGTTTCAGTTCAGTTCAGTTCAGTCACTCAGTTGTGTCCGACTCTTTGTGACCCCATGGACCACAGCACTCCAGGCTTCCCTGTCCATCACCAACTCCCGGAGGCTACTCAAACTCATGTCCATTGAGTTGGTGATGCCATCCAACCATCTCATCCTCTGTCATCCCCTTCTCCTCCCGCCTTCAATCTTTCTCAGCATCAGGGTCTTTTCCAATGAGTCAGCTCTTTGCACCAGGTGGCCAAAGTATTGGAATTTCAGCTTCAGCATCAGTCCTTCCAATGAATATTAAGGATTGATTTAAGTTTTAACATTCAGCCTTTAGTTGTTAATTGATTGATCTTCACTTTTTATTATCTTTTCCAAAGGCCAATCAACCCAATACCATTTTCCTTTTAGTTACTGTTTCCCCCAATTTTCTCAAACCCTGATATATGACCTCCATTAATGTGCTACCTTTTTCCTGTTCACTGCCAATGGAAACTTTATTAACTGCATCACTTCCTTATGCTGGGCTGTCTGTGCCCCATCTATCTCCAGCAGTGGGATCCTCATTGTCAGGAAGATGGGTTTTCCAGTAGGAAATTCCATTCCAATGACCACTTTTTAAGCCTACTTTTGATACCTCTTGTTTTAAATTGGGGTCCCTGGTAAATAGACTTTGAGAAGGAGAGTAGCATGTAGGAGTTTTATTAGGGAAAACCCTTGAAAACAACCCCTAAGAAGAGTTAAGGATAAGGATTGGGCAGAAGGAGAAACTGATCTGCCATGCAGTTCCAGTGATAGTGTGATGAAGTCCTATGAGTCCTTCTGGAACTGGGATGACTCTTCAAATTTGCCTGAGCTGGAGTGAGTAGGCTTGGTCTTTATTCCCCTGCATTGATCAGTCAGTGATTGTGGCCTGCCCCTGGAAAGAGAGATGACCTTAGGCCAGGTCATTTCTTCAGCTGAATTAGTCCCCAAAGAGCGCTGACAGCTGAGTTTTCTTCTCTTTTGTACTGCCAGAGCCTGGAGAGACCAGATATTCTGACAGCTGACATTTTAATAGGAACAATGGAAGCAGAATGTATTGGAATGATTGCTTTGATGGGATGAGAGAACATAACTGACAACGTGTAATCCTATCCTGGTGAAAAGATCTTTCCAGAATAAGGGTGTATAAGACCCTTATAAAATTTCAGACTGATAGAGTTGGCGGCCAAGAGATCTGCTGTAATTTTCTATATAGTGATTTTTTAGGTGAGAGAAAACAATGCCAGATGGAAAGTCAAAGATGCAGGAAAGAGGGAAGAGCAATGAAAATGGCAAATGTGTTGAAATCTAAAATAACACTGACTTCATAAGGCATTATTTGTAATCTTTTACATGGTGAAAAATTCATGTAAGTGTGTAAAAATAAACCAGCACGTAAGAATGAATGGGGTATATGATGTTCTGTTCTAAGGTCTTGGGTTAGCTAGGATCAGAGCATAAGTAAAAACTGACATTAGACCTAGGTGAGTTAGCAATGCATTTTGTGATTTTTAAAGTAACTGCTCAGCCATTAAAAGAATAGAAAATGAGCATATAACTTTACAACCAATAGAAGGAGAAAATGGAATGAAAAAGCTCTTGATCACTACAAATATGGTAAGAAAAAAATGAAAAATAACAAGGAGGAGGTGGAAAAATAGGAAGACATTGCAAACATAAGAATACAGAAGGACAGAAGGATTGAAATAACAGATGAAAAAAAAGTACCTTCTAGTGCTAAACAAAATTAAGTTGGCACAGCTTATACAAATACCAGGAAAAATAAGCTTTGATGAATTAAGCACTATTAGAGATAATAAGATGCCAAAGAATGTTCAAAGTACCACACAATTACACTCATTTCACACACTAGCAAAGCAATGCTGAAAATTCTCCAAGCTAGGCCTCAACAGTATGTGAACCATGAACTTACAGATATTCAAGCTGGATTTAGAAAATGCAGAGGAACCAGAGATCAAATTGCCAACATTCGCTGGATCACAGAAAAGTCTAGGGAATTCCAGAAAAACATCTATATCTGCTTCATTGACTATATTAAAGCAGTTGACTGTGTAGGTCACAACAAACTGTGAAAATTTCTTCAAGAGATGGGGATACCAGACCAGCTGACCTGCCTCCTGAGAAATCTGTATGCAGGCCAAGAAGCAACAGTTAGAACCGGACATGGAACAATGGACTGGATCCAAATTGGGAAAGGAGTATGTCAAATCTGTATATTTTCACCCTGCTTATTTAACTTATATGCAGAGTACATCATGAGAAATGCCAGACTAGAGGAAGCACAAGCTGGAATCAAGATTGCAGGGAGAAATATCAATAACCTCAGATATGCAGATGACACCACCCTTATAGCAGAAAGCAAAGAGGAACTAAAGAGACTCTTGATGAAAGTGAAAGAGGAGAGTGAAAAAGTTAGCTTAAAACTCAACATTCAGAAAACTAAGATCATGGCATCTGGTCCCATCACTTCATGGCAAATACATGGGGAAACAATGGAAACAGTGAGAGACTTTATTTTCTTGGGCTCCAAAATCACTGCAGATGGTGACTGAAGCCATAACATTAAAAGACACTTGTTCCTGGAAAGAAAAGCTATGACCAACCTAAATAACGTATTACAAAGCAGACAAAGATCCATCTAGTCAAAGCTATGGTTTTTCATGTAGTCATGTATGGATGTCAGAGTTGGACTATAAAGAAAGCTGAGTGCTGAAGAATTGATGCTTTTGAAATGTGGTGGTGGAGAAGACTCTTGAGAGTCCCATGGACACCAAGGAGATCAATCAGTCAATCCTAAAGGAAATCAGTCCTGAATATTCATTGGAAGGACTGATGCTGAAGGTCCAATACTTTGACCATCTAATGTGAAGAGTTGACTCATTGGAAAAGACCCTGATGCTGGCAGAGAATGAAGGCAGGAAGAGAAGGGTTCAACAGAGAATAAGATGATTGGATGACATCACTAACTTGATGGACATGAGTTTGAGCAAGATCCAGGAGTTGGTGAAGGACAAGGAAGCCTGGTGTGCTGTAGTCCATGGGGTCACAAAGAGTCAGACATGACTGAGCGACTGAACTGAACTGATAAAATGACAAAATATTGAAATCACCTGGACAATTTAGCCTCAAAACATGTAAAGCAAAAACTGACAGAACTACAAAATCCAAATCCCAGTGGGAGACTTGAGTATGTAGCTCTCAGTAATTGACTGAATAATAACAAGTCAAAAATCCAGAAGGGAAAGATTTACTCAACTTGATCTTAACCTAACAGGCTTTATGACATATTTCCTTGACTCTAAGAAGTCAATAACTGTAACACCTGCTATATTTGATGGGTAATTAAGAAAAAAGAAAATGTTGACTATGATACAATGATTCCTCCTCACCTAGAATAGTTATTCCACATTTAAGCTCTTTTATATTTAATTATATTATTCTTATGCATATATAAGAATAGGGCAGGTCATGGTGGAGAGATCTGACAGAATGTGGTCCACTGGAGAAGGGAACGGCAAACCACTTCAGTATTCTTGCCTTGAGAACCCCATGAACAGTATGAAAAGGCAAAATGATAGGATACTGAAAGAGGAACTCCCCAGGTCAGTAGGTGCCCAATATGCTACTGGAGATCAGTGGAGAAATAACTCCAGAAAGAATGAAGGGATGGAGCCAAAGCAAAAAGAATACCCAGCTGTGGATGTGACTGGTGATAGA
>NW_011494629.1:937627-938503 GCF_000754665.1 Bison bison bison
AAAGAGCAATATTGCATAGGAACCTGGAATGTCAGGTCCATGAATCAAGGCAAATTAGAAGTGGTCAAACAAGAGATGGCAAGAGTAAATGTCGATATTCTAGGAATCAGAGGACTGAAATGGACTGGAATGGGTGAATTTAACTCAGATGACCATTATATCTACTACTGCAGGCAGGAATCCCTCAGAAGAAATGGAGTGGCCATCATGGTCAACAAAAGAGTCTGAAATGCAGTACTTGGATGCAATCTCAAAAACGACAGAATAATCTCTGTTCATTTCCAAGGCAAACCATTCAATATCACAGTAATCCAAGTCTATGCCCCAACCAGTAACGCTGAAGATGCTGAAGTTGAACAGTTCTATGAAGACCTACAAGACCTTTTAGAACTAACACACAAAAAAGATGTCCTTTTCCTTATAGGGTACTAGAATGCAAAAGTAGGAAGTCAAGAAACACCTGGAGTAACAGGCAAATTTGGCCTTGGAATACGGAATAAAGAAGGGCAAAGACTAATAGAGTTTTGCCAAGAAAATGCACTGGTCATAGCAAACACCCTCTTCCAACAACACAAGAGAAGACTCTACACATGGACATCACCAGATGGTCAACACTGAAATTAGATTGATTATATTCTTTGCAGCCAAAGATGGAGAAGCTCTATACAGTCAGCAAAAACAAGACCAGGAGCTGACTGTGGCTCAGACCATGAACTCCTTATTGCCAAATTCAGACTTAAATTGAAGAAAGGAGGGAAAACCACTAGACGATTCAGGTATGACCTAAATCAAATCCCTTATGATTATACAGTGGAAGTGAGAAATAGATTTAAGGGCCTAGATCTTATAGATAGAGTGCCTGATGAACTATGGAAT
>NW_011494629.1:939656-940226 GCF_000754665.1 Bison bison bison
TACCAGACCACCTGATCTGCCTCTTGAGAAATTTGTATGCACGTCAGGAAGCAACAGTTAGAACTGGACATGGAACAACAGACTGGTTCCAAATAGGAAAAGGAGTTCGTCAAGGCTGTATATTGTCACCCTGTTTATTTAACTTATATGCAGAGTACATCATGAGAAACGCTGGGCTGGAAGAAGCACAAGCTGGAGTCAAGATTGCCAGGAGAAATATCAATAACCTCAGATATGCAGATGACACCACCCTTATGGCAGAAAGTGAAGAGGAACTCAAAAGCCTCTTGATGAAAGTGAAAGTGGAGAGTGAAAAAGTTGGCTTAAAGCTCAACATTCAGAAAACTAAGATCATGGCATCCGGTCCCATCACTTCATGGGAAATAGATGGGGAAACAGTGTCAGACTTCATTTTTCTGGGCTCTAAAATCACTGCAGATGGTGACTGCAGCCATGAAATTAAAAGACACTTACTCCTTGGAAGGAAAGTTATGACCAACCTAGATAGCATATTCAAAAGCAGAGACATTACCTTGCCAACAAAGGTTCATCTAGTCAAGGCTATGGTTT
>NW_011494629.1:940425-944728 GCF_000754665.1 Bison bison bison
CAGAGGATGAGATGGCTGGATGGCATCACTGACTCGATGGACGTGAGTCTGAGTCAACTCCTGGAGTTGGTGATGGACAGGGAGGCCTGGTGTGCTGCGATTCATGGGGTTGCAAAGAGTCGGACACGACTGAGCAACTGATCTGATCTGATCTGATCTATGCATATATAAAAAGGAAAACATAAGAGAAATAAATTGAATAAGGTATTTTCATCTTTGAGAATTATTTTCTTTGGAATCTATTTAAGATTCAGGATCATCAATGGTCATGTGTCTTCACATACTTACAATCTCTCTTGGAGATTCCTAAGAAAGAGCTTCATTACTATCTACCCAGTGATACTGCCTTTGAGGCTCTGGTGCTTGATCTTACCTGAAAGTGACAATGGAATATTTTTAGACAAAACTGGGATACACATTTCATCCCCTAAATGGTCCTTAAAATATTTGTCTATAGAAAGTTCAGTTCAGTTCAGTTGCTCAATCGTGTCTAACTCTTTGCGACCCCATGGACTGCAGCACAGCAGTCCTCCTTGTCCATCACCAAATCCTGGAGCTTACTCAAACTCATGTCCATTGAGTCGGTGATGCCATCCAACCATCTCATCCTCTGTGATCCCCTTGTCCTCCCGCCCTCAATCTTTGCCCGCACTGGGGTCTTTTCCAGTGAGTTGGCTCTTTACTTCAGGTGGCCAAAGTATTGGAGCTTCAGCTTCAGCATCAGTCCTTCCACTGAATATTCAGAGTTCATCTCCTTTGCGATGTACTGGTTTGATCTCCTTGCTGTCCAAGTAACTCTCAAGAGTCTTCTCCAGCACCACAGTTCAAAAGCATCAGTTCTTCAGTGCTCAGCCTTCTGTGGACTTCCCTGGTGGCTCAGATGGTAGACTCCACATGTAGTGCAGGAGATATGGGTTCAGTCCCTGGGTTGGGAAGATCTCCTGGAGAAGGAAATGGAAACCCACTCCAGTATTCTTGCCTCAAGAATTCCATGGACAGAGGAGCCTGGCAGGTGGCAGTCCATAGGGTCAAAAAGAGTTGGACACGACTGTATGGCTATCACTTTCACAGACTTCTTTATGATCCAACTCTTATATCTGCACATGACTACTAGAAAAACCATAGCGTTGACTATACAACTCCTTGTCAGCAAAGTGATGTTTCTGTTTTTTAATGCACTGTCTAGTTTTGTCACAGCTTTTCTTCCAAGGAGCAAGCTTATTTTAATTTTGTGACTGCAGTCACTGTCCGCAGTGATTTTGGAGCCCAAGAAAACTAAATCTGTCACTGTTTCCACTTTTTGCTCATCTATTTGCCATAAAGTGATGGGACTGGATGCCATGATCTTAGCTTTGAATGTTGAGTTTTAAGCTAGCTTTGCTATTACATATACACACACATTCATGTAGGCACAGCAATGACAGTAACATCACAGATAGTCACATATTCTTCTTTGATTATTAAAGTATACTCTAGTTTTCATGAAATTGAGATGTGGAAAACACATGGCTAAAAATCATTGAAATGCAGCAAAACACTTCACCCAGCAATTTCACAGTATACAATGTTTTTCAGCACATGCAAAAAATTCACAAAAATTGGCCACATAGTGTCTCAACACATTGTAATGGGTTGTATAATTTATATGATATTTTCTCTGATCACAGTACTATTATGTTTGAAATCTATACCAAAAGGAAAGCTAAAAGAATCCCATATATTTGAGCATAAAATTATACTTCTAAGTAACCAATAGGTCAAATAAAATATTATAATGGCAAAAATACTTTAAAATGAACTTAGAAAAAAATTTTCATTTTAAACAAATATGCTGTACTAGGCAGGAAGGAAAAATAAAATTAGAAAAATAACAGAAAAATAATCTCGAAGAAAATAGGAAGAGGGAAATGAAGGTAAGAATAGATATTAATGAAATAGAAAACAAATACGCTAAAGAGATGAGTGATTCACATCCGGTTCCTTGAGTAGGTAAACCTCTAACGAGAAGGATCAATGATGAACACCTCCTGGGGCCTGCATTTGAGAGTGTGTTGCTGAGATGCCTGCCTCCAGGGGAAGAGGCCAGTCCATTCTGTCACTTTCGTGTCACTTTCTTAACTCACAGAGAGATTTTGTTTTCCCTGAGATGTCCTTAACCTTGCTTTTGTTGCCCCTGGGGCTCTCCCTCAGGAATGCGGCTAGTCAGAACCCTGCACAGGCTTTGCATCACGGATCTCAGAGTGGACACTGGCCAGGAGCTTCAGCACTATCTGTAGGCTTGTTAGAAATGCAGAGTCTCAACCCTAGCTCCAAACTCACTGATGCAGAATCTGCCTTGGAGAGAGATCCTCAGAAGATTCTATGCACTATCAGGTCTGAGGAATGCTGGCCTCAAAGATCACATGAAAGGATACTCATTGTCACTTGACCATCAGGTAGTCCCTGCAGCCCCTAATCTCCAGGCAATGAAGATCATGAAAGTGATTCCCATCTCCACCTCCTGCTCCTCATTTCAACTTGCAGTACTGGAAGATCTATTTTTCCTTGTTCTTTTCTTTCCTCCTTTTTTTTTTTAAATGTATTAATTGGCTAATCTGAGAAGATCTGGAAACAGAAAATGCCATTTTCTCACATGCTATCAGATAACTTCATTTAGTTGTATTGGTACCTCTAACACAGAAACTCCCTCCCTGTGGGACTGATAAGTAATCTTAACACTGACTGCATTGCCTCAAAAGGCAAGTGGGCCCACATCAAGCTCCGAGATGAATAAACAAAAAAGTCAAAAGGAAGTCGAAAGAGGAAGAGAGAAAGCAGGTCACGTACCCTCCCAGACAGGCTGGTCAATCACCTCTAACAAGAGGGATGCAATAGCAGTTGGGCATGTTGGCTTGTGGGTTGTCATGCTATCATCCTGGGTAGCTTCTTGAGCTCCTGCAGACTTTTCTACCAGAACAACTGTCTGAGCATCACCTTCAGTGTGGGGTAAAGAACAACTCTTTTTAACAATCAACTTTTTTTTTTTTTGTCTTTTGGAAATTTATTATGGATATTCTGTCTCCTTCTTTGGATAGGTTTGAGTGGGTTATACTAGAGCATAATTTCATAGAAACATTTGCATTTATCTTTTTTTAGAGTATGATTTACTTTAGGTCAGGGAAGTAGTTGAGTTTTGTCTGAGGAAAGTTTCAATTGATGATAGAGGAATAGAAAGCAAATGCAAATTTGCATCCTCTCAGGGTTGGTTTAGGGATTCTTGCAAGTTTTATTATAGTCTCTACATACATTGGGTATCGTATACACCAAGGGTGTTCAGTGTCAGGGCCCAGGAGATGTTCATGTGTGCGTGTGTGTGCTCAGTTGTGTGCAACTCTCTGTGACCTTATGAACAGATAACTCGCCGGGCTCCTCTGCCCTTGGGATTTTTCCAGGCAAGGATACTGGAGTGGGTTTCCATTTCCTCCTCTAGGGGATCTTCTTAATCCAGGGGTCAAACCCACGTCTCCTGCATCTCCTGCATTGGCAGTTAGATTCTTTACAACTGAGCCAACTGGGGTTCAGCACTGTACAAGTCAGGATTAAGCAGGATATGGTTTACCTGTAGAATCCATGAGAACAGTGGAACCACAGTGAGCAGGCAACAGCTATGTGTTCATGGAGTCTTCCATGAACACATGGAAGATGAGGAAACTTCAGCCTGTGGGAACATTGCTTAAACTAGTCACGAGGCCCAAAGCAATTCCTGTCCTGTTAGAATGCCAGGGCTTTCTCTCTTACATTTAGTTTACGTTTTTAAGAGTCGACATGCAAAATTCCCCCCAATGTGGAATCTTTTGACTCTTTAAAGTTCTACAGTGGTAATTTGAGCACTTCTGTGACTTATTTTCAATACTTCCTAAAGCTTAATAGGAAGCTTAACTAAACATTTACAGTAATAAGCCCACGGAGGCTAGCTGGAATGGCCTGTTTCTTTTCACAAGCCTGGGATCTAGCACGCCTAATGCTATTTTTATCTTGGTTTACTGCTGTGAGTTATCATTTTGCTGTTACTGAGCTTTATTTGTAGAATTTATTCATTTTTCCTTAATGAAAGCAATCAGGTTAGTAGATTAAATCTTTTAATACTTGGAGTTTCCATGGGTAGAAATATTACTGTAGGACCCCTTGGTGATTATAAAGAACTACTGGCCTGGCTTCAGCAATACGTGAACCGTGAACTTCTAGATGTTCATGCTGGTTTTAGAAAAGGCAGAGGAACCAGAGATCAAATTGCCAACATCTGCTGGATCATGGAAAAAGCAAG
>NW_011494629.1:944895-962121 GCF_000754665.1 Bison bison bison
CCAGACCACCTGATCTGCCTCTTGAGAAACCTATATGCAGGTCAGGGAGCAACAGTTAGAACTGGACATGGAACAACAGACTGGTTCCAAATAGGAAAAGGAGTACATCGAGGCTGTATATTGTCACCCTGCTTATTTAACTTATATGCAGAGTACATCATGAGAGACGCTAGGCTGGAAGAAGCACAAGCTGGAATCAAGATTGATGGGACAAACATCAATAACCTCAGATATGCAGATGACACCACCCTTATGGCAGAAAGTGAAGAGGAACTAAAGAGCCTCTTGATGAAAATGAAAGAGGAGAGTGAGAAAGTTGGCCTAAAGCTCAACATTCAGCAAACAAAGATCATGGCATCTGGTCCCATCACTTCATGGCAATTAGATGGGGAAACAGTGGAAACAATGTCAGACTTTATTTTTCTGGGCTCCAAAATCACTGCAGATGGTGATATGAAATTAAAAGACGCTTACTCCTTGGAAGGAAAGTTATGATGAACCTAGATAGCATATTGAAAAGCAGAGACATTACTTTGCCAACAAAGGTCCATCTAGTCAAGGCTATGGTTTTTCCAGTAGTCATGTATGGATGTGAAAGTTGGACTGTGAAGAAGGCTGAGTGCCGAAGAATTGATGCTTTTGAACTGTGGTGTTGGAGAAGACTCTTGAGAGTCCCTTGGACTGCAAGGAGATCCAACCAGTCCATTCTAAAGGAGATCAGCCCTGGGTGCTCTTTGGAAGGAATGATGCTAAAGCTGAAACTCCAGTACTTTGGCCACCTCATGTGAAGAGTTGACTCATTGGAAAAGACTCTGATGCTGGGAGGGATTGGGGGCAGGAGGAAAAGGGGACGACGGAGGATGAGATGGCTGGATGGCATCACCGACTCGATGGATGTGAGTTTGAGTGAACTCTGGAAGTTGGTGATGGACAGGGAGGCCTGGCGTGCTGCGATTCATGGGGTTGCAAAGAGTCCGACACAACTGGGCGACTGAACTGAACTGACTGGCCCAAATAACTGCTCCTCTCTTGGCTATCATAGTTCTTAAATCTAGAGAAAAATCTGATCAGATAAGGAAGTCCTGATCTGGAAGTCATACATCTGCTTCCAAACAACTTGAGGAACATGTTCTCATAAAACTTTAAGGGGCAGATTATTACTCATGTTTTTTCCTATGTTTGTGCTCAAGGATTTTTTTTTTTTTAACTCTGATTATAGAACCTGAGGAAGAGAGCATAGAAAAATTAACTATCAAATGATTCTACTTTATGGCTTGTGGTACAAAAATCTTGAATATATATTATCAGATCTAGCATATTTAAACAAAAAATATAACAAACCATGATGAAGTAAGTTTACTCTAGGACAGTTCAACCTTGGGAATTTCTACAAATATAATTTATGTCACTAATTTGTCACAAAAATAGAAAAAAATAGGATCACATCTGTAGAAAGCAAGAGGCATTTTGCAATGTTCCTGATTTTTTAAAAATAGGACCATTTTAGTTCACTAAGAATGAGTCAAAATGTCCTTAATAAAGAGTATTTATAAAAACTAAAGACAAATATTGTACTTAATCATCTTTATCACTCTGAACATTCATTAATTCAACAAACATTACCTGAGAATGTTCTGGGCACTTGATATATCTCTCTGGAGTTGTGAGCCCCATGGACATATACATAAAACCAATGGTTTGCCTTGAAGTTGCTGGGAACCTCTTAGATGCCTTAATGCCACCAACTATGGGACTTTTAAGCCTCTCTCCCTTCCTCCACCACCTTTAGATAAATTGTACAAATCAGAAATGGTACATTTCAGTCTCACATTTGTATAGGGTTACTTCCCCTGCTCTACAACTAACCTACAATATATTCCCTGTTTGCTTAGAGTTTTTATTGTGAATGAGTGTTAAATTTTGTCAAATGTTTTTTCTGCCTTTAGGTTTGTTTGTATCCAAGTAATGTGGTAAATAACACTGATAGCTTTTAAAGATATAAACCAATCTCAACTTTCATGTGTGTGTGTTCAGTCATTCAGTAATGTCCAATTCTTCGAGGCCCTATGGACTATAGCTCACCATCTTTCTGTCCATGGAATTTTCCAGGCAAGAATATTGAAGTGGGTTGCCATTCCCTCTTCCAGGGGCTCTTACTGACCCAGGGGTCAAAGCCACATTTCCTGTGTCTCCTGCATTGGCAGGAGAATTCTTTACCACTGTGCCACTGCGGAAGCCCCTAACTTTCTAGGATAACACCTATTTAGTCAAAATGTGTCTGGGTTTGATTTGCTGGCATTTTTGCGAAGGATTTTTACGTCTATGCTCATGAGGGATGTTTATATCTGTAATTCTCTCACAATGTCTTTGTTTAGTTTTGTATCAAGGTTATGTTGACCTCATAAAATAAAGTCACTCTCTCTTCCTCCTGAAGTATTCTCTCTGTTCTATTTTCTGGAGAAAATATTTTCAGATTCTGGCTGTGTCATTTCCCCTCTGTTTGAAGGAGAGCTCTTTAGTATTTCTTACATAGCAGTTCTGTTGAAGACACTTTTTTTTCTCTCTAAAATGTCATTTTTATTTTTGAAGACTATATCAGTCAAAGTTTAACCAGAGAAGCAGAGTCAGTCCTTCTGGAAGCTTCTCTCCCTACTGGTTCCTCAGGAGACTGGTGGCTACATCAGGAGCATGATAATGAAGGGAGGAGGCTATGCCTGACTGAGTGACACCCAAGTCTCCCTACATCTTCACTTGCACAGATCAGTTCACTTCAACGTTTCTTTCACGATGTTTGTTCTTTTGTATTCATTACTGAAGATTTTTTACTCTCTTGGGTTGATCGCTGGGTGTGCTCCCCTAGTCTAAACTTCCCAAAGAAAATTTTTTTTTTCTATATGTGCTCTTTGCTGCTATGCGTGGGGTTTCTCTAGTTGCAGTGCGTGGGCTTCTCAGTGGTGGCTTATCTTGTTGTGGAACATGGCTCTAGGGCACGCAGGCTTCAGTAATTGTGGCTCATGGACTCTAGAGCACAGGCTTTGTAGTTGTGGTACACTGGTTTAGTTTCCTCACCACATGTGGGATCTTCCAGGACCAGGGATGGAACCCATATCCCCTGCATTGGCAGAGGGATTCTTAACCACTGGGCCACCAGGGAAGTCTAAAAGTAGTCTTTATTTCAAACATTGTACTTTTCTAGATCACTGTCCCTGTAAGGTGGGAAAATAGGAAATCTTTTCCAGACTTTGTTTTGTAGTTTTGCCTCCTGAATAATTGGAGAAGAGGTAAAATGTGATGCCTTATTTTATGTTTGTTCAGAATCCTAGAAAAGGGGGCTTTAAAGGTTTGAAAAGCAAATTGAGGTATAGAGTTCCTCATTCAGTACTCAGAGGCCCAAGATATTCAGGGATGAAATACGCGGTCATCTTATTTCTTAGCTTGGCATTCTGTGACAGGTGGGAATCATCTCTTTGGGAACATAAGTCAATACTAAACTGAAACCTTCCTTTCGATATATAGGTTTGGCATTCCTGTATAAGAATTCTCATCAGTCTTTTTACACGAGCCTCAAAACTTCCCTTCAGACAGAGGAAGTGTAGCTTCTTTGATTTGAAAAGCAGGTCCATAGCTTTTTTTTTTTTCCACAGAGAACTGCAGAGAAAGAAATAGCTTCCTCTACTCAGCTGCCCAATTTATCTCTTCCCCCTTTAATTCCCTTGTGGCTCTCAGTGTGGTCTTTTGGGGTTTCCCTAAGAGTGCCTGTGTCATTTTTGTGCTTCACATATGAAGTAGAAGTTGGAGCCTCCTTCCTTCCTGAGGGTCTGAATTTAATCTTTCCTGGATGATCCAACTGATGTAATTGTCTGATACTTCAGTGTGTTAAGTCGCTTCAGTCTTCAGCTCTTTGAGATGGACTGTAGCCCACCAGGCTTCTCTGTTCATGGGGTTCTCTAGATGAGAATACTGCAGTCGATTGCCATGCCCTCCTCCAGGGGATCTTCCAGACCCTGGGATCGAACCTGCATTTCTTATGTCTCCTGCATTGGCAAGCTGGTTCTTTACCACGAGGCCACTTTTGAGGCCCCCAGTAAATGATGCTGCCTGATATTTACACCCTTATATGGTTCCCTCCCCTTGAATCTGGTGTCTTTGTAACTCAACTAAGAAAATGCAGCAGAAGTGACACTTTGTCAGGTCCCAGCCTAAGTCTTAAGAAATTCTGGCAGCTTTCATTTTTGAGTTCTTAAGGAAATGAGCATCCCTATACCCTAATAAGCCTACCATGTCTACAAGGAGGAGCCACAAGGAGGATGGAGGTCAATAGCTCTGGCAGAACTCCCAGCCAATAGCCAGCTCTGACCGATCATCTTGAAAGCAGATCTTCCAGCCTCCATTCTAGCTGTCGCCCTGATGTTGCAGGGAGGAGAGTGTTGTCTGCAACCATACACAAATTGCAGAATCATGAACAAGTCAATGGTTGCTGATATTTAAATCACTTAAGTAACTTTAAAATGAGCAACAGGAGCATGAATGTTAAGCTGTGCTGAGATTGCATCAACCTTAGAAAGAATGCGCTGAAGTGCATGTAAGTATTTGAAATATATATATGTACGTATATATGAATGAATATATGAGTATATGAACTAGATATACAAACACATAGGATGTATAAGGAAGTTCTTACAATTCATTTCTTATGGTTTTTCTCTTCTGGGCTTTACTAGAAGCTCGTCTATTATTTCTTGCTGATGTTGAAGTTTATAAAATGGACCTTTGAGTCTTCGGAAGAGCTAGTAAGTAGGTATGAATGAGGGGATCAGATGAGTGTAAGAAAAAAGCAGCACTATGGATGTTGCTTCTGAAAAGTGGAAAGATGAATTTTTAGTGTTAATGAGCACAAGGGAGTAAGAAAGAGCCTTAAAAAGATTCATTCAGATATAAATGCTATTAGTTAACAGCAAAAACTTATGAATAAGCTATTAAACACCTGCACACTGGCTATTTAACATGATCATCTAGAAAATAAAAGATCAGTTATAAAATTTATTTTAGGATACGTGAGTTAAGAATAATAAAAAATGCTTAGAAATTAATTTTATTGAAATTCTCAATAAATGACTAGATATAATTTTATATAGTTAGAAGTTTGAGGGTTTTCTTTGCCCTCATAAATCTCTTTAGGATATTTTTAATTAAAACATACTTAGTGGTTGATTAGTCTAAATAATTATGCTCTGATGAAAACCACTGACAGATGCTTTCTCCATTGGCAATCCTGTGGTGTATAGAGGTCCCTCTTGGAATTCTCTGTATATTTCAACCCTCAATTATGGTGGAAACATTATCTATGAAAATTGTTAATTCTCTATGCCAAACATTCCACTATCATGAGGATTTAAGAGCTTAATTGTTTTAGAAAGTGAAATGTAAGACATTTTCCTTATTTCTTCATCAATATGCAAATGGCCCATTAAACATAAGTAGATCAAAGTTTGGGTCAGTAAAGAGCCAGATGTGTGCTACATGAATTTTGGGCAATTAGGTCACGTGGGCTAGATTACCCCTTCTGAAAGCTTTTAATACCTTTAATAGCACTTCAACTGTAGACTCCACATTTGTCTTCTGTACATGGGAAAAGCGCTAGTGGCTAGGAACCTTTCAGTCTTAACTTTTACCCAAGTGGAAGTGAAAATGTAGACCTCAGTAATTCCTTAAACAAAGAGTGTGTTACTTACTGTGTGCAAGACCCTGCCTTAGAGTCTTAAGCTCCTTCAGTAACTTACCATCTAGCTCTTATTAACATTTGCCCTGATTCCTGCCAGTGATATCATGGTCTATTTAAAATGATAAAAATCTTGCAATTCATATACATACAACCACATTCCACAGATTAACGTGTCAAGTGTACAGTCATCAGCTGGATTTCTCCCTTTTCTTTTTAAAATAGTTCAAACTTGCAGGAAAGAAAAATAATTGTCAGGAACGTCTATAAATTCTCCTTCCAAAGTCACCAGTTGTTAATATTTTGCCACATTTACTTTTTCTCTCTCACTTTTCTGTACACACACACACACACACACACACACACACACACACACACGTGCGCACACACTTCTGTTAAACCAGTTGAAAATAAGCTACAGCTATCAGCTGCACTTCAAAGTTATTGTGCTTTAACATTAATGATCTTCATTAGGTTTTTTAAAAATTCAGAGTGCCATCAAAGATCATGCATTCCATTTGGTTATTATGACTCTTAACTTCAGTTTAAGACAAGCCCTCTACTTTTATTTGCTTTTCATGACTTTGGCATTTTTGAAGAGTCTAGGCCACTCTATAAGAGTCTAGTCTTCTGGAATATCCCACTATTTGGATTTGTAAATTGTTTCTCTTCATTAGTTTTAAGCTTAACTTCTTTAACAAGAAAACACTCCATGTACATAGTGTGCTTCCTTTTACATCATTGGTTGTCCAGTGATGGATGATGCTGACTTTGATCTCTTCTTGAAGGTGATCCTTTTATTTTTTGTAATTAATTAATAACCTGTGTAGTCATGCTTTGAGGTTGGGTTCCTCACATCTCTTCACCTGATTACTTTAGGATTCATTGTTAAGCCTTGCCTAAATAGTCATTAACTTGATAGTAGCAAAATTGAATTTTTGAATTCCTTCCACCTTTATTATAATAATATTATTCTAAGTAGAACAGTTTCTTCCCATTTTAAAGATATTGCTAAGGACTTTTTGATCAATGTATTATAACCCTTTTTAAAAAAATGCCCAAACTGTCCAGGTAAGGTCAGTGTAAATCCCTTTAAGTGAACACTTGTGTCCTTTTCATATGTCCCCACCAGTTTGTTTAAGTACTTGCTTTCTGGTTTAGTAAGGTGCTCCTAGCTTACCTTGTATTTGTATCCTATGGTTAGACATAGAAGTTTCTTTCATCATTAGCTACTACCAGTCATGGCACAATGAATAACTTTGTGCATGAACTAATTTGTAGCTATGGTAAGGTACCTGAAAAGAAGACAGTACTGTATCCTCTACTCTGTTCTCATGACATTTCAGACATCAGATACCAAGTAATTTTTCCCATACCAAGTAATTCTTGTCATAATCCATGTGTGGGTTGGAAAAGAATTTCCATGTACAAGGCAGAATGAAAGAGAATAAAGTTTATTAGAGTAGGGGAAAGAAGGGTTGATGCCACTGTAGCAGGCCAGGTTACTGACAGGGAGAACCAAACTTGAACATGGGTCCTTGGTTTGTTTTTATAGCCAGGGGACAAGAAGTACGCTAGGGGCCTTGAGAGTCATTTGCTGATTGGGTGAGGTATTGGGCTGGAGAAGTGTAAGCAAATAGCTTTTCCTTAAATGGGGTAGGAGGAGAGACAGGCTATACTATTCAGGAGGATCCAAAAAATTTCTCAATGGTTACAATATGTGGGGGAAGGGCGATGAGTCTTATTTTTTTTTTTTTTCTGTTCTTGCATTCCAAGACCCTTCTTATTCACCTTGTTTTTTCGTCCTTGGGGCACCACAGTTCTCCAGTTCTGGGAAGACACCAACTGGGTGTCCTACAATTTAACTCAAATCTGACAAGATCTACATGGAGATTGTGTCAGTTTCCACAAGTTAAGGCTCAGTCAGTCTCATGAGGCTTCATATCTTCAGATGAAAATAACAAATCCAGGTGGCCACTTGTGCTTTTGACAGACTGACTATAAGTTCAAGGTTTCCACAACTGCCTTCTCAATTCAATAATTTTCTAGAATATTTCACAGGACTCAGGAAAACAGTTTGCTTGCTAGATTAGCAGTCTATTATTAAAAGACACAACTCAGAAAGAGATGCATAGAGTAAGGTATAAGATGAGGGATACAGACCTATGGTGCCCTCTCCAGGCGTGTCACCCCCCACCCCAGCATCTCCATATGGTCACTAATCTGGAAACTCTCCAAATCCTTTGGGTCATAGAAAAAGCAAGAGAATTCCAGAAAAGCATCTACTTCTGCTTCATTGAATATGCTAAAGCATTTGACTGAGTGGATCATTCATAACAAACTGTGGACATTTCTTAAAGAGATGGAAATACCAGACCACCATATTTGCCTCCTGAGAAGCCTGTATGAAGGTCAAGAAGCAACAGTTAGAACTGGACATGGAACAAGAGACTGGTTCCAAATGGGGAAAGAAGTGCATTAAGGCTGTATATTGTCATCCTGTTTATTTAACTTATATGTAGAGTACTTCATGTAACATGTTGGGCTGGATGAATCACAAGCTAGAATCAAGATTGCTGGGAGAAATATCAATAATCTCAGATATGCAGATGACACCACCCTTATGGCCGAAAGTGAAGAAAAACTAAACAGCCTCTTGACGAAAGTGAAAGAGGAGAGTGAATAAGTTGGCTTAAAACTCAACATTCAAAAAACTAAGATCATGGCATCTGGTCCCATCACTTCAGAACAAATAGATGGGGAAACAATGGAAACACTGACAGACTTTATTTTCTTGGGCTCCAAAATCACTGTGGATGGTGACTGCAGTCATGAAATTAAAAGACACTTGCTCCTTGGAAGGAAAGCTATGACCAACTTAGACAGCATATTAAAAAGCAGAGACATTACTTTGCCAACAAAGGTCTAGTCAAAGCTATGGTTTTTCCAGTAGTTATGTATGGATATGAAGGTTATACTATAAAGAAGGCTGAGCGCCAAAGAATTGATGCTTTTGAACTGTGGTGTTAGAGAAGACTCTTGAGAGTCCCTTGGACTGCAAGGAGATCAAATCAGTCAACTCTAAAGGAAATCAATCTTGAATATTCATTGGAAGGACTGATTCTAAAGCAGAAGCTCCAATACTTTGGCCACTTGATGTGAAGGGCTGACTCACTGGAAAAGACCTTGAGGCTGGGAAAGATAGAAGGCAAGAGGAGAAGGGTTCTACAGAGGACAAGATGGTTGGATGGCATCACCAACTCAATGGACATGAATTTGAGCAAGCTCCGGGAGATGGTGAAGGACAGGGAAGCCTGGTGTGCTGCAGTCCTTTGCACTACAAAGAGTCAGACACGACTGAGCAACTGAACAACAACCACCGAATCCTTTCATTTAGGATTTGCTATGAAGGCTTCGTTACACAGGCACAATTTATTAAATCATTGAGCCTGGTGATTAATTCAGCCTCCTGCCACTCTCTGGAAAAGGAAATGGCAACCCACTCCAGTATTCTTGCCTGGAGAATCCCGTGGGCAGAGGAGCCTAGTGGGCTACTGTCCATGAGTCGAACATGACTGAAGTGCTTTAGGATGCATGCATGCATTGGAGAAGGAAATGGCAGCCCACTCCAGTATTCTTGCCTGGAGAATCCCAGGGACGGAGGAGCCTGGTGGGCTGCAGTCTATGGGGTCACACAGAGTCGGACACGACTGAAGCAACTTAGCAGCAGCAGCAGCAGCCACTCTGCTGAAGGTTCCAATTCTTTAATCAAAAGGTTGGTTTCTCTGGCAACTAACTCCCCCATCTTTAAGTGCTTTCCAAAATCCACTTCATTAATATATACTTGGGTGTGGTCAAAAGAGGCTTGTTATAAATAACAAAAGATGCTCCTTCCACCTCTATTTCTCCAGAGCTGTCTCCAGGGCCTCGAGCAAAAACCAAGTAGGAAATTACAAGGACTTTATAAGATTTGTGCTAGGAACTGTTGATGAAGATATACATATATTTCTTATTTTATCACAGTATCTCAAGGGAAAACATTTTTCTAGAAGAGTTGTAACATTTTATACACGTATTAGCAATATATAGGAGTGCAAGCTTGACACTTTTATAATCACATTTTGAAATACATTTCTCCTTTAAAGCAGTCAGTATTCTGCCACTCCATTTTTACTTTCAGTCCTTTCATCACAATCTTAAATTGTTTTATTCTTAGCAAATCTTTGTCATGTGTGATTTTATTTGAGGATATTTTTATCCCAACTTCTATTTTATTTTACTTACTATAAAAATAATAGGAGTGACATCAGCAAGTTGGCAATACGAGAATTCTCTACCATTCCCCTCGCTGCCGCCCAGCCCCCCGCCACTCTGCTGCCATAGAATATCAGTTTTGGCAGTTGCCCACAGATGAGAATGCCTATGTGGACACCTGAGAGCCTGATGCAGAAGTTCCAACATACAATTTGAGGTGGGGGGGCGCCCAAGAATATACACATTGAAAAACATAACAGGACCGTTTTCACTTTGCCTGCATCATTTCTCCCACAAGGTTGAATGGCTCAGTGCCAGGAGAGACACTTTACAGTTTCTCCTATTGGGGAAAGTGAGAGTGTAGAGTGCCTGGTTTCCCCAGCTGTGTGGGATGCTGCCTAGAGGACCCACTTTTTTTATTGTCTCATTCAGAATACTGACGTATTCTTTATGGTTGAGAGTTTAGGAAAGGTTGGGAGCACAGCAACCGGGGCTCAGAATTCATCAAAGGGACACTAATACCCACTTTGTGATTCATCTTACTGACTTTTGTCTGGTTCCTTGCACATACTGCTGTGAATGGTGATAGCTAGCCCCTGTAGGTAGCTAGTAGGCAAGAGCAGAAACTTCTATTGACTCTTCAGGATGGGGAGAAGTCTCACAAATCACAGCATTTCAGGGCACCACCCCAGGAAAAACATTTGAGAGGCTCTTAGCACCCATCCTGGCTTTCTGAGGTTAAGAGAAGCATATAATTAAGAATTCCCCAGGAGGGAGCGAGAACTGTAGAGTGGGTGTAGCCACAGAAAAGATCTGAGAAAGCCTTAGGATCCCTAGCCAGACTGATAGATGAAAGTATCTTTCTTATAAAGTCAGTTAGCAAAGACTGGAAGAGGTGATTTGCTGCTTCACGTGCAAAGATAGCAAAGAAAGGCCTCAAGAAACACCAAAAGCAAGGAAACATGACACTAGCAAATAATTGACCCTAAAGAAATAGAGATCTACAAACGGTCTGACAAAAAATTCAAAATAACTTTACAGAGGCTCAGTGAGCTACAAGAGAATAGAGACATGGTGCAGTGAAATCAGGGAAACAACACATGAATAAAATGAGAAGTTCAATCTAGAGATAGAAATCATAAGTAAGAACCAAACAGAAATTTTGAAGCTGAGTAATATAATGAAAAAACTTTTACATGCAGTAGAGTATAAGGAGAAGATTTGTTCAAGCAGAAGAAAGAATCTTTGAACTCAAAATACATTATTTGAAATTGTTCATAAGAGAAAAAAAAAAGAATGAAAAAGAGTTAGTAGCACCTACATGAATTAAAGGATACTACTAAAAGAAACAATATTTGCATTATGAGAGTGATAGGAGAAGAGGGACAGAAAGAGGCAGAAAGCTTATTTAAAGAAAAAAATGACTGAAACCTTCCCAAATCTGGGGAGTGAGACAGATATTCAGATACATCAAGTTCATAGGTCATGCAGATTCAACTCAAAGAACTTCGTCAAAATACATTACAATAAAACTTCAAGGATAAAAAAAGATAAAAATTTGAAAACAGCAAAAGAAACGAAGCATTACACACAAAGGAATCCCCATAAGAATATCAGCAGATTTCTCATGAGAAATCTTGCTCGGATAAAGTGGGGGAATACATTTCTAAGTGCTGAAGTAAAAAACTGCCAAGCAAGAATACTTAATACAGCAAAGCTGTCCTTTAGAAATAAAGGAGAAATAGACTTTCCCAGAAAAACAAAATCTTAGGGAGTTCACACCACCAGATATGGCTTAGTAGAAATGCTAAATTGAGTTCTTCAAGCTGAAATAAAAGCATGCTAATGAATAATATAAAAACTTTTGAAAGTATAAAACTGACAAAGGTAAATATATTGTCAAATTCAGGATATTCTGATATTGTGATGCTAGTGTGTCAATTACTTATAACTTTAGTGTAAAGGTTAAAATACAAAAGTATTAAAATAACTATAACTATAATTATTTGGTAAGAGATATACAATATGAAAGGATGTAAGTTGTAAAGGGGGAGGAATAAAGTACAGAGTATTTGTAAGCAATTAAAGTTAAATTGCTATCAGCTTAAATAGACTGTTATGCCTATAACATATTTTACATAAGTCTCATGGTAACCATAAGGCAAAAACCTATAGAAAACACACAAAAGATAAAAAAGATCAAAGCATACCACTTTAGAAGATAATCAAATCACACAGAACAAAAGCAAGAGAGGAAGAAAGGAACTATGAAACAGCCAGAAAACAGTTAACATGTTGTCAACAGAAAGTTCTTATCTATAAAAATTACTTTAAATGTAAAAGGATTAAATTCTCCAATGAAAAGACACAGAGTGGCTGAATGGATTAAAAAATACAAGACCCAACAATATGCTGCTTGGAGAGATTCATTCAGCTTTAGGGACACACACACACAAATATATATACACATACACAAAGAAAAGGGATGGGAAAAGATATTCCATGTAAATAGCAAGCAAAAAAAAGCAGGGGAAGCAATGCTTATATTACTATGCTCCCAGATAGCGCTAGTGGTAAAGAATCCACCTGCCAATGGAGGAGACATAAGAGATGCGAGTACAATCCCTGGGTCAGGAAGATGCCCTGGAGGAGGGCATGGCAACCCACTTCAGTATTCTTGCCTGGAGAATCCCATGGACAAGAAGCTTGGAAGGCTACAGTTCATAGGGTCACACAGAGTCAAGTGTTACTTCACATAACTAAAGTAACTTAGCATGCATGCTAAGTCTACTTATATTAGACTAAACAGATTGCAACAAGAGATTAAAAGGTCATTATATGATGACAAAGGGTCAATTCATCAAAAGATTTAATGTTAGCAAATATTTATGCACATAACATAGGAGCATTCAACTATATAAAGTAAATATTAACAGATCTGAAGGGAGAAATAGATAGCAACAAAGTAATGGTAGGGGAATTCAGTACCTCACTTTCAACACTGGGTAGATCATCCAGACAGAAAATCAGTAAGGAAATAATAGACCTGGCTACATTTTAACTAAATGAACCTCACAGGCATATGCAAAACATTCCAGCCAACAGCAGCACAATATTCATTCTTCTAAAGCACAGAAGGAACATTCTCCAGCATAAATCATATGTCAGGTCACAAAATAAATTTTAAAAATTTAAGAAGGTTGAGATCTTTCCAAGAAATTTTTTCTGACCACAATTGTATGACTCTAGCAATCGCTAATAGAAGGAAAGCTGAAAAATTCACAGATATGTGAAAATTAAACAACACACTCCTGAACAATCAATGGCTCAAAGAAGAAATCAAAAGGGAAAATTTTAAAATAAGATGAAAGACAATGTACAGAATGGGAGAAAATATTTACAAACTATATACAGTAAGTCCCCTTCATACAAATGAGATCCATTCTGAGAATGCATTTGTAAGTCCAATTTGTTTGTAAATCCAACAAAGTTAGCCTGGGTACCAAACTAACACAACCAGCTACATAGTGCTGTACTGTAAAAGGTTTACAATACTTTTCACACACGTTAAAAAACACACCCAAAAAAGAAAACATTTTTAATCTTACAGTACAATACCCTAAAAAGTACAGTAGTGCAGTACAATGACTGGCATACAGGGTCTAGCATCCAGTGAACAGGCAAGAAGAGTCACTGACCGGAGGAGGGAGAGGAGGTGGCGGATGGTAGAGCTGAAGGATCTTCAGCAATAGGAGATGGAGGGCAAGCTGCAGTTTCATTCACAGTTGATGTTGCTGGCACAGATTCTGTTTCCTTGCTAGATTCAAGCCTATTTCAGTTCAGTTCAGTCGCTCAGTCATGTCTGACTCTTTGCAACCCAATGAACTGCAACACACCAGGCCTCCCTGTCCATCACCAACTCCCAGAGTTTACCCAAACTCATGTGCAATGAGTCAGTGATGCCAAACAAATGATTCCGTGACGTCTGGGCAGTATGTTTTATTTATTTTTTCTTGTCATGATGGCATGACAGCTCTGAACTGGGTTCTGAATGGCTGCTGCAACCTTCAGATACTGTTCTACATTCAGGTCCAAATAAATAAAACCCCCTTGCCATTACCTGCTCCTTGAGTGTCTTGGGTTTTTCTGTTAACTTATTCTTCCTCTTGGCTCTCTTCATCCTTTCTCTGGGCCTCCAATATCATCAGGTCTTCATTAGTAAGTTCCACGTTTGCCTCTTGAAAGTTCTCAACCTAACGATTTTTATATGGGGACTTAGTGTAAAAGATAAGGGGTTAATTTCTAAATTATATAAGGAGCTCAAACAACTCAAGAGCAAAATCCCTCAAAATTATCCAGTTAAAAATGGGCAAAGTTTCTGAATAGACATATTTCCAAAGAAGACATACAAATGGCTAGCAGGTTCATGAAAAGATCTTCAATTACCAGGCAAATGTAGGTCAAAACCACAATGAGGTATTGCTTCACATTTGTTAGGATGGCTATTATCAAAAAACAAGAGATTACAAGTGCTGGTGAGGATGTTGAGAGAAAAGAGAAGGATGGTTCATTTCTGGTGGCAATGGAAAACAGTATGGAGATACTTCAAAATTTAAAAATAGAGCTACCATATGATTCGGCTTCCCCAATAGCTCAGTTGGTAAAGAATCTGCCTGCAATGCTGGAGACCCTGGTTTGGTTCCTGGGTTGGTAAGATCCCCTTGAGAAGGGCAAGGCTACCCACTCTAGTATTCTGTTGGAGAATTCCATGGACTATATAGTCCAAGGGGTCGCAGACAGTTGGACACAAGTGAGCGAATTTCACTTTTACCATATGATTCAACAGTCCCACTTCTTTATACATCCTAAAGAAATGAAAACAGCATCTCAAGGAGATATCTGCACTCCTGTGTTCTTTGCAGCATTATTCACTATAAGGAAACAATCTAAGTGTCTACTGATGGATGAATGATAAAGAAAATGTAGTACATATATACAGTGGAATATAATTCAGCCAGGAGAAAGAAGGATATCCTGACTTTTGCAACAATACAGATGAAACTGGAAGGCATTATGAAATAGTGAAGTAAACCAGAAAGAGAGAGGCAAATAGAATATAGTATCATCTGTGTGTGGAACCTAAAAAAATAAAGATAAAATTCAGAGAACCTGAGTAGCATAGTGGTAGAGTATAGTATAGTATAGTGGTTTCCAGGAATGCGAATTGGGAAATAGGAAGCGATTGTTCAAAGAGGACATGTTTTCAGTTATAAGATGAATAAGTTCTGGGCATGTAAAGAGATGGGAATACCAGACCACCTGATCTGCCTCTTGAGAAAGCCATAAGCAGGTCAGGAAGCAACAGTTAGAACTGGACATGGAACAACAGACTGGTTCCAAATAGGAAAAGGAGTACATCAAGGCTGTATATTGTCCCCTGCTTATTTAACTTGTATGCAGAGTACATCATGAGAAATGCTGGGCTTGAGGAAGCACAAGCTGGAATCAAGATTGCTGGGAGAAATATCAATAATCTCAGATATGCAGAAGACACCACCCATATGGCAGAAAGTGAAGAAGAACTAAAGAGGCTCCTGATGAAAGTGAAAGAAAAGAGTGAAAAAGTTGGCTTAAAGCTCAACATTCAGAAAACGAAGATCATGGCATCCGGTCCCATCACTTTATGGCAAATAGATGGGGAAACAATGGCAACAGTGTCAGACTTTATTTTTCTGGGCTCCAAAATCACTGTAGATGGTGACTGCAGCCATGAAATTAAAAGACGCTTACTCCTTGGAAGAAAAGTTATGACTAACCTGCTCCTGCTGCTAAGTCACTTCAGTCGTGTCCGACTCTGTGTGACCCCATAGACGGCAGCCCACCAGGCTCCCTGTCCCTGGGATTCTCCAGGCAAGAACACTGGAGTGGGTTGCCATTTCCTTCTCCAATGCATGAAAGTGAAAAGTGAAAGTGAAGTTGCTCAGTCATATCCGACTCCTAGCGACCCCATGGACTGCAGCCTACCAGGCCCCTCTGTCCATGGGATTTTCTAGGCAAGAGTACTGGAGTGGGTTGCCATTGCCTTCCTAGACAGCATATTAAAAAGCAGAGACATTACTTTGTCAACAAAGGTCCATCTAGTCAAGGCTATGGTTTTTCCTGTAGTCATGTATGGACATGAGAGTTGGACTATAAAGAAAGCTGAGAGCCAAAGAATTGATGCTTTTGAACTGTGGTGTTGGAGAAGACTCTTGAGACTGCCTTGGACTGCAAGGAGATCCAACCAGTCCATCCTAAAGGAGATCAGTCCTGTGTGTTCATCGGAAGGACTGATGTTGAAGCTGAAACTCCAATATTTTGGCCACCTGATGGGAAGAGCTGACTCATTTGAAAAGACCCTGAGGCTGGGAAAGATTGAGGGCAGGAGGAAAAGGGGAGAACAAAGGATGAGATGGTTAGATAGATGGCATCACCAACTCAATGGACATGAATTTGGGTAACTCTGGGAGTTGGTGATGGACAGGGAGGCCCGGTGTGCTGTGGTTCATGGGGTTGCAAAGAGTGAGACATGACTGAGTGACTGAACTGACTGAACTGAATGGCACAGCGTGGTACCTATAGTTAATATTAGTAATACAATATTGTATTCTTGAAATTTGCTAAGAGAATACATCTTAAGTGTTATCACATTCACACACACAAGACAACTGTGTAAGGTTGTAGATGTGTTGATAAACTTTATTGTGGTAAATATTTCACAATGGTTATGTATCATCACACACATGTTTAATAAATACAATTTTATTTGTCAATTATATGTCAACAAAGTTAGAAAAAAGTACATGCTCAGCAGTTTGATTTTTTTAGAAACTTTCAAAAGTTAGGGCAAATAAAATTTTATTTTATAGTTTCTGGTCTTATGTTTAGATCTTTAATCCACTTTGAGTTTATTTTTGTGTATGGTGTTAGAAAGTGTCCTAGTTTCATTCTTTTACAAGTGGTTGACCAGTTTTCCCAGCACCACTTGTTAAAGAGATTGTCTTTTCTCCATTGTATATTCTTGCCTCCTTTGTCAAAGATAAGGTGTCCATAGGTGTGTGGGTTTATCTCTGGGCTTTCTATTTTGTATAAAACTCTTAGAGGAGAACATAGGCAAAACACTCTCCAACATACATCACAGCAGGATCCTCTATGACCCATCTCCCAGAATATTGGAAATAAAAGCAAAAATAAACAAATGGGATCTTTTAATT
>NW_011494629.1:962221-963421 GCF_000754665.1 Bison bison bison
CAGCAGGATCCTCTATGACCCATCTCCCAGAATATTGGAAATAAAAGCAAAAATAAACAAATGGGATCTTTTAATTAAAATTAAAAGCTTCTGCACAACAAAAGAAACTATATGCGAGGTGAAAAGACAGCCTTCAGAATGGGAGAAAATAATAGCAAATGAAGCAACTGACAAACAACTAATCTCAAAAATATACAAGCAACTCCTGCAGCTCAATTCCAGAAAAATAAACGACCCAATCAAAAAATGGGCCAAAGAACTAAATAGATATTTCTCCAAAGAAGACATACAGATGGCTAACAAACACATGAAAAGATGCTCAACATCACTCATTATCAGAGAAATGCAAATCAAAACCACAATGAGGTACCATTTCACACCAGACAGAATGGCTGTGATCCAAAAGTCTACAAGCAATAAATGCTGGAGAGGGTGTGGAGAAAAAGGAACCTTCTTACACTGTTGGTGGGAATGCAAACTAGTACAGCCACTATGGAGAACAGTGTGGAGATTCCTTAAAAAACTGGAAATAGAACTGCCATACGACCCAGCAATCCCACTGCTGGGCATACACACTGAGGAAACCAGAAGGGAAAGAGACACGTGTACCCCAATGTTCATCGCAGCACTGTTTATAATAGCCAGGACATGGAAGCAACCTAGATGTCCATCAGCAGATGAATGGATAAGAAAGCTGTGGTACATATACACAATGGAGTATTACTCAGCCATTAAAAAGAATACATTTGAATCAGTTCTAATGAGGTGGATGAAACTGGAGCCTATTACACAGAGTGAAGTAAGCTAGAAAGAAAAACACCAATACAGTATACTAATGCATTTATATGGAATTTAGAAAGATGGTAACGACAACCCTGTATGCGAGACAGCAAAAGAGACACAGAGGTATACAACAGTCTTTTGGACTCTGTGGGAGAGGGAGGGGGGGATGATTTGGGAGAATGGCATTGAAACATGTATAATATCATATATGAAACGAATCTCCAGTCCAGGTTTGATGCAGTATACAGGAAGCTTGGGGCTGGTGTACTGGGATGACCCAGAAGGATGGTATGGGGAGAGAAGTGGGAGGGGGATTCAGGATGGGGAACACGTGTAAAACCGTGGCAGATGCACGTTGATGTATGGCAAAAGTCAATACAATATTGTAAAAAAAAAAAAAAATTAAAAAAAATTTAA
>NW_011494629.1:963521-973757 GCF_000754665.1 Bison bison bison
TTTTAAAAAATTTATTTTATATAGCATTTGTAAACCAAGGTAAATCATTTTGTTTTGTTATTGCAGTTCAAGAGACTGGCCACAAAATAAGATAAACTTCATATTTTTAAATCCATTCCCACATTGAAACTCTAAAACTATTTTCAGCAATTTCAGCATCATTTGAATAATATAAGGCCTTGCAAAGTAATACTTTGAAAGATAACATGATTTCAACTCATCAGTATCATTATATCAATGTGTTTTCCTTTAGGAAATAATATTTCATAGTCACTCTGCTTTTTGTTTATTTCTGATAATACATATCTACCCTAAGAATAAATAAAATAATAAGTTTTATTTAAAAGAAACAAGTTCAATTGTATGCTAATTAAAATACACTCAACGGCTAAAATGTTTCATTCTTGTGCTGTATGCAAAACAAGAAACTTCACACTAGACAGATATTAAGTTATGTGGTGGTGCTGTCAATTGTTATTTAAGTATTGAGTTGTAAGACATATTTTCATACCATAATTAACAAACACTTTCAGTACATTTCAGATTAATGCTAACTTGGTGATTTAGTTAAATGAACTAAAAACCCTAGCTTAAACCAAATTATAAGTTAGGTTGAACACATAAAAAAGTATCAGCTGAGAAGCTGGTTCAGTTAACTAATGGATATACAGGTTTTTAGGCAATGCCATTTCCATTATTGGCAACCAGTAAACCTTTGTTATTATTGTGGGCAGCTTGAATATTTGCGGTCACTTTCTCAGTTTGCAAAGTCCTGCAAATCCAGGACTTCAGTAGTGCAGCTTTGCTCTCATAGTCTGCCCGTAGTTATCTCATGTCTGCTGCTGCTGCTGCTAAGTCGCTTCAGTCGTGTCCAACTCTGTGCGACCCCATAGACGGCAGCCCACCAGGTTCCACCGTCCCTGGGATTCTCCAGGCAAGAACACTGGAGTGGGTTGCCATTGCCTTCTCCATTGTGTGAAAGTGAAAGTGAAGTCGCTCAGTCGTGTCCGACTCCTAGCGACCCCATGGACTGCAGCCTACCAGGCTCCTCCATCCATGGGATTTTCTAGGCAAGAGTACTGGAGTGACCCCAGGTAAATATCACCATGAATTTTCCAAACCTGCACAGATACATAAAGTAGAAGGGCAATATATAATCCAGCTTCTTATACTGAACAAACACACACAAATAAAACTACATGTTGTTTATATTATTACATAGCTTTATTTATACTGAGTGGCTACTGTAGTCATTAACTGAGTTTAACTCTTTTATATAAAATCCTAAACAATTTCACATAGAACTTACTTGTTTAGTCACTAAATTGTGTCTGATTCTTTTGTTATGCCATGGACTACGCCAGGCTCCTCTGTCCATGGGATTTCCCAGGCAAGAAGACTGGAGTGGATTGTCATTTCCTTCTCCAGGGGATCTTCCTGACTAAGGATTGAACCTACATCTCTTGCATTGACAGGAGGATTCTTCTGTGAGCCATTGGGGAAGCCCAGAATCTACTTAATCTAATCTAATCTAGAAAGAAGGGTACCACCATTCCCTGGAATGGATGATGATGGTGGGTCTCAAGAGATTAAATAACACGATCATCAGAAAGAATGTATTGACCATGAATTTCCAATTGCTTTGTTGTTGCTGTTCAGTCACGAAGTCATGGCAAACTCTTTGCAACTCCAAGGACTGCAGCGTTCCAGACTTCTCTGTCCTTCACTATCCCTCAGAGTTTTCTCAAACTCATGTCCACTGAGTCAGTGAAACTAATCATTTCATCTTCTGCCACCACTTCTCCATTTGTCTTCTATTGTTCCCAGCATCAGGGTCTTTCCTGATAAGTTGGCTCTTTGCATCAGGTGGCCAAAGTATTCAGCTTCAGCATCAGTCCTTCCAGTGAATATTCAGGATTGATTTCCTTTAGGATTGATTGGTTGGATCTCCTTGCAGACCAAGGGACTCTCAAGTGTCTTCTTCAGTGCCACAATTTGAAAGCATCAATTCTTTGGCACTCAGCCATCTTTATGGTCCAACTCTCACATCTGTACATGACTAATGAAAAAATCATAGCTTTGACTAGACGGACCTTTGCAGGCAAAGTGATGTCTCTGCTTTTTAGGTTGCTCACAGCTTTTCTTCCAAGGAGCAAGTGTCTTTAAATTTTGTGGCTACAGTCACCGTCCACAGCAATTTTGGAGCCCAAGAAAATAAAATCTATCAATGCTTCTACTTTTTCCCCTTTTATTTGCCATGAAGTGATGGGACCAGATGCCATGATCTTAGTTTTTTGAATGTTGAGTTTTAAGCCAGCTTTTTTTACTCACTTCTTTCACCCTCATCAAGAGACTCTTTAGTTCCTCTTTTTATTGCTTAGCAACATTAAATATAATTAAATATATTTTATAATATAAATAATTGCTTATTAACATTAAATATAATACAGTTATACTGTCTAGGTAAAAGCAGATCTTTACTCAAAAATCTCAAAGTATACCTCACTTGGCTTTGATTTTCCTTACTGCAAGTCTCTGCATGATGGTAGCATCATCTCTCTTGCTGCAGTTGCCTGAGGTGGGGGTGCAAACCCACCTTTGATTCCTTCCATGCCCACTGCTGTGATGACAAGACTGCCTTCCACACAGGCTGGAAAGGACAAGGAGCTCTTCCAGCTTCCTTTGAAGCTAGCATCAGGATGTTAAGCAATCCTGGCTAATAATAAGTCTGCTGGGAGCCAAAGAAGGAAAAAGTTTGTATGTGACAACAACAATCATTTGTGTGAGGATGTGACACTTGCCATCAGAAACAGAGAAGCCCTCACTAAGGATGATAGGAAGGAAGCTGCAGTAAGTCTGGTTCTCGTTGGAATCTCAGGTTGTTACACCAACCTGGGAATGTCCACTATCGACTTCTTGAGGTATAAGACAGTTATGACCCTGGTTTTTAAAGAGTTTTTACTCAAAGTAAAGTGTGGCCCATGGGCCAGCAATATCACCATTACCTGAAGCTTGTTAGAAATTCAGGATCTGGGGTCCATGGACACCTACTGATCAGCATCTACATTTTAACCAGATGCCCTGGTGAGCAAATGCAAGTGTGAATGTCTTCTATTGGCTTAAACACTGCCAAGTATTCTGTTACTTGCCACTTGAAGCATCTAACTGACTCAGATGTGGTTCAGCAGTCTGCGGGCACTGCCTGCACTGTGCAGCTCCACGTGGCATATTGTTAGGATAGTCTGCCCTTTACATTCTCAGAAGCTCCTTCAAACTAACTGTATGATGCTCTCTGAACTGCTTTTTAAAGATAAAAAGAACTTTTCATCAGTACAAGTTATATGCATCAGAAGGCTGAGAGGTTTGTAGGAAAGTTCCAATGTGGCCTCAAACTAAGCATGAGGTTTCTCCAAGGCTGACCATGCTGATTCATTATGACTCCATACACTGTTTCACTTTCCTTCTCTCTCTTTTTTCTTTTCTTTCCTTTTCTGTATCGTCTTCCATTCCACTCTCTTAGATTCCCCTATTACTTGAAGAGGTACATTTTAATAGAACATCAAAGAGAAAAAGAACTGTCTTAGAATGACTATGATAGTAAGCTGGCAGAGTAATAGGAACAGAGAAACTGGGATACTGCTTTTTTCCCATTTTGTTCCCCTTTAGTACACTTTAAAGAAATTAAATAGGCATGTCTTAATGCATAACATCATAACGTATGTGTATGTAAGCAATGGAAAATGCTTTTAATAGATTATAGGTTTAAATAAGCAACATCTAATATAACCTAATTATTGGCATTTAGCAACCAAAAACTGGGAAATGTAGAGAAAGTCAAGATGTTTTGCCAGTTCCCAGAACATAATTTTGTATCATGGGAATTATTTTGACAGTTTTAGCAAATGGGAGCTTTTTTCCGTCTTGTTTCTGGACATGAAATTGGACCTTTAGGGCCTTACACAAGTGATTATTAATCTTTCCAGATTTCCACTTTTTAAAAAAGTCCATAAAGTAGTTATGCAGAACACAATACTATAACTGAACACAGTCTGAAGACAGATGACTAATTTCCTAAACTATTTCTGGATTTTCCCTTTTACTCCTTGTAGCCTCAAACAGCTCCAACAGAAAATTTTACCGTGAAGTCCTCTCCCCTCCCCTGCCAGCCCCCTCTTCCCTTGAGAGGTAGAAAGTGAAAGGTTAATAATGAAATACTTAAAAAATGATTCCACTGGGCCCTGCCTGCTATTCACTAGCAAGGAATGTGGTTGTGCTTATACAGCCGAGGTTAGTCTAAAAGAATTTTCATAAACCACCAATTGCATTACATCAATGTATCATTTAAATCCCATGGTGATTTTCCTAAACATAACTAGCTCACTGACTTCAAACATACTATCTCTTCTTGTCATTGCAAAAAATTCCGTAAATGTTTGTACTCTTGCAAGTCGGTACTAAAATGGCCAGTTAGCTAATGTGGAATACTAAGGAAAAAAGTATTGTATAACCTGTCAGGAAACATGGCTGAGATGGAAAATATAGCTATCAAGTTAAACTGTCAGAATATCATGCCTCCCCTAAAATGTGATATGAAGCTTTCCACTAACTGCTTTGTCTCTGTATATTTCTCTCCTTTCTTTGGGAGAGAAAGGACAGAGGCTGGCAATGACAGGTAAACTGCAGAGGGATTCAAAGAACCCTATTTCTCTTTCTAAAACATCAGGTAACAAAAATGTTCTCCACCCACAGCCCTGGCTTCTCTCCTGAGCTCCAGATGCAAACATTCAGCTGCTTCCAGAGCATCCCCATTGGGTTGTTCTTACACCTCACGATGACCCAGCTCTGCCCTGGGCTGCAGGTCACCTCCCAGAACCCCTGAGGACCTCCCAGAACCCCTGAGGACCTCCCTGCTTGGCAGCCCATTATTCCTTTAACACAGGCCTCGGGGTGGGGGGCGCATGTGGAGCCACAGTCTGCCCATCACGGTGGAGGTCTCTGTGCCCCAACCCTCACCACAGAGGCTGAACAAATGGCCTTCTGAGGGGAGAGAAAGGGAGTAATGAGACAGAATTATGATGTGCCTGGGGCAAGCAGTTAAAACTGAGCACTACAGGGAACTCTACTCAGTGTTCTGTGGTGACTTAAATGGGAAGGAAATCCAAAAAAGAGGGGATATATACACACATATATATAGCTGATGTATGTGTATAGCTGATTCACTTTGCTCTACAGTAGAAACTAATACAACATTGTAAAACAACTATACTCCTATCAAGAAAAGAAAGACTAATTCTATAAGAACTATCTGAGTATCCAAGGGAAAAGTCAAAAACCCCTGCCCTTCTCCCAAGATGACTTGTGGGCACAGCCCAGAGCCTCCCAGCTGCCCGCTTTGAGCTGCAACAGGGTGACTTCCAGCCCCTTAGGGAAGCCCACCAAGACTGCTCTAGCTGTCACTTTTTCTCCAGTGCCCCTCTAGGGCCCTTTGCTCCAGTCATTCTATTTGTTATCTCTCCAAAAGCCTCAAGTTGTTTCACCCTCCCTGTCTTCACACTTATTTTTCCTGGACGTTCTTCATCTTGCACCCACTCTAACTGGCTTCTTCTAAACCCCTCCGGTTCTTGTCTCAAGGATCCCCTTACCTGAAACCTCAGCTGAGTTAGAGGTCTGTCAGCATCAGCGTGGATGTCACTCTCCCACGCCTCCCTGTAACTCTGGACTCATCTTCTCCTCTCATGCAAATCCTCTAATTCAGAAGCTTTGCCTTCTCAGCCCTTGCTTGGCCCAGAATTTGGTACATAATATGTCATCAATATTTTTTGGAAGGATGAATGCTGTAAAGAATAGTATGCTTGTGCCCGAGACTGGGATCAATGCTCCACTTTGCTACTTGCACATGTATGTTTTTGTGAGATAGCTTCATTTCCCAGACCTCAGTTCCCTTGTCCACAAACTGGGGGTGATAATATATTCCCTTTCTTATTCTGGTGAGGATCAGTGTCAAAATGGGAGGCTATGGCACACTCAGAAGTCTTATTCAAACATAAGCTTCTAAAGGGCTTCCCGGGTGGCTCTAGCAGTAAAAAATCTCCCTGCCTGCAGGAGACACAGGAGACCAGGGTTCGATCCCTGAGGTCAGGAAGATCCCCTGGAGAAGAGCATGTCAACCCACTCCAGTATTTTTGCCTGGAGAATCCCAGGCACAGAGGAACCTCTCAGGCTACAGTTCACGGGTCACAAAGAGTTGGGCATGACTGAGCATCTGAGCAGAGCAAGGGTTTAAGAAGGGAAAAGACAAACTAACAAGCAGGACAGTCCAAACTTACCCAGCTCATACAGTGTGCCTGGCACTGTTCATTCAATTCTTGTAAACATCTCAAAACAGGCTAAGTCATTTGCCTTGCTGCTGTTATTCAGTCATTAAGTCATGTCTGACTTTGCAGTCTCATGGACTGCAGCACAACAGGCTTCCCTGTCCTTCACTATCTCCCAGGGTTTGGTCAAATTCAAGTAATTTGCCTAGGAGCATAGAATTAAGAAGTGGTGGAGACAGAATTTGAACCCAGGCAGTTTGGTTCCAGAACATACATGCTTAAAAGCCCACTGATGATAATAATGATAAAAGCTAGCACTGAATGCATGTTTTCTATTGCTATATGCCAAACTCCATGATGAGTATTTTCCAAATATTCTGTCCTATACTCTCAGCCCTACTATATGGTATGAACAGATGGAAAAACGGGGAAAGTGGGGTTGAGTCACTCGACCAAGCTGCTGTCCAGACTCAAGCGTCTCATCCACAGAGCCCATGTTCTTAACACAGCAGAGAGGACATGAGAAGATAGAAACCAATGACCATGGCACCCAGGCATGAGGATCCACGGAGGAAGCTGAGTCAAGGGTCAAGGATGATGCTGACTCTGATGCCGTTTTGACTCTAAACTCGGTGTTTGATGGTCTTCAAGCCTCTGCAGGAAAATGAGGATGTGAAACAAAGAGTTAGAGGATTGTTGGGAAATAAGTGGGCTAGCAAGTTCCTCTTGAATTTAGAAGAAGAGCCTGAGGCAGGCAGAGCCAAGAAAGGTCAAGTTCAGATCCTGCCTTAGTTCTGCCAGACTTGCTGTGTAAACGGGGTCTCTTGTAGTGTCTCCCCTCTGTAAACAGCCCATTGTTCTAATTTTCTTCTCATTGGGTTAACATTCTAGTGTGTACAGCTGGATGTTCATGACCGAGTCAGGTTATGCACTTTTGGTGGGAACACAACCAAGTAAAATGCTGTGTTTTCCTCCATGTACCACATCAGGAGGCACCTGAAGTCAGTTTGTCCCAATATTGCTGATACAGACTTAGATCACCAAGTGAGGGTGGGGTCAGCCAGGTTCTCCTGCAGTAAAGTTACTGTTTTCTCCTTTGTAATCAATAAGCATTTGGTGCAGAAATGCATCAAAAAAATGTGCTTAGCCCATTTCCTCATCAAATTTTCACCCACTAGCATTGATAGATGGTTATCTGAATCCATTATTACTATGATCGTTGCCAAAAGGTGACTTTCTAATTAATTCATTCTTTAAACCCCAACCGAAGGACATTTTACAAGAAACTGGCTTGTACTCCTTAGAGCCATCAGTCTCATGAAAAACTGAGAAACAGGTCCAGATTAAAGGAGACAAGATACACACCAGCTAAACACTGTGTGTGACCCTGGGCCAGGATTCTTTGTTCCTTTTGCTCTAAAGGCCATCACTGGGACAATTGGTGAAATTTGAGTAAGGCAGAGAGATTCAGTAATATTATTACATCAATGTTAATTTTCTGATTTTGATGATTGTGCTTGTATAATATAAAAGAATGCCCTTGCTTTCAGGAAGGACACACTGAAGCATTTAGGAATAAAGGGGATTTTGGCTACAACATCCTCTCAAATAGTTCAGAAAAAAATAGTACGTGTCTATAGCAAATGATAAGACAAATATGGTAAAATGTTAACATTCAAAAAATCTACATGCAGGGAAAATGGGAGTTGTTTGTACTATTCTTGCAACACTTTAGTGAAATGATTTCAATATGAAAAAGTTTTAAAAATATACATAAGTCTAAACTGAATGTGTGCTTGGCTCCATTTGACAAGAAATAGATGGAAGTTGAACCCTTATGGGGAAGGTGGTTGGGGCGATCTTGTCTCTGGGGACATAATGGAAGACAATCTACTCCGTATCATTCTGACAGATGCAGGAATACTTGGTAAAAAGCCACCTTCTCTATTGTGCTGTTTCTGGAGGGGGAAGTATGGGGTTCAAATCAACAAATGCTGGATTTCTAGAAAACTAACTATTAACCCATAGCTTTTGCCTCCAAATTCCAATTTCTGGGCATGACATTTGCTACTGTCACATAACTCCATTCTGTATCAGGTCTCCTGAAATAGATGATTATAGAGCCGGTGACTTCCATATGACTGAAGATTTCACATGGCAACAGCAGTAAAGGTCTTTAGCCACTAAGCTCAACAAAAAAGGACAAGCGCACCAAGCTAGACTTCACCAGCACGTGGAAACCTCCTGCTCCCAGAGCCACCAGAACCCCGGCTCTGAGCTCACATGCCATGAGCTCGTTCAGCCTCCAAAGAGAAGAGAGAAGCAACCCCCAAAATAGACCTTTAAAATCCTCCGTTGTCTTTTGTGACAGCACAATTTGCTGTTTCATTTTAGTCTCTTATCAGGAAGGCTTCTGAATCAGTGCTCTATTTAAAGCACAAAGTCAAGATTTTTGCAGCCTCAGCCAAAGATGTCCACGTGGTGAGATGCTAAGCTGGCTCACTGATTCAGACTCTGACAATTCCTCAAGTCCTTTTGGGTGAGTGGGAAAGGGTTCACCCATAATAGCTCTTTCTTGGCCTTCCCATCCCTTTCCCACCCTGTCCACTTAGCAATACACTAGAGGGGATGTAAAATTCAACATGTGCCAAGAAAATGGACACACTCCACATACAGTAATAGCTCTACTATATTAATAGCCTGCCCAAAGTCAACTATCTCCCCAGGGCATCTTAGTTTCTCCCCTTGTGAGTGTCTATTTTTTCTTTTTTCTTCCTTTTCCCTGGACTTCTTACAGAAGCAGAAGGGTCACTGACACTCAGGTAGCTAGTTATAAAACTTGTAATAGGGCTTTCCTCTGGTGATCCCTCTCAGTCACTGAGTTCCTTTAATGTGAGTGCTTTACGTATGCCATCTCATTCAAATCTATATGGTAACTTATTACATCTCAGTTTTTCAGATGAGAAAATTGAAATTCAAAGAGGATGAATGCTAACTCCAAAGATCCATGGCAAGTATGAGAGATGAGTTTAAACTCAGTTCTATTTATCTAGAGAGTGCCAGTATTCCATTCTGCTACGTGTGCATGCGTATTAAGTCACGTCTGACTCTTTTCCAGCCTATGGACTGTAGCCTGCCAGACTCCTCTGTCCATGGGATTCTCCAGGCAAGAAAATTAAAATGGGATGCCCTGCCCTCCTCCAGGGAATCTTCCTGATCCTGGAATGAACCCGCAACTCTTATGTCTCCTGCATTGGCAGATGGGCTCTTTACCACTGGTGCCATCTGGGAAGGCCCCCATTCTGCTATAGCTGGATGGTAAGTAGAAAGATACCAAGCCTTCTTTCTCTATCTACTTGCTGAGGGCCCCAAATTCTTTTACCAAGTTGGCTTTCGTGCCTAGGTTGCATAAGAATTCATAACTGTTAGCACATTTCCACTTGCAGTTGCCTCTTTGGTAACCCTGTTCTGCAAGAAAGTGAGTATATTCAAGATTTTCCTCAGGTTGGTCATTCCGATTTCTCCCCGACATGTGATCTGGGACATTGCAGAATGCAAATCTGGGACACTGTCACCATCTACTCCCCGTGCTAGCGAGGTCAGCTACAGTAGCCAGTTGCTGTGTGTTCAGCTTTCTGCTCTAGTTACTAATTTGTCACTTGGCTTTTTGTGAATTGTGTGATATCTGGGCCTGTGAAAGATGTTTCCACTGCTCAGGGGACCAGACAGCCTGCTCTGAACGCAACTATCTCTTCATGGTAGGCTCATTGTATGTGTGTGTGTGTGCTCAGTCATGTCTGACTCTTTGCAACCCCATGGACTGTAGCCTGCCAGGCTTCTCTGTCTATGGAATTTTCCAGGCAAGAATACTTGGAGTGGGTTGCCATTTCTTACTCTGGTGGGTAGGGGTGAGCTGGGGGGT
>NW_011494629.1:973857-975284 GCF_000754665.1 Bison bison bison
GGGGATCTTCTCAAACCAGGAATTGAACCCGCATCTCCTGCATTGCAGGTGGATTCTCTACTGCTAGCACCACAGTAGGATTGTTAGACAAGAGTATCCATAAAATAATGCTTCCAGCAAGTACCTAAGATGACATTTCCTATAGTGACTGAGTCAGTGCCCCATGGCACTCACCAAAATCATGCACCTTGGTGGGTTCTTACAGAAGCATCCGCGCCTCTCCATCTGAGGACCCTGTGTGTTTGACACCCGCACACAAGACTGGTCCAAAGTGACAAGGGGATGAAGATACCAAAAATGAACCACCAGGAGTTGGTAAATTAAGATTCTGGGTTCTTTAATCCAAGGAGAAATTCTGTACTTTCCTCCCACCTACAGATCAGTGTGACTGAGCCAACACTGTCTACAGCAATAAGTTCAACAGCACCCTGGACTGGCTTCCTTCTCTGTCTCAATCCCCCTGCCCTAATCTGTGCTTCCTGGGAGCAACACCTAGTACCTCCCTGGTACTCAGAGCCTGATCTCAGGGTGTGCTTCTTGAGGAACAAGCCTTAGACACCCATCAGCCCTGCTTCCCTGTGTCCCTAGTTCAGTCAACACACTGTTTTGAATCCTCCACAGTAAAGCTGCTGACAAAGGCGGGGGTGGAAAGCACTGGACTCCACACGTAAAATTCTCCATTCCAGAAACATCTGGAGCTCCCAGTGGAAACATAACGGGGGGTGGGGGTGGGCTGGGCTGGTATTCAGTGTGCGGAAAATGAAAATGAAAGTGGTAGTCATTCAGTTGTTTCTGACTCTAAACAGTCCTATGGACACTAGCCCACTAGTCTCTGTCTACGGAATTCTCCAGACAAGAACAGGGCATCCTTCTGACTCACAGATGGAACCTGGATTTCCTGCATTGTAGGCAGATTCTTTACCCTCTGAGCCACCAGGGAACCACATCAGAAATGTTAGTGAATTTTCTGTTCCAATGTCCCTACATTGAAAAGAGAGGCCACTTTTGTCCCAAATCTAAGTGGGTGAGGATCTTAAACAAAAAGGAGTTTTTATCCATTTGGAGAGGAAGATTTCATCTTCTATAAATTCACAATACTTCAGGAGAGGAAGAAGACTACGATGTTTCTTCTTCCTTCTTGAAGCTCTCTTCCTTTTCTATCCCAGGTTGCATGCCCCCTGACTTAAAGTTATCCAAATGATTTCCACACTGGTGTGATTTCCAGAAGTGTCATGCACCCCACTTCTGCTAGCAGACACTAAGGGACCCACAAGACCCCAGTCTCAGACCACCGGGTGGTGAAACAGAGGAGTGTGTGTTTTCTCCAATCAGCACAGCCTCCAGGAAGTGCTGTGCATGCACTTGCTCTCTCAGAGTGATTGGGTCAGCGTGGGGCACGTGACACCCTGAGAGCCAATGAGACCTCT
>NW_011494629.1:975384-994926 GCF_000754665.1 Bison bison bison
TCTTGGGCGGAGCACTTAGCTGCTCCTTCCTGGATTCTCACATACTATGCTGCACGTTGCTCACTGCTTGAGTGAGAGAAACACCTGCGGATGGAGTTGGGGGTGTGGTGGGGGGGTGGAGGTAGAGCTGACAGGCAGACACTGAGGCCTTGTCACATAAGCAATGGAATCTGCATATCCTCCTCTGAGCCATTTCTTTTCTTGCTTAATCCAGTTTTAGGCAAATTTTCTGGCACTTGTAGCAGAGTCCTAAGTGATGCAAATGGAAGGGAGTGGTTTTCTCAACCTGCTTTTGCACCAGAACCTGAGATTCTTTTCTGCTGTCCTCTGGCTCAGTGTGGCCCGTGCAGGCTGAAACATGTGGTTCTAGATCGACCTCAGTGTCCGTGTGTGCGGAACGCTTATTCTTGAAATCCTCAGGGGCTGTGGAAACGTACTGATTCCCCCAGAAACGAATGACTACACTTACAGGCATTTGCAGTTGAGATGCCCAAGGGTCTGATTCTGACATGCTGAGATTTTATCCCGAAAGTTAAGATTTCATTGAAAAATAAGTTTACCCAAAAACATTTGGGTAAATTAAACTTTACATTCAAGCACAAAATATATCCAGTTTAAATTGGGACCAATGTTTTGAAAAGGAGAAAGATGTTCTGTTGAAAAAAATGAAATAAAATATACAAGATAAACAATATTTATCCTTTAGATCTTTTTAAAAGCTTATAGGCATGGTCATTCTTTAATGGACAGCCACTCTTATTACCTCATTTAAATAATCCTTTAATTTCTCTCCAATCTTTTATTATGAAATAGCCTACAGAAATGTTGCAAAAATAATCAAATGAATATCTACATATCCTTCACCTAGATTCATCAATTGTTAGTATTTTGCAGTGTTTGTGCTAAATACATATATGTGACACACCTTCAGACAAAGCTCTTATTTTATATGCACACATACACACACAAACGATGAACCATCTGAGTTAATCACAGACATTTTTTGATGAACCACCTGAGTTAATCATAGATATTATGACACTTCACTTTTGAATACTTTATCATTTATATTCCAACAAAAATCAAGTAATTGTCACACTCAGAAAAATTAACATTTAAACAAAACTATTGTCTTTCCTTACATATTTGGTGTGATTTAACATTTTTCTATTTGTCCTTCAGGGATGATTTTTGTTGTTGATCCAGGATCCACCCAAATATCATGCATTACATTTACTAATATTTTACTTTAAAACATTATTCTACCATTGTTTTTCTTGTTCTTAATGAAGTATCTTGGGTTATTGTAAAACCAATATTTATTCCACCAATTACTTATTTTCTATCAATTTCCATTCATTCCATTAACTACTTAGAAAATCAAAGTATGCCAGGAGGCTTGGTGGTCAAAAGTATGATAATACTGCTGACTGGTGATGATGATGATATTGAGGAGAAAGGGGAGGAAGAAGATGGTGGTGATTTTAATTCAGGTTAACTAAATAAAAGTTTTGCCTGAAGATGGATATATTTGTGCTGTTTTGTATTATAATTGTTTGAAGAAAGGCAAAAGCATATCATTATAGTATCTCCTATATTGCCACAGGACTAGAAAAGGTCAGTTTTCATTCCAATCCCAAAGAAGGGTAATGCCTAAGAATGTTCAAACTACTGCACAATTGCACTCATCTCACACGCCAGCAAAGCAATGTTGAAAATTCTCCAAGCAAGGCTTCAACAGTACATGAACTGTGAACTTCCAGTTGTTCAAGATGGATTTAGAAAAGGCAGAGGAACCAGAGATCAAATTGCCAACATCTGCTGGATCATCGAAAAAGCAAGAGAATTCTAGAAAAACATCTGCTTTTGCTTTATCACGCCAAAGCCTTTGACTGTGTAGATCACAACAAACTGTGGAAAATTCTTCAAGAGAAGGAAATACCAGACCACCTTACCTGTCTCCTGAGAAATCTGTATGCAGGTCAAGAAGCAACAGTTAGAACTGGACATGGAACAACAGACTGGTTCTAAATTGGGAAAGGAATATATCAAGGCTGTATATTGTTACCCTGCTTATTTAACTTATATGCAGAGTACATCATGTGAAATGCTGGGTTGGATGAAGCACAAGCTGAAATCAAGATTGTCGGGAGAAATATCAATAACCCCAGATACACAGATGACACCACCCTTATGGCAGAAAGCAAAGAGGAACTAAAAAGCCTCTTGATGAAAGTGAAAGAGGAGAGTGAACAAACTGGCTTAAAACTTAACATTCAAAAAACTAAGATCATGGGATCAGGTCCCATCACTTCATGGCAGATAGATGGGGAAACAATGGAAACAGTGACAGACTTTATTTTCTTGGGCTCCAAAATCACTGCAGATGGTGACTGCAGCCATGAAATTAAAAGACGCTTGCTCCCTGGAAGAAAAGCTATGACCAATCTAGACTATAAAGAAAGCTGAGTGCTGAAGAACTAATGCTTTTGAACTGTGGTATTGGAGAAGACGCTTGAGAGTCCCTTGTACTGCAAAGAGATCCAACCAGTCCATCCTAAAGGAAATCGGTCCCTTAATGTTCATTGGAAGGACTGATGCTGAAGCTGAAGCTCCAATACTTTGTCACCTGATCCAAAGAACTGACTTATTGGAAAAGACCCTGATGCTGGGAAAGACTGAAGGCAGGAGGAGAAGAGAATGACAGAGGGTGAGATGTTTGGATGGCATCACCAACTCGATGGACATGAGTTTGAGCAAGCTCCAGGAATTGGTGATAGACAGGGAAGCCTGGCGTGCTGCAGTCCATGGGGTCGCAAAGAGTCAGACACAACAACGACTGAACTGACTGATAGTATCTCCTGAAGGTACATGGAAATATTACAGGGGGAAACCATCTTCTCCATGATCATTATGTTGATCTCATTCTCACTAAATCTCTGTATCCTGAAGCATGATGCTAAGCATTCTGCTCACTTTCTGCAGCATCTGGCTGCTTTACTTGGGTACAATACCATCCAGCAGAACATTCTGCAATGATGAGAATGTTCGTAACATGCACCATCTAGTCCATGTGGCTGTTGAGGACTTGCCATGTGACTAGTGAGACTGAGGACTTGCATTTTAAATTTTACTTGATGTTAAATAATTTACCCACATGTGACTGGTGGACACTGTGTAGCAGACTGAAGCTCTAGGTCATGACTGCAAACACCAGTCATCACCTCTTCCAGCCTGTATACCATTTAGAGTTCACCACCAAGATTATCAGAAAATAACTTAGATGTGGCTCTTATATGTAAAATTAAAAATCACCTCTCCTTGCACCCCACTCTAAACTCTCTGCTCCTCTCCATTGGTTTATTTTCTCCATAGCATTTGTTACCATTTTGAATATTATTATGACACCTTTAAATTATTTAATTGTATATTATCTGTCTCTGATCAGTTCAGTTCAGTCATTCAGTCTTGTCAGACTCTTTGCAACCCCATGGTCTGCAGCATGCCAGGCTTCTCTGTCTTTCACTATCTCCCAGAGTTTGCTCAAACTCATGTGCATTGAGTCAGTGATGCCATCCAATCATCTCATCTTCTGTTGCCCCTTCTCCTCCTGCCCTCAATCTTTCCCAGCATCAAGGTCTTTTCCAATGAGTTGGCTCTTTGTATCAGGTGGCCAAAGTAGTGGAGATTCAGCTTCAGCATCAGTCCTTCCAATGAATATTCAAGATTGATTCCCTTTAGGATTAACTGGTTTGATCTCCTTGCAGTCCAAGGGATTCTCAAGAGTCTTCTCCAGCACCACAATTTGAAAACATTAGTTCTTCAGTGCTCAACCTCCTTTATGGTCCAACTCTCACATCTGTACTTGACTACTGGAAAAACCATAGCTTTGACTATTGGGCTTTTGTCGGCAAAGTGATGTCTCTGCTTTATAACATGTTGCCTTTGTTTGTCATAGCTTTTCTTCCAAAGAGCAAGTGTCTTTTGTTGGTGCAGCTACCATCCACAGAGAGTGATTTTGGAGCCCAAGAAAATCAAGTCTGTCACTGTTTCCATTTCCCCCCAATCTCTGATCACTATCATGTAAACTCTGTGAAGGAGAGAGTTTTCTCTTATTGCCAGCTGCATTAGTAAATACTTGGGAATGAGATGGGAGTTGGAGATTATCACCCCAGGGATTCATACTTCTTAGCAGTGTCATGTGCCTTACACCTCACACACATGAGCTACATCCGCACGTTTTCAGCAGAGTGTTGATGATGGAGAGGCAGCAGAGCAGAGTGAGAGATGGGGGCAAAACCTGGGGTCCAAACAGACCTGAATCCCAGCTTCCTCACTAATTTTATTTTGCAACATAAAAATGATACTCTTTTAGCGAGTTGTTATAAAAAGGTAGACATAACATGTAAATAATCTGCGCAATGCTAGAAACAGAAGGACTCAATGCACACACACAATTTTCTTAAAGCTTCTCCAATTATATCTTATAAATGAGCAGGTAGCGTATGTTACCACTGAAGAAATAAGAATGGCAGCTGATGCTTCTGCAGCACCTGGGTGCTGTGTACATCAAATGTGGTCAGTCATTTTAAACATATATTTATTTATTTACTTTTGGTTGCACTGGGTCCTTGTTGTTGCGTGCAGTCCTTCTCTAGATGCAGTGAGCATGGGCAACTCTTTGTTACAGAGCACGGGATTCTCTTGTTGCAGAGCATGGGCTCTAGACTCACTGGCTCAGTTGTTGCAGCTTGCGGGCTATAGAGTGGTGGCTCGGTAGTTGTGGTACAAGGGCTTAGTTGCTCCATGGCATGTTGAATCTTCCTGGACCACAGTTTGAACCCATGTTCCTATATTGGCAGGTGGATTCTTATCAACTGGACCACCAGGGAAGTCTGGTAACTTTTAAGTGCAGCTATTAAACCCATTTCTAGTTGAGGAACTGCAGCCCAGACCATCGTGGTTGTGGCTGGGTTTAAACTGACTGAACTTGTGCAGTCTGGTTCCAGAGTCTGTGCTGTGTGGCTCTAGAGTGTGACATGGAAATGACTAAAAGTAACACAACTGGAATGAAAGTCTCTCTTGTCATTCATTTATGCTTTAGCCCATCCTTTGAAGGATTTAATGGAGTGGGTACAGGCAGTTAGTTAGCAGGACAGCTGCCCACTTCTCCACATGCTCCAGGAAAAATCTCTGATGAGCCACACAGCTCACACACAGAGAATGATGTTCTTTTTAAAGACACCTTTAGGGGACTTCCCTCACGGTCCAGGGGATAAAAGTTTGCCTTCCAGTGGAGGGGATGTGCAGGTTTGATTCCTGGTTGGAAGGTTAAGATCACACATGCTTCTGGGCCAAAAAAACAAAACATAAAACAGAAGCAATACTGTAACAAATTCAAAAAAGACTTTAAAAATGGTCCACACCAAGAAATCTTGGGGAAAAACACCTCTGGGATCTTTAAGAGGTTTCTCTTTTGCTTCCAGCCTGGAGAGACTGAAGGACTGCTCGTTCTAGCTCCCTAGGATCCCCACTTCAAGGTCAGAGGCTGCAGGAGTCTTTTCTCTAGAGATACATCATGATTTTTAAGTACCCAGGCTTGGGAACTGTTTTTAGTCACCAATGTCACCCCACAATGTTGCGGCTCCAGTGATCACCACCCAGGCAACACTCAGGCAGACAGCTGAGTAATGTGGGCAGCCAGCACTTGACCTGCAAAGAGGGACAGGAGAGACAGAAAGAAACAGATGCTCCATGTCTTCATTTCAGCTGGCTGAATGGTCCTGGTACCCTGATTCCTGCTGGTTGCTGCCACTATGGACTTTTGCTGAGGTCTTTCTGCTCTAGCTTCCATGCTTTCTGATTTTGAGTAGGGCTACTACTTTGGTCCCCCCACATTCTATTTTTATACTGTGGGTGCTGAGCCCAGTCCCAGATTCTAGCACGTTGGTCATAGGATGGTCAGGAAAGGAGAGGACAAGATGGGCAGGAGGGAAAGAAGAGAGAGCCTTCCTAACTTCTGTTCCTGGAAGGTTGTGCCAGCCTGGGCTCCACAGCCCTTACCCAGTGAGGTGGTGGCCGTACGTTCAGGTGGTGACTCCATGTGCCCCTTGGGGTGATGATGAAGCTCTCTGTGCCCTGCAACCTGTGCCCAAGTGTTGGAAGTTCTTCACCTGATTCTAGGTTCAAACTCATTCAACTCTTTAAAAAGGTTCAATTACAAAGTAACCTGTAGGACTTCCCTGGCAGTCCAATGGTTAAGACCTTACCTTCCAATGCAGGGCGTGTGGGTTTGATCCCTGGTCAGGAAGCTAAGATCTCATGTATCTCGTGGCCAAAAATACCAAAACATAAAATGGAAACAATGTTGTAACAAATTCAATAAAGACTTAAAAAAATAATCTGTGCTCACAGTAAAATCATTATCATCATCTAGGCTTGGTTTTTTTGAATTAAGGTACCACCTCTCACGGCTAACAGCCAGGTATGCCGTTTTCCACGCATTTCACAAATTTCACACAAATGAGAGATAATGTTTTACAAAATCATTTTGTGTTTTACAAAACTGGACTCAGACTACATATGTTTCTCTGCAAATTATCTTTCACACTTCTTGTAGTTTATTTCTGTCAAGCCAAAAAGTGCTGCCATAGACAGCCTCATTTTATAGGATAAATTCCAAGAAGTGAGATTGCTGGGTCAAAGTGTGCATGTATTTTAACTGTTTAATTGATTTTGTCAGAGAGCTTTCCAAAATAGTGGTAGTTGTTCCAAAGTACACAAGTGCCCTTTCTCTTAAATCCTTGCCAATACTAGGATGTCACTGTTTTTTCTCAATTTTGAACTAATATACTGGATGAAATTAGTATCTTATGATGACCTGAATTTTCATTTCTCTGGTTAAAAGTCAAATGAATGAATCAAATTTTCATATCTTTACAGGTCATTACTCTTTCCTGTTTTCAAAATTGTCTATTCCTGTCTTTGTCACATTGAGATTTTGAAATCTTTTTCTTACTAGGAGTTTTTGTATGTTGAGATTATTAACTCTTTATTTGTCAAATGTTTCTTAATCACTTATCCTTTGACTTATGATATTTTTGCCATGTAATTTTTTTGCATAACAAGTATCATCAGTATTTCTTGTGTTGTTTACAAAAAATGTTTAATTACATGCTCATAATGAAAATAATTAGAAAAGAGTGCAAAGATATACACAGGAATGTATCAATTGTAAGTTCTGTTTTCTGTTAAAGATGGAAATAACGTGAATGTTCCAATATTAGAGGTATAGTTTAGCTATTAGTGTTTTGAATAGTTTACATTTTTATTGCTTTTCTCATTTTTATTTTTTTCTGTCTGAATTGCTGATATTGCTGTGGTTTTGATTTCTATACTTTTCATTGCAAACGCAGAATGTTTAAATTACATTTGGATTGAAAAGTTTCTTATGCGCTGGTCGGATGCCAATGACCTGCTTTAATATGCTATGGGAAAGTAAATTCCAAATGGAAAGGAACAAACTTTGAAGCTAAGTTTCAGAATGTGTGAAATGAGGCTGCCTCTGTTTCATAAAACTTAGATGGGAGATGAGAGATACAAAACAAATAGGCCAACATGACTTGGGACCACGTTTACCAATTTTTTCTTAATTTTTTTTTTTTTTAAGAGGGGGCGGGGAGTGTTCTTTCTTTCTCTCTTTTTTGGGACTGTTTGATAATAGCCACATTTGGAAGCTTCTATCAGTTTCCCTACATCTGCCAGCAATTGGCATCATTCCATTTTACTTGGATAATTTAGTAGCATTGCCTCCCGTGGAAATAGCTGCTTCTGGCAAAACTGTTTAGTTTATCATTTAATCAAAACATTTGCATATTTCCACTCAGTTGGAAAGCAAAAATGGGGTTGATCATTTTTGCATAAAGACAAGTCAAATCAAGGAATGCTTTAAACCATGAAATGAAATTTAGTTAAATATTGGAATGATAAACATTTCACCATGAACAGACATTCTTAAATAATAGTTAAATGATACACAATAGAAATTATAGTTTTATATAGAGGATATTTAGTGGTGACTTAATAAATGTTTCCCAAGATCTTCAATGCATGTTACCAATGTGCAGCTTTCTCAATTGGGGAGTTAGTTATTCTGTGAAGATAACTTAATGGAACTTCTCAGACTTTGCAATTGAAATATCCTCAGTAGTAGTAAGCAGTGAGCAAGTTGCCAGGGCTGAAGAGGCTTTCTGTACTCAAGCCCTGCCCTCTCCTGCCTCTATGTGCACAGTGCACTTCACCTCATAACTGTTTGACATGCATATTTTCATGCTAGAGTAATACTACTCCCTGAAAAATACCTTCACAGACAGGGATACTCCAGGTTGGTACTCCCTATTTAGTCTGTGCCTTCAGAAATTCATGTGGTCAAGTACATACTGAAGTATGCGTATGATTCAGTTTAAGAAGATCTTGAAGGAAATTGGAGAATCTATTGCCCACCCAACATAGAGCTGCTCAGAGGTACTGAATGTAACATGAGACTGAGGGACACTTGGAAGACTGACTAGATCCTGTAGACCTTCAGGTTAAAGTGAAAGTCGCTCAGTCATGTCCTACTCTTTGCGATTCTATGGACTATACAGTCCAAGGCATTCTCCAGGCCAGAATACTGGAGTGGGTAGCCTTTCTCTTCTCCAGGGGACCTTCCCAACCCAGGGATCAAACCAGGGTCTCCGGCATTGCAGGCAAATTCTTTACCAGCTGAGCCACAAAGAAAGCCCAAGAATACTGGAGTGGGTAAACTATCCTTTCTCCAGGGGATCTTCCCAACCCAGGAATCGAACCAGGGTTTCCTGCATTGCAGGGATATTATTTACCAACTGAGCTATCAGGTTAAAGAAAGGGTCTTTTGTAAGGAAAAAAGGAATGTTTCTATGGTCTGCATGCGTTAGTTGCCCAGTTGTGTCTTGACTCTTTGCAAACCCATGGATTGTAGCCCACCAAGCTCCTCCATCCATGAGATTTTCCAGGCAAGAATACTGGAGTGGGTTGCCATTTTCTTCTCCAGAGGATCTTTTCAACCCAGGAATCGAGCCCGGGTCTCCCGCATTGCAGGCAGACTCTTTACCATCTGACCCACTACCAAGACCAAGGTCTGCATCCTCAACTATAACACAACTGTGTAGGAAGTCATCCAGGCTTTGGGAAACATCTAACACGGAAGACGAACAATTTGGTTTGGGACTAAAATCAACAAGCTTGAGACCTCTGAAATGTTTTCTCCTAAGTAATTTAAGATACAATTCAACATGGTACACTCATCAACTTAAAGTGTACAACTCAATGATTTTAGTATATTGACAAAGTTGTATAACCATCACCACAATCTAATTAGAATATTTCATGCCCCTCCCCCAAAGAATCCATGTATCCATGAGTAATCACTCTTCATCCCACTCCTACTCACCCACCTGCCCTGAGCAATTACTAAACTACTTTCTGCTTCTATAATTTGCCTTTTGTAGGCATTTCATATATATGGCATCATACAATATGTAGGCTTGTTTGACTGACTTCTTTCACTTAACATATGTTCAAGGTTTGTCTATGTTGGGATGACCCAGAAGAATGGGATGGGGAGGTGGAAGGGGGTTCAGGATGGGGAACACATGTACACCCGTGGCGGATTCAGGTCAATGTATGGCAAAACCAATACAATATTGTAAAGTAATTAGCCCCCAATTAAAATAAATAAATTTATATTTTAAAAATGTAAAAAAATAAATAAATAACATAAATGGAAAAAAAAAAGTGTTGTTACTTCATTCCTTTCTATGGCAAAAGTATTCCCTTGTATGAATATGCCACACTTATCTATACATCAGTTAATGGACATTTGGGTTGTTTCCATTTCTTGACTGCCATAAATAATGCTGCTGTTAACATTTTTGTACAAGCTTTTGTATGGACATATATTTTCAGTTCTCTTAGGTATAAACCTTAGGTATAAAGGCTTTACTATTTTACATTCCTACCAGTAATGTAGAGGGTTCCAGTTCTTCCATATCTTTGCCAGCACTTGCTATTGTCTTTTATTTTATTATAGTCATTCTAGTGAGTGTGAAGTGGTATCTCACTGTAGTTTTTCTTTAAAGTTTTATTCCATATTGGGATATAGCTAATTAACAAACAATGCTGTGATAGTTCAGCCATTCATATGAAAAATCTGGCTTAAAACTCATCATTCAAAAAACTAAGATCATGGCATCTGGTTCCATCGCTTCATGGCAAACAGATGGGGAAACATGGAAACAGTGAGAGATTTTATTTTCTTGGTCTCCAAAATCACTGTGGATAGTGACTGCAGCCTTGCAATTAAAAGACACTTGCTCCATGGAAGAAAAGCTATGACAAACCAAGACAGCGTATTAAAAAGCAGAGACATCACTTTGTCGACAAAGGTCCATATAGTCAAAGCTATGGTTTTTCCAGTAGTCATGTACAGATGTGAGAGTTGGGCCATAAAGAAGACTGAGCACCTAAGAATTGATGCTTTCAAATTGTGGTGCTGGAGAAGATTCTTGAGAGTTCTTTGGACTGCAAGGAGATCAAACCAGTCAATCCTAAAGGAAATCAATCCTGAATATTCACTGGAAGGACTGATGCTTAAGCTGAAGCTCTAATACTTTGGCCACCTGATGGGAAGAGAAAACTCATTGAAAAGACCTTGATGCTGGGAAAGATTGAGGGCAGGAGAAGAAGGGGATGACAGAAGATAAGATGGTTGGATGGCATCACTGACTCAACGTACATGAGTTTGACCTCTGGGAGATAGTGAAGGACAGGGAAGCCTGGAGTGCTGCAGTCCATGGGCTTGCAAAGAGTCTGACATGACTCAGCAACTGAACAACAGCAACAATACATACATTTATTCTCTCCCAAATTCTCCTCCCATTCAGACTGCCACATATATTGAGCAGAGTTCCACGTGGTCCTTGTTGGTTATCCATTTTAAATATAGCATGAGTACATCTCCATCCCAAACTCCCTATTGCCTCTCCCCATCCTGTTCCCCATCAGCCATGTATGTGTTCATTCACAAAGTCTGTGAGTCTCTTTCTGCTTTGTAAGTTCATTTATATCATTCCTTTTTAATTCCTCATTTAAGGGATGTCATATGATATTTCTCCTTCTCTGACTTACTTCAGTTAGTATGACAAGCTTGTGCTTTTGGTGTCATTTCTAATAAACCATTGCTTAACTGAGGTCATGAAAATTTACTCCTATGTTTTCTTCTAAGTGTTGTATTGTTTCAGCTTTTATGGTTTTGTCTGTGATTCATTTTTAGTTAATGTTTATGTACAGTGTGATATACAAATCTACTTTATTCTTTTGTATGTGGTTATTATTCACAAATTGTTCTTGAACAATTTGACTATTCTTTCCCTCATTGACTTGTCTTGGTGTCCTTATTGAAAAGCACCATATGTGTAAGAGTATATTTCTGGACACTCAGTTCTACTCTATTGATCTTCATGTTTATCCTCATGCCAGAACCCCACTGTTTTGATACTATACCTTTTTAGTAAGTTTTGCAGTCAAGAATTGTGACTTTAACATTCTCCTTTTTTCAAGATTGTTTTGACTATCCTAGCTTCCTTGCATTTCCAAATGAATTTTAAGGTCAATTTGTCAATTTCTGGAAAAAAGCCACTTGAGATTTTGATAAAGAGATAGTGCTAACCAACTTGGAGAGTATTTCCATCTTACCAATAATTAGTTCATGACAGTGTCATGATTTCTGTTTATGTAGATCTTCTTTAATTTCTTTCAACACTGTTTTGTCATTTCATTGTACAAGTCTTGAATACAAAAATATTTTTACTAAATTTATACTTAAATATTTTATTCTTTTTGATTTTATTACATATAAAATTTTCTTAATTTTTTTTCAGAATATCCATTGCAAGTGTATAGAGATAGAAGAAATTTTTGTATATCTATCCTTTATCTTGCAACCTTAATCAGTTCAATTATTAGTTCTAATAGCTTTTTAAAAGAAATGTTAGGATTTTCTCTATACAAGATTATGTCATCTGTGAATAGAGATAATTAACTTCTTCCTTTTCAATCTGGATACTCTTTTAGTTTCTTTTTCTCTACTTAACTTTTGGAGAAGACTCTTGAGAGTCCCTTGAACTGCAAGGAGATCCAACCAGTCCATCCTAAAGGAGATCAGTCCTGGGTGTTCATTGGAGGGACTGATGCTGAAGCTGAAACTCCAGTACTTTGGCCACCTCATACGAAGAGTTGACTGATTGGAAAAGACCCTGATGCTGGGAGGGATTGGGGGCAGGAGGAGAAGGGGACGACAGAGGATGAGATGGCTGGATGGCACCACCGACTCGATGGACATGAGTCTGAGTGAACTCCGGAAGTTGGTGATGGACAGGGAGGCCTGGCGTGCTGTGATTCATGGGGTCGCAAAGAGTCAGACACGACTGAGTGACTGAACTGAACTGAACCTTTTAGCACATGTTAAATATAAGTGGCAAGGATAGACATCCTTGTCTTGCTCCTGATCTCAGAGGAGAACATTCTGTTTTTCACCCAAAGGAGAGGTTAGCTGTGGTTTTTTTGTAGATGGCCTCTATCAGGTGAGGATGTTCCTTTCTATTCCTTGTTCCTTAAGAGTTTTTATTATGCAAGTGTGTTAGATTTTGTTAAAAGCCTTTACTGTGTCTATTATCCTTTTCCTAATAATGTGATTTATTGCATTAATTGAGCCTCCATAATGATTTTTTGTTATGTTTGCAAACCACACATAGTAACTTGTAGCAAACCCCTTGTTACAGTAAATTTTGGTAAAGAACTGAAGAAAGAAGTTAAAGAAGATGAACTTAAGTTTAAAAGCACATTTTTTGAGAGAGGGAAACAAAACTGCAGAAAACTAATGGCAGCTGCTCTAATGATAAAGGGAAAGTGATTAGAATCCACACAGACAAGAACCATATGGCACAGTCAAATTGGTACATTGAGTAGATTTTAATAAAGAGGCTCTTTACTTCTGTTAAAAACGAACAGGTAGTGGGAAGCATAGGGCAGTTCCCTTGGGGTAGAAACAGCAGGCTGTTGCCATCCCTAGACATGAAAAAGGAAAAAGCAACCCAGAGTCCTGGGGAGAGGGCCTCATCCCTTCTATGGAGGGATGGACTAAAGGATTTACTAAGCAGGCATCAGTCCTTTCCTTTCCTCTCTGCTCCACCACCCTTTTTTCCCACTGCATAACCCAACGGGAAGCCACTTGATGTAGTTCACACCTGTCAATCTCTCGGCGCATAGAGCAAGGTAGAACAGGGTGATGGCTGAATCTGGTGGGACAAAGAGGAAGTTCCTGTGTATGCAAAGGAAGAAGAAAGCATGTGGGAATTTGACTATATTACGAAAGTGACCCCTGGGGGATTTACAAACTGCACAATAAACCTTCTCATCCTAGATTTCTACATCTTGTCGCCAAAAGGTTTCTGTGCTTCTATATTATAGTCTTTACCAAACTATGTTTATAGGAAGAGCAAAGTTACTTTCCTATAAGCTTTTTCAAATCATCACAAGGCAGATAAGCCACCAAAACCAGAGACATAGATGCATACAGATAATTTTAAGTGTAAAAGGCAATAAAGGGTTGCTATGATTATTGGGGGAAAAGATCTCTCCAAACACAGAAGAATAAGCGAATGGAAATCATTTTTTCAAGTCTTAGAGAAGAGTTACAGGAAAACCAGTGTATGTTTAACAAATAAGGATCCTTTCAAGAGAGAACACGTAGATACCTCCGAAATAACAATCTAGGGCAATAAATATTCAGGTGTCAGCAGGGTTGAGTGGGGGCTGGAGTCTGCTGGTTTAAGTTTTTTCTCTGCTCCATCACTAACTGTGAGACTTGGAGCAAATTTCTTTACTTCTCCATCTCAGTTCCTCATTTGTAAAATGGAGATAACAATAGTACCTCTCTCAAATGACTGTTTGGGGCATTAAAATGCATTAATTTTCTGAAGCACTCAGAGCAGGCCCAGCACACAGTTAGTGCTCAATAAACGTTAGCCCTTCTTGCCATGTTTTTATTTTTGTGTCTAACTGAAGGATCACTGGGGTATTGTATACAGATATGATGGGGCCTGATTTGCAAGTTACCCCAAAATACTCTCTGTGTATAAGACAGCAGGTTTGGGTGTGTGTGTGTGGGAGAGAGAGAGAGAGAGAGAGAGAGACAGAAATAAGAATGGATTGTAGGTGGGAAAACAGAAAAATTTAAGACTGCTTCCAAAACCTGTAATTTCTGAAATACAAATAGGGCTGGAAGGATGTTACTATTGCAGGTAACTACCATACATCATTTTTGAAAGGTGAGATATAAAAAATAACTACCTAAAGATATTTCATTTTCTCAGATACCATTCAGGGTCCCCACAATTTGGGTTGTTCAGTGCGACCTAGGCCCTGGGTGGGAAATTGCCCTCAGAGTGGAAAGCTCTCTGTGATATTTCAGAGGACTCTAAGGCAGTTTCTCTCATTTACTTCCCCTCCCTCCAAAGAACTGTCCCCACGAAAGACTGTCAAGGGGGTGGGAGTGGCCCTGCCACCACAGTGAGAGCACATCAAATCATCAACTGCTGAGGTGACAAGCAGCCTCTAGGTGTCCAGCAGCCACTATCACTGGGGCTACTCCAACAAGGGGCACCCACAGAATGTCAGGCCAGTGGGTTTTGCTGCCCAGAAGCCCCTGTGCCTCCAGCACATCTGAGGCGATGTGCTGAGGAGAAAGACAGGACATTTCCTTCCAGCAACTGGGGTTGGATTCAGGCCTCCCAGTTCTGAGAGATCCTAAAATAACTCTGGTCATCTATTGCTGGTTAAGAAAGTAAATCCCAGCTAAAGAGATACCCTCAACTATGAATTGTGTCTGCACTTTCTTCAAAAATCATTGTCAGTGTTGGAAATTTAAAACTTGACACCGAGGAGACTGGTGGCCCATTGTCTTCTCATTCCTTAGACTAGAACACAACCAGAGTTACTCACAGTGGTGTGCTAGACTGACCTGTAGGCCAAAAGTTGCAGTTGCTGAAATTTTTAAAAAATTAATTTATTTATTTTAACTGGAGGCTATTAAACCATTTGCAGAAATTTTATGAGCCTGTTTTACACACACATCTTTAAAAATAATCTTATGTGAAGTTATAATTAAATTACTCTATAAGCAGTAGCAATAAGTCTCAAAAATTCATCACTTTCTACAATTTTACCATTCTATCTGTTCTTACAATTATTTGTGTCTTTTGTGTCTATGGAATGGAGATACTGTGTACTGATGTGCTGTTGTGTGCTGTTTCTCAAGTATGTATTCAGTGAAATCAGGATTGCAGCTTGATTAAGCTACCATGGGAGGATTTACTCCACAAAAATCAGTGTATATTACAACTTTTTTTGATGAGCTGGTTGTTAAGCATTTACTAGGATGCCACACTGACATGTCCAGAAGCAAGCAGGTTAGCACAGGGGGAAATTTATATAATTTCTAGATAGGAATGCTGAAGAAAAGTGTGTAACTCCTTTTTTTTTTTTTTTTCTGGGAAGAATTAAGGGCAGGATAAATTCAATTCAGGAAGGGTTTATTTAAGATGATTTCTTGTGTGTTCAGCACTAGAATACATACTCAGCATGAATGCTTAAAATTATTTATGCAAACGATGCCTCTTTGTGGAGACAGGATTAAACGATTCACAGAAGATTCTTCTTTCAATGAATCTATTCATCTACAAAGAAATACTTCATAAAAAGCCTAGTAGCCAAGATAATTGTTTTTCTCCAGATTGTTGAACTGCAACATCATTTCTTCTATTTGCCATTCAAAGCATTCAAGCCATTCAATGGGTCTGTTTGAGTTGTTCCTGGGACATAAACAGATTTTTGAAATGTAGATAATTGATGTTTGATGTAACACTTTCCTATTGCTTTAAAAATTACTTAGAGAACACAAATAAATTAACCTTCTTATAAGGAACAATTGTCTTTCATTAAATTCTGTGCTTATAAGAGCTGTATAATTCAGTTTCCAAATTGGCATCTCTACCTCCTTCCACTGAGCTACCAATGTACATAGCAAAACACAAGAGGAAAATCCCAATTATGAGAAAAATTCTTCCCTTTGTTATAATCTATTTCCTATGCTGAACAGTGACATAATCGTAATAGCTTAATCTTTCATTTTATTAGAAAGATTCTGTCTGTGTGCACAACTGTGGAATGGATTTAAAGATGCTGCTGTTATTATGAAATGGCCAGAATCTCTTGGCAGTGCTCATAAAGGCCAGAAAATGGGCAGAGGTAAGGTCTGTCAACAGTAAGCCATTCGAGTATAGATGCTAGGGGATTTAATGTTTGAAAATCAAGCAACTCACTATGTTAATAGAAAAAAAGACAATTTGATGTCAAAAATGCAGAAAAAACACTTGACAATCAAAAAACAATGAATTTTAGCCAGACTGACAAAGAAAAAAGGATAAAAGCCATAAATTACCAATATCACAAATCAGAAAGTGGATATGATCACAGATTCCACAGACACAAAACATAAAATAATGGAATATTATGGAAAACTTCTGATAACACATATTACAATTTAAATTAAGTAGAAAAATGCCTTGAAGGACATAAACTACCAAAACTCACTCTAGAAGAAATAGATCATTTGAATAGTGCTATATCTATGAGACCTGGCGTGCTGCGATTCATGGGGTCGCAAAGAGTCGGACACGACTGAGCAACTGAACTGAACTGATATCTATGAAAGAACTGAAAATTGAATTTAGAGTCAAAATCCCCCTTCAAGAACCCCATGCCCAGATGGCATCAGTAGTGAATTCTACATTAACTATTTCAGAAAATCTAAGAGTAAGGGACTAGAGGGTGGGATGGGGATGGAGGTAATTCAAGAGGGAAGGGGTATAATGTGTACCTATGGCTGATTCATGCTGATGTTTGGCAGAAACCAACACAATTCTATAAAGCAATTATCCTTCAATTAAAAAATTAATTAATTTAAAAAAAGAGTAGGAGAAAATACCTAGCTCACTTTATGAGGGCAGTTTTACCCTATAACAAAACCAGACAAAGACAGTATGAGAAAATAAAATTATTGACCAACTTACCCCATGATCACAGATGAAAAATACTTTAAAAAAATCTATCCAAATAAACCTAGAAATACTAAAACAGGATAATATGTCATGACAAAACAAGGATATGTATTCTCACTCCTCAAAATCTACACTGAGATTCTAGCCAATAAACTATGGCAGGGAAAAGAAATTAAAATATACAAATGGAAGGGTAGATGCAAAACTGTCCTTATCTGGAGAAAACATGATTATTTTTGTAGAAAGTGCTAAGGTATATAGACTAAAAAAATTCTAGAATAAATAAGTAAATTTAGTAAGATTGCAGAGTACGAGGAAATACATATAAAAATTAATTGTCCAGTCTCTAGTCCAGATAAACTGTCACAGAACTCCTTTCTCCCTGCTTCTACCCACTTAATACAACTCAGAACTCTTCAAATAACAGAGGACACCAAAAAAGAACTCTGAAATAAGGTAAGAATGACAGATTGGTTTGGGCCTGAAGAACAGGGGTAACAATATTACCTGAAGAAATGGAGTAGTCATTATAGTCAACAAAAGAGTCTGAAATGCAGTACTCAGATGCAATCTCAAAAATGACAGAATGATCTCTGTTCATTTCCAAGGCAAACAATACAATATCATGGTAACCTAAGTCTATGCCCTGACCAGTAACACTGAAGAAGCTGAAGTTGAACAGTTTCATGAAGACCTACAAGACCTTTTAGAACTAACACCCCCAAAAGATGTCCTTTTCATCATAGGGAACTGGAATGCAAAAGTAGGAAGTCAAGAAACACCTGGAGTAACAGGCAAATTTGGCCTTGGAATACAGAATGAAGCAGGGCAAAGGCTAATAGAGTTTTGCCAAGATAACACACTGCTCATAGCAACCTCTTCCAACAACACAAGAGAAGACTCTACACATGGACATCACCGGAGTGTCAACACCAAAATCAGATTGACTATATTCTTTGCAGCCAAAGATGGATAAGCTCTATACAGTCAGCAAAAACAAGACGAGGAGCTGACTGTGGCTCAGATAATGAACTCCTTATTGCCAAATTCAGACTTAAATTGAAGAAAGGAGGGAAAACCACTAGACCATTCAGGTATGACCTAAATTAAGTCCCTTATGATTATACAGTGGAAGTGAGAAATAGATTTAAGTGACTAGATCTGATAGACAGAGTGCCTGATGAACTATGGATGGAGGTTCATGACATTGTACAGGAGACAAGGAGCAAGAGCATCCCCAAGAAAAAGGAATGCAAAAAAGCAAGATGGCTGTTCTGAAGAGGCCTTACAAATAGCTGTGAAAAGAAGAGAAGCTAAAGGCAAAGGAGAAAAGGAAAGATATACCCATTTGAATGCAGAGTTCCAAAGAATACCAAAGAGAGATAAGAAAGCCTTCCTCAGTGATCAATGCAAAGAAATAGAGGAAACAACTAGAGATCTCTTCAAGAAAATTAGAGATACCAAGGGAACATTTCATGCAAAGATGGGCTCAATAAAGGACAGAAATGGTATGGACCTAACAGAAGCAGAAGATATTAAAAAGAGGTAGCAAGAATACACAGAAGAACTGCACAAAAAAAGTCTTCATGACCCAGATAATCACGATGGTGTGATCACTCACCTAGAGTCAGACATCCTGGAATGTGAAGTCAAGTGGGCCTTAGGAAGCATCACTATGAGCAGAGTTAGTGGAGGTAATGGAATTTGAGTTGAGCTATTTCAAATCCTAAAAGATGCTGCTGTGAAAGTGCTGCACTCAATATGCCAGCAAATTTGGAAAACTCAGCAGTGGCCACAGGACTGGAGAAGGTCAGTGTTAATTCCAATCCCAAAGAAAGGCAATGCCAAAGAATGTTCAAACTACCACACAGTTGCACTCATCTCACATGCTAGTAAAGTAATGCTCAAAATTCTTCAAGCCAGGCTTCAGCAATATGTGAACCGTCAACTTCCAGATGTTCAAGCTGGTTTTAGAAAAGGCAGAGGAGCCAGAGATCAAATTGTCAACATCTGCTGGATCATAGAAAAAGCAAGAGAGTTCTAGAGAAACATCTATTTCTGCTTTATTGACTATGCCAAAGCCTTTGACTGTTGGATTATAATAAACTGTGGAAAATTCTGAAGGAGATGGGAATACCAGACCATCTGACCTGCCTCTTGAGAAACCTATACGCAAGTCAGGAAACAACAGTTAGAACTGGACATGGAACAACAGACTGGTTCCAAATAGGAAAAGGAGTACATCAAGGCTGTATTTTGTCACCCTGCTTATTTAACTTATACGCAGAGTACATCATGAGAAATGCTGGGCTAGAACAAGCACAAGCTGGAATCAAGATTGCCACAA
>NW_011494629.1:995026-1000007 GCF_000754665.1 Bison bison bison
TAAAAAGCCTCTTGATGAAAGTGAAAGAGGAGAGTGAAAAAGTTGGCCTAAAGCTCAACATTCAGAAAACTAAGATCATGGCATCCAGTCCCATCACTTCATGGCAAATAGATGGGGAAACAGTGGAAACAGTGGCTGATTTTATTTTTTGGCTCTCCAAAATCACTGCAGATGGTGACTGTAACCATGAAATTAAAAGACGCTGACTCCTTGGAAGGAAAGTTATGACCAACCTAGGTAGCATATTAAAAAGCAGAGACATTACTTTGTTAACAAATGTCCGTCTTGTCAAGGCTATGGTTTTTCCAGTAGTTATGTATGGATGTGAGAGTTAGACTATAAAGAAAACTGAGCACAGAAGAATTGATGCCTTTGAACTGTGGTATTGGAGAAGACTCTTGAGAGTCCCTTGGACTGCAAGCAGATCCAACCAGTCCATCCTAAAAGAGATCAGTCCTGGGTGTTCATTGGAAGGACTGATGTTGAAGCTGAAACTCTGGTACTCTGGCCACTTGATGCGAAGAGCTGACTCATTTGAAAAGACCCTGATGCTGGAAAAGAACGAGGGCGGGAGGGGAAGAGGACGACAGAGGATGAGATGGTTGGATGACATCACCAACTCAATGGGCATGAGCTTGGGTAAACTCCAGGAGTTGGTGATGGACAGGGAAGCCTGGCATGCTGCAGTTCATCGGGTCACAAAGAGTGGGACACAACCGAGTGACTGAACTGAACTGAACAGTATTACAGCAGGGTGTCTCATAACCTCTTCCTCCACCCAACAGACCAAAGTGACCCAGGCCTGGCATTCTCCAACACTCAACTTATCAACAGAAGGAAACCCTGGTAGACACATTTCTGTTCTGGACTGAATGAGATTCCCACCAAGAACATCAGGTATTCAACAGCACCAGCAAGGGAGACCAACCAGGAGTCCACTTTTAAAATTGCAAAAGAAATTCCCTCAAACAGAAAGAAAATGATAAAACAAGGAATACTGAAAATTCAGGAAAGAAGAAAAAGCAATTAAAATAGGAGAAAATTATTACATTAATTATACCCTCTTCCTCATTAATTTTGTACATAATATTGATTATAGAAGAAAAATTATAGAGAAATTATTTGTAGGGAAGTTATATATAAAAAGACATAAATGAATGTAAGGTATCTATACTTCACCCAAGGTGGTAATATGGTGATACCAAAGTACGGCAATAATTCATATATTTTAATACCTAGATCAACCTTGGAGAAAATTATACCCCATCTCCCTCAAAACACTATAAATAAACCAATGTGGAATCCTAAAAATGTTTAATCTATGGGAAGGATTGAAAAGGGAAATAAGAAAGAGAGGAACAGGAAACAAATTATAAAAATATATTAATGTAATGTGAATGAGATAAATATACTCCCCAAAAGGCAGAGATTGAGCAGATTAAAGTGAAACATTATTAATATAAACTGTGTGTCTGCTTACAAGAAACTCATCTTAAAGTCAATATATGTGGGTTGCAAGTAAAAGGATGGAAAATAACATACCATGTAAACATTTCTAACAAGGTATGAGTGATTATATAAATACCAGATTAAGTAGATTTCAAGGCAAAGAAACTTACTAAAAATGAGGAGGAACATTACATAGTAATTAAAGGACCAATCCACCAGAAAGACATTATAATTCTAATTGTGTGCTCAACAGAAAACAGAGACTCAAAATGTATGATACAAAAACAATCAAGTTTAAAGTTGAAAGAGGAAAATCCTGTATTATAAGGATTCTTCAACCCCTTTGCAGCAACTGATAGAGCTACTAGAGAAAAAATCAGCTAGGATATAAAAGAACAACACGATCAACTAACAGAATCTAATTAACATATACAGAATACTACAACCAAAAATAGCACATTACACATTTTTTTCCATTGCCATCAAACATTCACCAAGACCATATTCTGGGCCATAAAACAAGCCTCAACAAATTGAAAATGATTATAATCATACATAATATATCCTCTGACCACAACAGAATCAAATTAGAAATTTACAACAGAAAGAAAACAGGAAAGTCTCTAAACACATGGAAATTAAACAACAACTTCTACATAATCCATGGGTCAAATAAGATGTTTGTAGGAAATTAAAACTGAATGAAAATAAAAATAAAGCATTTCAAGATATGTGGGAGGGAGCTCAATAGTTCTGAGAAGGAAATTTATTGCACTAAATGCTTATATTAGAAAAAAAAAAAGTCTTAAGTCAATACTCAAGGTTCCTAACTCAGGAAGAACAAAATAAATTCAAAGCAAACACAAGGAAATAATAGATAAGAACAGAAATCAATAATTGAAAGCAGAAAACACTAGGAAAAACCTCAGCAAGACTAAAATAAATTGGTTCTCTGAAAATATTGATAAATTGACAAACCTCTATCAAGATTGACAAAGAAAAAAAGACAGAAATTACACAAATTAGTAATAACAAAAATGAAACAGAGAGTATGACCATAGATACTTCTTTTAGTCTGTTTGGAATGTTACAACAAAAATATCATAGACTGGGTGGGTTATAAACAACAAACATTTATTTCTCCAAGTGCTAGATGGTGAGAAGTCAGGATCAAGGTGTCAGCAGATCCAGTCTGGGAAGGGACTTCTTAGTTCATGAGTGGCTTTCTTTTCATTGTATCCTCACATGGCGGAAGGGGCAAGGGAGCAATCTGGGATCTCCTTTATAAGGGCATTGTTTCCATTTATGGAACAATTTCCATAAATGGAAATAATAACATGAAGGTGGAAGCCTCCACCCTCATGACTTAATCACCTCCTGATACTATCACCTGGAAGGGGTCAGGACTTCAGTATTTGAATTTTGGAGGGAAACAAACATACAGTCGATTAGAGTCCTGAAGATTTCAGAATGACAAGGGAAAGCCACTAACAACTTTTATGTTAAAATTAACAGATTACATGAAATGGAGCAATTTTTTGAATAATACAAACTACTACAACTCACCCAATGTAAAATAATTTGAATCACCTTATAACCAAGAAGGAACTTCAATTCATAATACAAAATCTCCTGAAAAAAAGGAAAAAAGGTCCAAATTTCTACTAAACATTGTGTGCAGAGTTCCAGAGAATTGCAAGAAGAGATAAAGGCTTTCTCAAATGAACAATGCAAAGAAACAGAGGAACTCAATAGAATGGGAAAGACTAGAGATCTCTTCAAGAAAATTGGAGCTATCAAGGGAACATTTCATGCAAGGATGGGCACCATACAGACAGAAACAGTAAGGACCTACCAGAAGCAGAAGAGCTTAAGAAGTGATGGTAAGAATACATTAGAGAACTATACAAGAAAGATTTTGATGAGCCAGATAAGCACAAAGGTGTGGTCACTCAGAGGCAGACATCCTGGAGTATAAAGTCAAGTGGGCCTTAGGAAGCATTATGATGAACAAAGCTAGTGAAGGTGATGAAATTATAGTTGAATTATTTCAAATCCTAAAGGGTGACAAAGGTAAAGTGCTTCACTCAGTATGTCACCAAGTTTGGAAAATTCAGCAGTGGACATGGGAATGGAAAAGGTCAGCTTTCATTCCAATCCCAAAGAAGGGCAATGCCAAAGAATGTTTAATTGTACTCCTTTCACATGCTAGCAAGATTATGCTCAGAATCCTTCAGGCTAGGCTTCAGCAGTATGTGAACCAAGAAATTACAGATGTACAAGCTAGATTTAGAAAAGGTAGAGGAACCAGAGATCAAATTGCCAACATTCACTGAATCATGGAGAAAGCAAGAGAGTTCCAGAAAAATCTACTTCTGCTTAATCGATTACACCAAACCCTGTGACTGTGTGGACAGGACAAACTGTGGAAAATTCTGAAAGAGATGGGGATATCAGATCACTTTACCTGTCTCCTGAGAAACCTGTGTGCAGCTCAAGAAGCAACAGTTAGAACCAGACATGGAACAACAAACTTGTTCCAAATTGGAAAAGGTGTTCGTCAAGGCTGTATATTGTCATCCTGCTTATGCAGAGTATATCATATGAAATGACAGACTGGGTGAATCACAAGCTGGAATCAATATTGCTGGGAGAAATATCAACAATCTCAGATTATGCAGATGATACCACTTTAATGGCAGAAAATGAAGAGGAACTAACAAGTGTCTTGATGAAAGTGAAAGACAAAAATGAAAAAGCTCTCTTAAAACTCAACATCAAATAAACTAAGATCATGGCATCTGGTCCCATCACTTCATGACAAATAGAAGGGGAAAAGGTATAAGCAGTGACAGATTTTATTTTATTGGGCTCCAAAATCACTGTGGATGATGACTATAGCCTTGAAATGAAAAGATGCTCTTTGGAAGGAAAACTATGACAAGCCCAGATAGCATATTAAAAAGCAGAGACATCACTTTGCCAACAAAGGTCTGCATAGTCAAAGCTATGGTTTTTTCCAGTAGTCATGTACAGATGTGAGTTGATCCATAAAGAAGGCTGAGCACCGAAGAACTGATGCTTTTGAACTGTCGTGCTAGAGAAGACTCTTGAGAGTCACTTGGACAGCAAGGAGATCCAACCAGTCAATCCTAAAATAAATCAACCTGGAATATTCATTGAAAGGATTGATGTTGACGCTGAAACTCCAATACCTTTGCAACATGAAGTGAAGAGCCAACTCATTAGAAAAGACCCTAATGCTGGGAAAGATTGAGGGCAGGAGAAGAAGGGGATGACAGAGGATGGGACGGCTGGATGGCATCACTGACTCAATGGACATGGGTTTGGGTAGACTTTGGCAGTTGGTGATGGACAGGGAGGCGTGGCTGCTGCAGTTCATGGGGTCACAAAGAGTGGAACACGACTGAGCGACTGAACTGAACTGAAAAACTAGTGATGTTGAGCACATTTTCATGTGCTTGAGCATCTGTATGTCTTCTTTGGAGAAATGTCTATTTAGATCTTCTAT
>NW_011494629.1:1000107-1017215 GCF_000754665.1 Bison bison bison
TAGATCTTCTATTTTTTGGATTGAGTTGCTTTTTTTTTTTTTTACATTGAGCTGCATGAGCTGTTTATATATTTTGGAGTTTAAACCTTTGTCAGCTACTTCATTTGCAAATATTTTCTTCCATTCTGAAGGTTGTCTTTTTGTCTTGATTATGGTTCTGTTTTATGTTTAATTAGATCCCATTTGTTTATTTTTGTTTTTATTTTCATTACTCTGGGAGGTGGGACAAAAAAGACCTTGCTGAAATTTATGTCAGAGTGTGTTCTGTCTATATTTTTCTCTAAGAGTTTTATAGTATCCAGCCTTACATTTCGATCTTTAATCCATTTTGAGTTTATTTTTATGTCTGGTATTGATCTTTACTATTGTTTTTTTCATTTTTCTTTCAACTATTTCTGCTATGATCTTTATGATTTTTTTCCTTCTAATAATTTTGTGGTTTGTCGTTCTTCTTTCTCTCATTGCTTTAGGTTTAGGTTGTTGGGTTTTTTGTGTGTGGTTTTTTTTTTTTTTTTTTGAGATTTTTTTTTGTTTCTTGAGGTAAGATTGTATTGTTATACACTTCCTTCTTAGAACTGCTTTTGTTGCATCCTTTAAGCTTGGGGTCATTATGTTTTCAGGCTTGATTGCCTTTACAATTGACTGGTTTGATCTCCTTGCTGTCCAAGGGACTCTCAAGAGTCTCTCTAGCACCACAGTTCAAGAGCGTCAATTCTTCAGAGCTCAGCCTTCTTTACGGTCCAACTCTCACATCTGTACATGAATACTGCAAAAACCATAGCTTTGACTATATGGACCTTTATCAGTAAGGTGATGTCTCAATCTGTCACTGCTTCCACTTTTTCCCCATCTATCTGCCATGAAGTGATGGGACTGGATGCCATGATCTTAGTTTTTTGAATGTTGAGTTTCAAGCTGGACTTTTAACTCTCCTCGTTCACCCTCAAGAGAGGTTAGTTTCTTTTCACTCTGTTGTTAGAATGGTATCATCTGCATATATGAGATTGTTGATATTTCTCCCAGAAATATTGATTCCAGCTTGAGATTCATCCAGTCCGGCATTTCACATGATACACTCTACACAGAAGTTAAATAAGCAGGATGACAATATACAGCCTTAATGTACTCCTTTCCCAGTTTGGAACCAGTCCATGGTTCCATGTTCAGTTCTAACTGTTGCTTCTTGAGCTGCATACAGGTTTCTCAGGAGACAGGTAAGGTGGTCTGGTATTCCCATTTCTTTAAGAATTTTCCATGGTTTGTTGTGATCAACAGAGTCAAAGGCTTTAGTGTAATCAATGAAGCAGAAGTGGATATTTTTGTGGAACTCCCTTCTTTCTTCATGATCCAATGTATCTTGGCAATTTGACTTCTGGTTCCTCTGCCTTTTCTAAACCCAGCTTGTACATCTGGAAGTTCTTGGTTCACCTACTGCTGAAGCCTAGCATGAAGGATTTTGAACATAACCTTGCTAGCATGTGAAAGCAGCATAACTGTATGATAGTTTGAACATTCTTTGGCATTGCCTTTCTTTGGGATTGGAATGAAAACTGACATTTTCCATTCCTGTGTCCATTGCTGAGTTTTCCAAACTTGCTGACATATTGAGTGCAGCACTTTAGTTGCATCATCTTTTAGGATTTGAAATAGCTCAGCTGGAATTCAGTCACTTCCACTCGTTTTATTAATCACAATGATTCCTAAAGCTCAGTTGACTTTACACTCCAGGATGTCTGGCTCTAGGTGAGTGACCATACTGTCATTGTTATCTGGGTTATTAAAACTTATCTTGTATAGTGTTTCTGTGTATTCTTGCCACTGCTTCTTAATCTCTTCTGCTTCTGGTAGGTCCTTACTGTTTCTGCATGTATCATGCCCATGCTTGCATGAAATGTTCCCTTGATAGCTCCAAATTTTCTTGAAGAGATCTCTAGTCTTTCCCATTTCATTGTTTTATTCTATTTCTTTGCATTTCAGAAGGCCTTCTTATCTCTCCTTTCTATTCTCTGGAATTCTGCATTCAGTTGAATATGACTTCTCCTTTCTCTCTTGCCTTTTGCTTCTCTTCTTTCCTCAGCTATGTGTAAATCCTCTTCAGACAACCTCTTTGCCTTCTTGCATTTATTTTTCTTGGGGATGGTTTTGGTCACTGTCTCCTGTACAATGATATGACCCTTCATCCACAATGCTTCAAGCAGTCTGTCTGCCAGATCTAATCCCAATGAATCCATTCATCATCCCACTGTAAGGGATTAATGTCATACCTGAATGGACTAGTGGTTTTCCCTATTTTCTTCAATTTAAGCCTGAACTTTGCCAAATGGAGCTCATGATCTGAGCCACAGTCAGCTCCAGATCTTGCTTTTGTAGACTGTATAGAGCTTCTCCATCATCTGCTGCAAAGACCATAATCAACCTGATTTCCTTATTCACTATCTGGTGATGTCCATGTATAAAGTCATCTCTTGGATTGTTGGAAAAAGGTGTTTGCTATGATAAGGGTATTGTCTCAACAAAACTCTGTTAGCCTTTGCCATGCTTCATTTTGTACTCCAAGGCCAAACTTGCCTTTTACTCCAGTTATCTCTTGACTTCCTAGTTTTGCATTCCAATCCCCTATGATGAAAAAGACATTTTTTTTTTTTTTTTTGGTGTTAGTTCTAGAAGATTTTGTAGGTCTTCATAGAACCAGCCAACTTTAGCTTTTCTGGCATCAGTGTTTGAGGCATAGACTTGGATTACTGTCATGCTGAATGGTTTAACTTGGAAATGAACTGAGACCATTTCGTCGTTTTTTAAAGTTTCACCCAAGTACTGCATTTCAGACTCTTTTGTTGACTATGATGGCTACTGCTTTTCTTTTAAGGGATTCTTGCGCACAGTAATAGACATAATGGTCATCTAAATTGAATTCACCATTCCAGTCCATTTTGGTTCACTGATTTCTACAGTGTTGATATTCATTCTTGCCATCTCTGGCTTGACCATGTCCAATTTATGTTCATTCATGCACCTAACATTCCAAGTTCCTATGCAGTATTGTTCTTTACAGTATCAGACTTTAATTTCACCACCAGACACATCCACAGCTGAGCATCATTTCTGCTTTGGCTCAGCCACTTCATTCTGTTAGTCATTGCCCTCCACTCTTCTCCAGCAGCATATAGGGTATCTTCTGACCTGAGTGGGAGGACTCATCTTCTTGTGTCATATCTTTTTACCTTTCCGTACATTTCATGGGGTTCTACTGGCAAGAGGTCTGGAGTGGGTTGCCATTTCCTCCTCCAGTGGAATGCATTTTGTCAGAACTCTTAACTATGACCTGTCTGTCTTGGGTGGTCCTTCAGGGCATGGCTCATGGCTTCACTGAGGTACAGAAACCCCTTCACCATGACAAAGTTATGATCCATAAAGGGAGCATTTATTCTAGAGAAATTGTAACTTTTGGTTTCACACAAAATGTGTATGTGAATGTTCATAGCATCTTTATTCTTTGTAACCAAACACTGGAAACACTCATGTGTCTTATAGTGGGTGAATGGTTAAACAATTGTGGCATATACATACCATGAAATAATATTAAAAAAACAAAAAGGAAATAGCCATTAATATGCACTGCTGCTGCTGCTGCTGCAGCGTCGCTTTAGTCGTGTTCGACTCTGTGCGACCCCATAGACGGCAGCCCACCAGGCTCCCCCGTCCCTGGGATTCTCCAGGCAAGAACACTGGAGTGGGTTGCCAGCTTAGATGAAACCCCAGGGAATTTATGCTAAGTTTAAAAATCCATTCCCATTCCCAAAACATTACATACTGTGATTTTATTTTAATAATATTCTTGAAATAAGATTATAAAGATTCAGAACAAATTACTATTTGGCAGGGGTGAGGGTTGGGAGAGCCTTGGGGAGGTAAGTGTAGTTATAAAAGGGTAACAGAGAAGAATCCTTGAGGGAAATGAAATTGTTCTTTATACTTTGACTGTGGTAATTAATACACAAACCTACATGTGTAATAAAATTGCATAGGACTAAATACACGTGAGAGCATGCACACACACAGACACTGCTAAGTCACTTCAGTCGTGTCCGACTCTCTGTGACCACATAGACGGCAGCCCACCAGGTTCCCCTGTCCCTGGGATTCTCCAGGCAAGAACACTGGAGTGGATTTCCATTTCCTTCTCCAATGCATGAAAGTGAAAAGTGAAAGTGAAGTCACTCAGTCGTGTCCAACTCCTAGCAACCCCATGGACTGCAGCCTACCAGGCTCCTCCGTCCATGGGATTTTCCAGGCAAGAGTATTGGAGTGGGGTGCCATTGCCTTCTCCACATACAGACACACACACACACACAAATACAAGTGAAGTGGGAACTCTCAATAAGATTGGTGGGTTACCTCAATGTCAGTATCCTGGCTGTGGTATTGTACTATAAATTTTAAACTATTGCTCATGCATTGCTAGTGACAATGCAGGATGGTACAACTTTGGAAAGTACTAGAGTGGTTTCTTACAAAGTTAACCACATACTGATATGTCCTAGTAATTGCATTTCTAAGTATTTTCCTAAGATAAATGAGAATATAAGTTTACACAAAGATGTAAAAAACAAAGTTTTATATCAACTCTATTTGTAATAGCTAAAAATTAGAAAAAAATCCACATATCCATCAATCAGTGAATGGTAAACTTACTGTGGTGTATCTATACAATGGATTCTACTTAACAACAACAAAAAAATATACACAATGGAGTATTACTCAGCCATTAAAAAGAATACATGTGAATCAGTTCTAATGAGGTGGATGAAACTGGAGCCTATTATACAGAGTGAAGTAAGCCAGAAGGAAAAACACCAATACAGTACACTAACGCAAATATATGGAATTTAGAAAGATGGTAACGATAACCCTGTATGTGAGACAGCAAAAGAGACACAGATGTATAGAACAGTCTTTTGGACTCTGTGGGAGAGGGAGCAGGGGATGATTTGGGAGAATGGCATTGAAACATGTATAATATCATATAAGAAATGAATTGCCAGTCCATATTTGATGCAGGATACAGGAAGCTTGGGGCTGGTAAACTGGGATGACCCAGAGGGATGGTATGGGAAGGGAGGTGGGAAGGGGGTTCAGGATGGGGAACACATGTACACCCGTGGTGGATTCATGTTGATGTATGGCAAAACCAATTCAATATTGTAATTAGCCTCTAATTAAAATAAATAAATTTAAATTTAAAAAAAGATTGAATGCACACATTGCTACCTTTCTAAGGTTATAATATTGGCAAATAAAAGTTTTCAATGACTGCCCCCCCCAAAAAAATAATGGTGTGTTGATATACACAACATGAATTAATCTCCAAATAATTATGCAGCGTGAAAGAAGTCATTCACAGAATAATACATGATATATGATTCCATTTATATGAAATTTTAGGGCAGTGATACAGTGAATTATGGCAAAAGAAAGTAAATCAGAGATTGTATTATGTGGCCAGAAGATGAAAGTGGAGACTAGCTATAAGGAAACTTTATGTGGTGCTGGAGATTTGCTACATTATAACTATGTCATGGTTAAACCATTGTATACAATTGTCAAAAATCATTAAATAGTACACTTTAAATTTATTAATATTGTTATATATTATATAACAGAAAAACATCTACTACTCCAAAGTCTTTGACTGTGTGGATCACAACAAACTGTGGAAAATTCTTAAAGAGATGGGAATACCAGACCACCTGACCTGTCTCCTGAGAAATCTACATGTATGTCAAGAAGCAACAGTTAGAACTGGACATGGAACAATAGACTGGTTCCAAATCGGGAAAGGAGTACGTCAAGGCTGTATATTGTCACCCTGCTAATTTAACTTTTATGCAGAGTACATCATGCAAAATGCCAGGCTGGATGAAACAGAAGTTTGAATCAAGATTGCAGGGGCAAGTATCAATAACCTAAGATATGCAGAAGACACCACTGATATGGCAGAAAGCAAAGAAGAACTAAAGAGCCTCTTGATCAAAGTGAAAGAGGAGAGTAAAAAAGTTGCTTAAAACTCAACTTTCAGAAAACTAAGGTCGTGGCATCTGGTCCCATCACTTCATGGCAATAGATGGGGAAACAATGGAAACAGTGACAGACTTTATTTTTCTGGGCTCCAAAATCATGAAATTAAAAGACGCTTGCTCCTTGGAAGAAAAGTTATGACCAACCTAAACAGCATATTAAAAAGCAGAGACATTACTTTATCAACAAAGGTCCATCTAGTCAAAGCTATAGTTTTTCCAGTAGTCATGTATGGATGTGAGAGTTGGACTATAAAGAAAACTGAGCACTGAAGAACTGATGCTTTTGAACTGTGGTGTTAGAGAAGACTCTTGAGAGTCCCTTGGGCTGCAAGAAGATCCAACCAGTCCATCCTAAAGGAGATCAGTCCTGAATATTCATTGGAAGGACTGATGCTAAAGCTGAAACTCCAATACTTTGGCCACTTGATGTGAAGAACTGACTCACTGGAAAAGACCCTGATGCTGGGAAAGATTGGAGGCAGGAGGAGAAGGGGACGACAGAGGATGAGATGGTTGGATGGCATCACCGACTTGAAGAACATGAGTTTGAGTAAACTCCGGGAGTTGGTGATGGACAGGGAAGCCTGGAGTGCTGCAGTCCATGGGGTCACAAAGTCAGATATGTCTGAGCGACTGAACTGATTATATAACAATAAATAAACCTCAATAAAAATATATCCTAGTAAGCCTGATTTATTTATCTCTGATTAAAGACATTAGGGCTACCAAGGTAGTAAACAATAAGGGAAGAAGGAAATCCAGAATCAACAGACACTTCTAGGAGGCTTGACACAATGTGGAGCTTCATGCTGCTGCTGCTGCTAAGTCACTTCAGTCATGTCCGACTCTGTGCGACCCCATAGATGGCAGCCCACCAGGCTCCCCCGTCCCTGGGATTCTCCAGGCAAGAACACTGGAGTGGGGTGCCATTTCCTTCTCCAATGCATGAAAGTGAAAAGTGAAAGTGAAGTTGCTCAGTCGTGTCCGACTCCTAGTGACCCGATGGACTGCAGCCTACCAGGCCTCTCCGTCCATGGGATTTTCCAGGCAAGAGTACTGGAGTGGGTTGCCATTGCCTTCTCCAGTGGAGCTGCATAAAAAAAGAATTTACAGTCTTTTGATAGAGATGGACAAATATGTACATATGTTTGTATATATAAGTACAATGTGGTGAGTATCATATCAGTGAGAATCATGCATGTAGACCATACTACCATAATAAGCCACAGGACTTTTTGACATCTTTTTTGACAACTTTATTGAGGTATAAGTTACATTCCGTAACAGTTTAGTAAATCTGATGGCTTTTAGTATATTTATTCAGTTGTGCAACTATCACCACATTCCATTTTTAGAAAAATGCCTATACTCCCAAAGTTTCTTTCATTCCTTTTTGTAGGCAATTCCCGCTTCAAACACCAGCCTCAGGCAACCACTGACCTCCTTTATGCCTCAGAGTTTTGCTATTTCTAGAAATTTCATATAAGTGGGATTATGTAATATATAGTATTTTGCATCTGGCTTCTTTCACTTAACATAGTGTTTTCAAGGTTCACTCATGCTATATGCTGTAGCTGTTGATTCCTTTTTCTTCCTGGATAGTATTCTATTTAAAATATAATTTTTTATTCATTCATCAGTTAATGGACTATTAGATTTTTCCAGTTTGAGGCTATTTTTAATAATGCTGCTATGAAATTCTGGTACAAGTCTTTGTATAAACATGTTTTCATTTTTCTTGTGTCAGTATCTAGGAATGGAATGTCTGGGTGCCCTTGTTAAGTCTCTGTTTAACCTTTTAGAAGTTGATGAAATATTTTGCAAATTAGATATACCATTTCCCATTGCAACCATCAATGTACAAGAGTTCCAATTTCTCCACATTTAGATATTGTTGGTTTTTAAAATATGATTTATTTTTATGTCATTTATTTATGTCATTCTACTACATAAAGTGGAATCTCATAGTTTTATGTGCATCACCCTAGTGATTAATGATGCTGAACATTTTTCCATGTGCTTGCTAGCATATGTTATCTATGGTGAAACATCAATTCAGATCTTCTGTCCATTCTATTATTGGGTTGTTTACCTCTTATTACTGAATTTTAAGAGTTCTTTATAAATTCTGAACACAGGTCTTTTACCATATACATGGGTCACAACTATTTTCTTCCTATTTGTGGCTTGTCTTTCAATGTCTCTTGAAGAGCAACAATTTTAATTTTGATGAATTCCAATGAAATTTTTTTTGTGTTTTGAATTGGGCTTTTGATGTCATATCTAACATATTTTTGTTTACCCCAAGATCATAAAGGTTTTCTCCTATTCTTTTCTCTAGATGTTTTGTAGTGTTAGCTCATTCAGTTAATTTTTATGTATGGCATGAGCTAAGGGTCTAATATTTTTGAATATGAATATTTAATTAACAGCATTTGTAGAAAAGACCATGAGTTTCCATGGTATTTATATTGAAAATCAATTGTATACCACCATCTGTTTTCTGTGAACCTGTTTCTGGGCAATCTATTCTGTTCCACCGATCTATTTATGTTTATCCTTATGCCAATGCCACCCTATCTTGATTACAGTGGCTTTACAGTAAGTTCTGAAATCAGGCAGTGTAAGTCCTCCAAATTAGTTCTTTTTTGTCAAAATTGTTTTGGCTATTCAAGGTTATTTGAATTCCGTTATACATTTTAAGATCAGCAAGCCTTTTTTTTTTTTTTTTTTTAAGCCCGCTGGCATTTTGCTAGAGATTGCACTGAATACATAGGTCAATTTGAAAAGGACTGAGTTCTTAACATGAATCTTTCAATCTATGAACCTGGTATATCTCTTCAGTTATTTAGAACTTTTTCTCTCAGCATTGTTCTATAGTTTTCAACATATATTTCTTGCATTTCTTCTAAAATTTATTTCTAAATAACTTATTTTTGATGCTATTATGACTAAACTTGATTCCTTAGCTTTATTTCTGGATTGCGTATGGCTAACATATAGAAATGCCATTGATCTTATATCCTAGAACTTTAGTATACTTATTAGTTCTTCAACTAATAACATTCCTTAAGACATTCTACACAGACTATACTGTTTTCTGTCAATAAAGGTCATTTTACTTCTTTCTATAGAATAAGTATACTGTTAATATTTTTTTCACCTTAACTGCAGTGGTTTGATATTGAAGTCATTTACAATTAAATCTTTCATAAAGGTCTCACATTAGCTGTAGGGTTTTCATGGATGCTCTTTATCAAGTACCGGAAATTACTATTTATTTCCAGTTTCTTGAGAATTTTTACCATAAAAGAGCATTTGATTTTTATCAAATTCTTTGAATCTATTGAATGATCATATGGTATCTCTTGATGTGGTGTTTTACATTAACTGATTTTTAGATGTTACACCAATCTTGCTCTCCTGGGAAATACATCACTTGGTCATAGTGCATAATGCTTATCATTGTAAGCTGGATTGGGTGTGTATTTTTAAAGAAATTTTATGTACATGTTTATGAGGAATGTTGATTAGCAGGTTCCTCTCCTTAAGATATTTTCTCCTGGCTTTGAAATCAAGATAATAACGGCTTCATAAAATAAGTTGGGACTCAGAGGGTAAAGAATCTGCCTGCAAGGCAGGAGACACAGGAGACATGAGTTCAGTCTCTGGGTCAGGAAGAGCCCATGGAGAAGGAAATGGCAACCCACTCCAGTATTCTTTCCTGGGAAATCCCATGGACAGGCTCCCAGAGGAGTCTGGTGGGTTACAGTCCACAAGGTTGCAGAGTCGGACATGACTGAGCACAGAGGCACACACACCTGGCTCCTCTATTTTCTGAAGGAGTTTTTGTAGGATTGATATTATGTTTTCCTTAATGTTTCATAGTATCTATCAGTGAAGTCATTGAAGCTTAGGCTCTCCTTTGTGGGATATTTAATCAACAATTGTATCTACTTATCTGAGATAGGTCTATTTAGATTTGTGTTTCTACTTTATTTAGAAACAGAATTGAGAGGGGGTTTTCAAGATGGTAGAGGAGTAAGACATGGAGAACTCATCTTCCTCCACACAAATACATCAAAAATACATCTGAACCTGGAACTCCTACAGAACACTTACTGAACACTGGCAGAAGAACTCAGACTTCCAAAAAGGCAAGCTAATCTCACATAATGGGATAGGGCAAAAGAAATGAGAAAAAAAAGAGAGACAAATGAATCAGAATAGGGCCTGTGCCTCTGGAAGATGGCTGTGAAGCAGGGAAAGTTTCCATACACTCAGAAACCCCCTGCGGAGAAGGCAATGGCAACCCACTCCAGTACTCTTGCCTGGAAAATCCCATGGATGGAGGAGCCTCGTAGACTGCGGTCCATGGGGTCGCTGAGTTGGACATGACTGAGCAACTTCACTTTCACTTTTCACTTTCATGCATTGGAGAAGGAAATGGCAACCCACTCCAGTGTTCTTGCCTGGAGAATCCCAGGGACGGGGGAGCCTAGTGAGCTGCCGTCTATGGGGTCGCACAGAGTTGGACATGACTGAAGTGACTTAGCAGCAGCAGCAAAAACCCCCTCAGAAGCAGAGACAGGGAAGAACTTCAGAACCTCAGAGGGAAGTACAACAGGCTTACAGAAGGCAAGGAGAAGAGAATTCAGCACAGATCAGTACTAACCAGCACTTTCCAGCCTGAGATGCTTGTCTGTGCACTTACCACGCTGAGTAGGGGGCTGGGTGCTGAGGCTCAGGCTTCAGAGATCAGTCTCCAGGAAGAGGACTGGAGTTGACTGCCAAGTGAAGAGTCTGAAGGGGTTGCTGCTGCTGCTGCTAAGTTGCTTCAGTCGTGTCCGACTCTGTGCGACCCCATAGACGGCAGCCCACCAGGCTCCCCCGTCCCTGGGATTCTCCAGGCAAGAACACTGGAGTGGGTTGCCATTTCCTTCTCCAATGCATGAAAGTGAAAGTGAAATCGCTCAGTCGTGTCCGACTCTTAGCGACCCCATGGACTGCAGCCTACCAGGCTCCTCTGTCCATGGGATTGACAGTACTGGCAACTGTCAATTGATTGTCCAGGCAACAGTACTGGAGTGGGGTCCCATTGCCTTCTCTATCTGCAGGGGTTAGTATAAGACAATTGAGAAAGTCCAGGGAAAAGCCTTAGACTGTCAGAGAGGCAAGAGATCATTGTCACAAGGACTCTCTAACTCCATGTGCTCGCAGATGGCAGGGCACCACCTTCATAAGTGCCATAGGTGGGACCAGCCACAGCTGCAGTCTGTGATCCCAGAGGTTGGCATGCCAGTTGCCACCTCTACCTGAGCAAGTGTCAGAAGTGGGTCAGACTGCAACTGTGGTCTCTGACCCCAGAGGTTGGCACAACAGCCACTGAAGCATCCACCAAGCTGTGAGCAGGCACAGGTAACTGCCCACACCTTCCTGGAGCCTATGCAGCCTGGCACTGCCAAGGGACCCACAACTCAGGGCCGATTTCCTTGGGAAATCACACAACCTACCTCAGGCTGTAGCAACTTTCTGCAGGCCTCTGCCACCGTAGTTACAACCTGCACATCCCAATTTTGTCTGCTGTATCCCATTCTCTCCCCGGGCCAACTGAGCAAGTGAGTCCTAGTCAGCTGCTGCATTCAACTCCTCTTGTCTGGGTGGAAAACAGATGCCAGAGAGCAAACAGAAGAGGGGCCAAAACCAAAACTGAGAACCAAGGGCTTCGTTACCAAAGAAGAAGAAGGGAATTTGCTTACATAGCTGCAGGAGCAACAGATTAAATCCCCCAAATTGGCTGGAGGCTATGGACTTGGGGGCAATTGTGGTCTTTGGAAGCAAATACAAGCTGGAGTAAAGTCAGATCTGAATCTAAGCTGACCCACAGTGCCCACAGCATGTCCAGAGACTTTTCTAGAAATACTGGAGGATTTTCTGAGTAGACAGATTGGCTGAAGCTCACTGTGTAGTGAGGACACTGACAGCTGAGGCCACAGGAAAGTATTATTCTATTACCACTCTCTCTCTCTCTCTATATATATATATATTTGCCTTTTTCTCTTTTGTTTTCTTCTGTTGTCACCCTTTTTTATTATTCATTTAATTTAAATTTTTCTACTTCTTCCTTTTTAAAATTCTTCTATTTTTAAATAAGCTTATTTTATTTTCCTATTTATACAGTGCTTTTTCATTATATTGCATTCTTTCACATGCTTTTGATTTTATATTTTTGCTAGTCTAGTTTTTATTGTCATGTTTATATGGTTTGTTTATTGGTGGGTTTCTTCTTTTCTCATTCCTCTTTTTATTTCTTTTTTTCTTTTCTTTTTTTGTGGGTATGAGTGCATGAGTTTCTTTTTCTGTTCTTATCTGTTTGGTGTTACTTTTACAATTTCTCTTGGTGTTTTGTTTGTCCACTCTTTTTTGCCTGTATGTTTGTCTGATTTTTTTTTATTTCTTTCTCTCTTCAGAGCTATGTGGCTAGTGGTGTCTAAGTGCTCTAGACAGGAGTGGGGCCTGAACCTCCACAGCGGGACATCTGTGTCCAGGATGTTGGACCACCAGAGAATTCCCAACCCCATGGCATATTAATCAGCAAGAGCTCTCCCAAAGGCCTCCATCTCAGCACTAAGACTTGGCCCCACCCAAGGCCAGTAATCTCCAGAGCCAGAAGACTCACACCAAGCAACTGGCCCAACAAGAACACAACCCTAGCCGTTAGCAGACAGGTATTCCAAAGCCATACCAAGCCTACAGACATCCCAAAACACACCACTAGGCACAGCACTGCCCTTCAGAGAGACAAGATTTAGCTTCACCCACCAGAACACATGCACTAGTTCCCTCCACCAAGAAACCTTCAGAAGGCACACGTGCAGCCTCACTCACTGGGGGCAGACTCCACCAGCAAGAGGACCTGCAAGCTTGCATTCTTGAAAGGAGACTGGAACAGTAAGTTAAACTAAATGAAACAAAGACTGAGAGAGGTGCAGCAGATGGCACACGGTAAAAGACTGAAAAGACCAAACAGATGAAGAGGAGGAAGCCTACCTGAAAAAGAGTTCAGAGTAATGAGAGTAAAGAGAATCCAAAATCTCAGAAATAGATTGGAGGCACAGATAAATCGAATGGAGGCACGGATTGAGAAGATACAAAAATGTTTAACAAGGACCTCAAAGAAATAAAAGACAGACCATCAGCAATGAACAATACAATAACTGAAATAATACACTCAGTTCAGTTCAGTTCAGTTCAGTGGCTCAGTCGTGTCTGACTCTTTGCAACCCCATGAATCGCAGCACGCCAGGCCTCCCTGTCCATCACCAACTCCCGGAGTTCACTCAGACTCACGTCCATCGAGTCAGTGATGCCATCCAGCCATCTCATCCTCTGTTGTCCCCTTCTGCTCCTGCCCCCAATCCCTCCCAGCATCAGACTCTTTTCCAATGAGCCAACTCTTTGCATGAGGTGGCCAAAGTACTGGAGTTTCAGCTTTAGCATCATTCCTTCCAAAGAAATCCCAGGGCTGATTTCCTTCAGAATGGACTGGTTGGATCTCCTTGCAGTCCAAGGGACTCTCAAGAGTCTTCTCCAACACCACAATTCAAAAGCATCAATTCTTCAGCGCTCAGCTTTCTTCACAGTCCAACTCTCACATCCATACATGACCACAGGAAAAACCATAGCCTTGACTAGACAGACCTTTGTTGGCAAAGTAATGTCTCTGCTTTTGAATATGCTATCTAGGTTGGTCATAACTTTCCTTCCAAGGAGTAAGCGTCTTTTAATTTCATGGCTGAAATCATCATATGCAGTGATTTTGGAGCCCAAAAAATAAAGTCAGCCACTATTTCCCCATCTATTTCCCATGAAGTGATGGGACCAGATGCCATGATCTTCGTTTTCTGAATGTTGAGCTTTAAGCCAACTTTTTTACTTTCCACTTTCACTTTCATCAAGAGGCTTTTTAGTTCCTCTTCACTTTCTGCCATAAGGGTGGTGTCATCTGCATATCTGAGGTTATTGATATTTGTCCCAGCAATCTTGTTTCCAGCTTATGCTTCTTCTAGCCCAGCGTTTCTCGTGATGTACTCTGCATATAAGTTAAATAAGCAGGGTGACAGTATACAGCCTTGACGTACTCCTTTTCCTATTTGGAACCAGTCTGTTGTTCCATGTCCAGTTCTAACTGCTGCTTCCTGACCTGCATATATAGTAGAGTCACTTAGAAGAATAGACAAGTGAGCTTAAAGATAGAATAGTAGAAATAACTGAAGGGGAGCAGAATAAATAAAGAATAATAAAAAGAAATGAAGACACTCTCAGAGACCTCTGGGACAATAATAAAGACACCAACATTCAAATTACAGGGTTCTCAGAAGAAAAGAAAAAGAAGGCATATGGGAAAATCTTTGAGGAGATGATAGTCAAAAACTGCCCTAACATGGGAAAGGAACTAGCCACCCATTTCCAGGAAACCCAGAGAGTTCCATATAGGATAAACCCAAAGAAAAATATGCTAAGACACATATAAATTAAACTAACAAAAATTAAACATAAAGAAAAAATATTAAAAGCAGCAAAGGAAAAGCAACAAATCATATACAAGAAATCCCCAAAAGGTTAACAGCTGATCTTTTAGCAGAAACTGCAGGTCAGAAAGGAATTGCAGGATATACTTAAAGTGATGAAATGAAAAAACCTACAATCAAGATTACTTAGCAAAGATCTTATTTGGATTCGATACAGAAATCAAAAGATTTACAGGGAAGCAAAAGTTAAGAGAAACCAGCCTTACAACAAATGCTAAAGGAACTTTTCTAGATAGGAAACACAAGAAAAAGAAAAAGCCTTAAAAAAAAATTAAGTAAATGATAATAGGATCATTGCTTGGTCGCTAAGTTATGTTGAATCTTGATGACCCCAGGGACTGCAGCATGCCAGGCTTCCCTGACCTTCCTTATCTCCTAGAGTTTGCTCAAACTCATGTCCATTGAGTCAGTGATGCCATCCAACTATTTCATCCACTGTCATCCCCTTCTGCTCCTGCCCTCAGTCTTTCCCAGCATCAGGGTCTTTTCCAGTGAGTTGGTTCTTTCTTTCAGGTGGTCAAAATATTGGAGCTTCAGCATCAGTCCTTCTGATGAATATTCAGTGTTGATTTCCTTTAGGATTGACTGGTTTCATCTTCTTGCAGTCCAAGGGACTCACAGGAGTCTTCTGAAAGCATCAGTTCTTTGGTGTTCAGCTTTCTTTATGATCTAACTTTCATATCTGTACATGACTACTGGAAAATTTATGGCTTTGACTATACAGACCTTTGTCAGCAAGGTGATGTCTGTGCTTTTTAGGTTTGTCAGAGCTTGTCTTCCAAGGAGCAAGAGTCTTTAAACTTTGTGGCTGCAGTCACCGTCCACAGTGATTTTGGAGCCCAAGAAAAGAAAAATCTGTCACTCTTTCCACTTTCTCCCTTCTATTTGCCATTAAGAGATGCAACCAGATGCCGTGATCTTAGTTTTTTGAATGTTGAGTTTTAAGCCAGCATTTTTACTCTCATCAAGAGGCTTTTTAGTTCCTCTTCACTTTCGGCCATTAGAGTTGTATCATATGCCTATCTGAGGTTGTTGATATTTCTCCTGGCAATCTTGCTTCTAGCTTGTGATTGATTCATCCAGCCTGGTATTTTGCATGATGTACTCTGCATAGAAGTTAAATAAACAGGGTGACAATATATAATCTTGTCAAACTTTTTTCCCAATTTTGAACCAGTTTTTCCATGTCCAATTCTAACTGTTGCTTCTTGACCTGCATTCAGGTTTCTCAGGAGACAGGTAAGGTGGCCTGATATTCCCATCTCTTTAAGATTAATATTCCCTTAATATTCCACCTTTTCCATGGTTTGTTGTAATCCACAAAGTGAAAGGCTTTAGCACAGCTGATCAAGCAGAAGTAATGTTTTACTGAAATTCTGTTACTTTCTCTATGATACAACAGATGTTGGCAATTTGACCTCTGGTTCCTCTGCCTTCTCTAAATCCAGCTTATGTAACTGCAAGTTCTCAGTTCATGTACTGCTGAAGCCTAGCTTGAAGGATTATGAGCATAACCTTACTAACATGGGAAATGACTGCAGTTGTCTGATAGTTTGAACTTTCTTTGGCATTGCCTTTATCTGGGATTGGAATGAAAAAACTGACCTTCTCCATTCCTGTAGTCACTGATGAGCTTTCCAAACTTGCTGACATATTGAGTACAGCACTTTAACAGCATCATCTTTTAGATTTTAAATAGTTTAGCTGGAATTCCATTACCTCTGCTAGCTCTGTTCATTGTAATGCTTCCTAAGACTCACTTAATTTCACACTCCAGGGTGTCTTCACACTCCAGGATGTCTTCAAACTCCAGGATCATACATATCAGTTGAGTTCAGTTCAGTCACTCAGTTGTGTCTGACTCTTTGTGACTCCACGAATCGCAGCCTGCCAGGCCTCCCTGTCCATCACCATCTCCCGGAGTTCACCCAAACTCATGTCTATCGAGTTGGTGATGCCATCCAGCCATCTTATCCTCTGTCATCCCCTTCTCCTCCTACCCCCAATCCCTCCCAGCATCAGAGTCTTTTCCAATGAGTCAACTCTTCGCATGAGGTGGCCAAAGTAATGGAGTTTCAGCTTTAGCATCAGTCCTTCCAAGAACACCCAGGACTGATCTCCTTTAGGAGGGACTAGTAGGATCTCCTTGCAGTCCAAGGGATTCTCAGGAGTCTTCTCCAACACCACAGTTCAAAAGCATCCAGTCTTCGGTGCTCAGCTTTCTTCACAGTCTGACTTTCACATCCATACATGACCACTGGAAAAACCACAGCCTTGACTAGATGGACCTTTGTTGGCAAAATAATGTCTCTGCTTTTGAATATGCTATCTAGGTTGGTCATAACTTTCCTTCCAAGGAGTAAGCATCTTTTAATTTCATGGCTGCAGTCACCATCTGCAGTGATTTTGGAGCCCCACAAAATAAAGTCTGACACTGTTT
>NW_011494629.1:1017315-1033153 GCF_000754665.1 Bison bison bison
GATCTTCGTTTTCTGAATGTTGAGTTTTAGGCCAACTTTTTCACTCTCCTCTTTCACTTTTATCAAGAAGCTTTTTAGTTCCTCTTCACTTTCTGCCATAAGGATGGTGTCATCTGCATATCTGAGGTTATTGATATTTCTCCCAGCAATCTTGATTGCAGATTGTGCTTCCTCCAGCCCAGCATTTCTCATGATGTACTCTGCATATAAGTTAAATAAGCGGGGTGATAATATACAGCCTTGACATACTACTTTTCCTATTTGGAACCAGTCTATTGCTCCATGTCCAGTTCTAACTGTTGCTTCTTGACCTGCATACAGATTTTTCAAGAGGCAGGTCAGGTGGTCTGATATTCCCATCTCTTTCAGAGTTTTCCACAGTTTATTGTGGTCCACACAGTCAAAGGCTTTGGCATAGTCAATAAAGCAGAAATAGATGTTTTTCTGGAATTCTCTTGCTTTTTCCATGATCCAGCAGATGTTGGCAATTTGATCTCTGGTTCCTCTGCCTTTTCTAAAACCAGCTTGAACATCTGGAAGTTCATGGTTCACATATTGCTGAACCTTGCCTTGGATAATTTTGAGCATTACTTTACTAGCAGGGTAAAGCATCTGCCTGCAATGCAGGAGACCTGGGTTCGATCCCTGGGTCAGGAAGATCCCCTGGAGAAGGAAATGGCAACCCACTCCAGTACTCTTGCCTGGAAAATTCCATGGACAGAGAAGCCCGGTAGACTACAGTCCATGGGATCACAAAGAGTCAGACACGACTGAGCGACTTCACTTACTAGCGTGTGAAATGAGTGCAATTGTGTGGTAGTTTGAGCATTCTTTGGCATTGCCTTTCTTTGGGACTGGAATGAAAACTGACCTTTTCCAGTCCTGTGGCCACTGCTGAGTTTTCCAAATTTGCTGGCATAATGAGTGAAGCACTTTCACAGCATCATCTTTTAGGATTTGGAATAGCTCCACTGGAATTCCATCACCTCCACTAGCTTTGTTCCTAGTGATGCTTTCTAAGGCCCACTCGACTTCACATTCCAGGATGTCTGGCTCTAGGTCAGTGATCACACCATCATGGTTATCTTGGTCATGAAGATCTTTTTCGTACAGTTCTTCTGTGTATTCTTGCCACCTCTTCTTAATATCTTCTGCTTCTGTTAGGTCCCTACCATTTCTGTCCTTTATGGAGCCCATCTTTGCATGAAATGTTCCCTTGGTATCTCTAATTTTCTTGAAGAGATTTCTGGTCTTTCCCATTCTGTTGTTTTCCTCTATTTCTTTGCATTGATCGCTGAAGAAGGCTTTCTTATCTCTTCTTGCTATTCTTTGGAACTCTGCATTCAGATGCTTATATCTTTCCTTTTCTCCTTTTCTTTTTGCTTCTCTTCTTTTCACAGCTATTTGTAAGGCCTCCCCAGACAGCCATTGTGCTTTTTTGCATTTATTTTCCATGGGGATGGTCTTGATCCCTGTCTCCTGTACAATGTCACGAACCTCTGTCCATAGTTCATCAGGCACTCAATCTATCAGATCTAGTCCCTTAAATCTATTTTTCACTTCCACTGTATAATCATAAGGAATTTGGGGGAGGCAAGAATACTGGAATGGATTGCCATCCCTTCTCCAGGAGATCTTCCTGACCCAGGGATTGAACCTGGGTCTCTCACACTGTAGGCAGACGCTTTATTGTCTGAGCCACGAGGGAAGTCTCATACATATCAATGGTTACCTTGAAGGTAAATTTTTTTTTAAATTTTATTTTATTTTTAAACTTCACATAATTGTATTAGTTTTGCCAAATATCAAAATGAATCCACCACAGGTATACATGTGTTCCCCATCCTGAACCCTCCTCCCTCCTCCCTCCCCATACCATCCCTCTGGGTCCTCCCAGTGCACCAGCCCCAAGCATCTAGTATCGTGCATCGAACCTGGACTGGCAACTCGTTTCTTACATGTTATTTTACATGTTTCAGTGCCATTCTCCCAAATCTTCCCACCCTCTCCCTCTCCCACAGAGTCCATAAGACTGTTCTATACATCAGTGTCTCTTTTGCTGTCTCGTACACAGGGTTATTGTTACCATCTTTCTAAATTCCATATATATGCATTAGTATACTGTATTGATGTTTTTCCTTCTGGCTTACTTCAAATGTTTTAAATGCTCCAACCAAAAGACACATTGGCTGAATGGATAAGAAAACAAGACCCCTATATATTATGCTACAAGTGGCAACTTGATCAGAAGCTGGAAGCTAAAAGGAATGAGTTCTGCAGGGCCTCAGGATGGAATGTGACCTTACTAATCTTTAAAGTTTGGCCTAGTAATACTGCATTTGGACTTCTATACTTCAACCAATCGTATCTGTGAACCCAGCCTACCCTTGTGCATGCATCTCAAATTCCTGAGGTTTCCAGGGCTCTGCCAGCCAACTGGCTCTTTGCCCATTTATACCATTTTTCCAGGTACCACAGGTTGAAAATATCTTCCCCTTTCCAACTCATATGATTTTTTTATCTTTCAAAAATTTGTGTTTTTTTTTGTTGTTGTTTTTCCTTTGTTTTTCCACCATCTTCTAATGGTCAAAATATTTGCCTGAGCTCTGGCTACCTGCAGCTCTGGTTGTCTGCAGTCCATTCAGCAAGAAAGAGGAAGACATGAAAAAAAGCTCATCTTCATTTTTTAAAAGATACTTCCTGGAAGTCCCACATGACATGCAGCTGACTTCTCATTGCCTAGAGCCTTCCACACAGTTGTACTAAATACAGTGGAAGTTGGAAAATAAAGCCTTTATTCACCCACCTAAGGTAGTCACATGGAGAAGGCAATGGCACCCCACTCCAGTACTCTTGCCTGGAAAATCCCATGGATGGAGGAGCCTGGTAGGCTGTGGTCCATTGGGTTGCAAAGAGTTGGACATGACTGAGCGACTTCCCTTTCACTTTTCACTTTCATGCGTTGGAAAAGGAAATGGCAACCCACTCCCGTGTTCTTGCCTGGAGAATCCCAGGGATGGGGGAGCCTGGTGGGCTGCCATCTATGGGGTCACACAGAGTCGGACACAACTGAAGTGACTTAGCAGCAGCAGCAGCAAGATAGTGACATGTCCACCTAGAAGCTGGAAGCCAAAGAAAAAGGGCAGAAAGAGATTAGCGACTTTTCTCACTCTGTCACACTCAAGATGACAACATTTTAAAAAATACTAAAACCACTGAAAAGAGTAGCTGTTAATTTTACTTTGCACAGTAGGCCATCACAGGTAAGTTGCACCTTGACTGTGCCTGATACACAAATCTTTGTCAAATGAATGAACCTGAATAAACCATCAACCTGAGAGAAAGGTGATTTCTTGTGTTTACTGTATTCCATGACAGATAACAATATTTATTTTCTTATATTGAATTCATCAACAAATAGAAAACTTGCTTGCGACATGACATACTATACCAGCTCTGAGTCTTGCTGTTATATTACATCTGATCACAAGCTTCCAGGCCTATTAATCACTGCCAAGTAGGATGCCTGGGGAGACCAAAGTAAGAAATTATGAAATAGTGAGAAGTCTTTGTTTGATTCTTATATACAAACCTCCTCCAATGCAACAATGATGGCAGCATAATCAGAAGCATACTAGCCATGTTACAGAGAACTTGAAGCAGAAGTCATGATTAAATGACTGGCATTTTTCAAATAGAAGCAACTGTGTTTAAAACAGCTGACTTCTGTGAGATAAAGAATTTTTATTACAGAGACTTAGCAAGACTTAGAATAAACTTCTCCATGAGCAAAATACTCTAAAAAGAGCAAAGACATGATCAAATTTACTCTGCTAGTGTGGAAAAAATGCACCTGAGGTTAAAGAATTGTTCTTGAGCTATTCTAAAGATTGAGATATTAGCAAATATCTCTAATGTTGTTGGAATCTTACTCTTCGAGGGTCAGTGGAGATATGGGGGTAAGAGAAAAAAGAGGGGTTGGAAAAGTATTTTGTTTAATCCATGGAGATGTGAGTTGTGATTTGAATCAGCCTGTGTAACTTTTCTTTAGACTTGCCATAAAGATCAAAATAAAGATCCTTCATTCACTTTGAAAATTTTACTAAACAGGAATGGCATTCGAATTTTACAGTCTAGTGGTGATAAGAACAGCAACCGACAAGTAAGTAGTAGACAATTTCAAGTGGTAATGACTTCTGGGAAGACATTAATTGGGGGTGAGAGAGAGAGTAAATAGCTGGATGGCAGTGTGTTCATGAGAAGAAGCTGGTCACGTCAAGGGTGAGTATGAAGGGATGGAGTAGGGCCAAGGTTAACTTTAGGCAAAAGATAAGCAAAGCACAGGGTTCTAGGGCTGGGGAAAGCCCGGCATGATAGGTGGCAGAGTGCAGGCTCCCATGCTGACTCTGGTGTGTGGGGACCATGGCTTAGTATGAAACAGGAGGAAAGGGCTGGGACTACCTTGAGGACAGACTTGCTGACCACAGGAAGGGATCTGAGTTGCATGCTAAGTGTGATGGAAGCCATCTGAGTGTACTGGATGATAAGACAACATTAACATGTACTTTGCAAACAGCTCCCTATGCCTATGAGATTAAACTGCAGAAGGGAGACAAGAGGCAAGTCAGGAAAAAGTGCTAATGGACTGTTGCACAGTTGAGACCAGTGATGACGATGCTTCTGATGAGGAGCAGTAAGACGGAAACATGTAGAGAGAACTGAGATATATCTTGCAGAAAGGCCAAGAGAATTTGGTTGTGGGGATGAAAGTTTTTGTTATAGAGCTCCCATTAAATGCTGGGTTTATTATCCTGTTTGATACTTGAGCACACCTTTGTGAAACCACAGTATAGACAGAAGGGAAGATATCCCATGGGCAATAGTCTCCACTTAGTGGAGTCTTGTTCTTAGCATTCTAGAGTCACATTTCTTACCTAACCAGATGAGATAAAAATGATCTTTTTAAGAACTATGATTTATCATGATTTGGTAAACACTTTGGGCTTCCCTGGTGGCTCAGTGGTAAAGAATCTGCATGCCAATGCAGGAGACATGGGTTTGATCCCTGGGTCTGGAAGATGCCCTGGAGTAGGAAATGGTAACGCACCCTGGTATTCTTGCCTGAGAAATCCATCCCATGGACAGAAGACCCTGATGGGCTCCAGTCCCTGGAGTCACAAAGAATCAGACATAAATGAGTGACTAATAACAGCACACTGTGTAAATTCAAAGTGTATAACATGCAAATTTAAGGGGTATAGTTTGATACACTTATATATTGCAATATGATCCCCACAATGGCATTAGCTAACATCTCCATCATATCACATAATTACCATTTCTTTTTCTGTGGTGAGAACATTTAACATCAACTCTTTTAGCAACTTTCAAGTATAGCATATAATAGTATTCATTATATTCACAATGCTATACTTTAGGTCCCCAGAACTTATTCATCTTTGAACTGGAAGTTTGTCTCCTTTGACCAGTATCTCCCCAATTCTCCCACCCCCTGATAACCACCATTCCACTCCTCATTTCTATGAGTTTGGTTTTTTTTTTTCTTTTATTCCACATATAAGTGACATCATACAGTGCTTGTCTTTCTCTGTTGGATCTATTTCACTTCGCATAATGCCCTCCAAGTCCATCCCCATGTTCATCACAGCATTATTCTCAATAGCCAAGATATTGAAACAAGCCAAGTGGCCGTCAACAGATGAATGAATAAAGTAGATGTGATATATGTATACAATAGAATACTATTCAGCCTTGAGAACGAAGGAAATCCTGCCATTTGTGGCAAGCCAGGAGAAAAGGTCTTTAGGGAAGTCATCAAGTAAACATGAGTCTTTAGGGTGGGCCTTAATCCAGTGATTGGTGTCCTCATAAGACACAGACATGTACAGAAGAAAGAGGACATGAAGGCTCGCAGGGAGAAAAGATGGCCAAGGAGAAAAGCGGAAAACAGCCTCCCTCACAGCCTCAGAAGGAACCAACCTTGCCTACACCTTGACCTCAGACTCTGGCCTCTGGAACTGAGAGAAAACACGTATCTGTTGGGTAAGCCCCCCAGTCTGTGATGCTTTGTTACAGCAGCCCTAGTACGTAAACATAGAAGCCAGCACTTCCGTGATTTTAAAGACCCTTCTGTATGCAATGGGAAAAGTAGGAAGAGTGGAGAGCTGCTATCTCTTATTTCTCATGTTTATCAGAACTCCATCTAGAATTCAGTTGGATCTCTTTGGAGGATTTCTGAAAGTGTTTCAGAAGCCCACAGTTTACTCTTCTTCTGCAAAATGTATTGCAAAGTAGTAAAAATCTGCCTGGACAAGCAGCTCTTTAAAGACTGAAGTGATTCTGTCTGTTCTTCTAGCTCATCTTTCTCCTCAACAGGGGATAAAAAGAAGGTAGACAAAGAAGAAAGAAACAGAAAAATCAAGTACTTTTCATTAAATGCCTGAAACAGCCCCTTTTATTCAAATGTAAGGTTCTAGGCTACACATTGTCCTTATTTTCTGAAGATCCTCTTTCTTCAGCTTCCAAGACCTGGCCCTGAGGTATCAGCCTATTGAACTTGGAATTAATAAGGAGTCTCAGCAGTAAAGACTCTGCCAGCAAAGCAAGTCACAGGAGATGCAGGTTCAATCCCTAAATCAGGAAGACCCGCTGGAGAAGGAATTGGCAACCCACTCCAGTATTCTTGCCTGGAGAATCCCATGGACAGAGAAGCCTGGTGGGCTACAGTCCACAGGATCACAAAGAGTTGAACACAACTGAAGTGACTTAGCATGCAGCACACATATCTTAATGGTGTTTAAAATTATGGGAGTCCCAGGAAATAACTCTTGGGGAAGATATTCTCTTTAATTTTTTTAAGCTGAAGTATAGTTGGTTTACAATGTTGTGTTAATTTCTGCTGCATAGCAAAGTGATTCAGTTACACATCTATATGTATTTTTCATTTTCTCTTCCATTATGGCATATCACAGGATACTGAATATAGTTCCCTGTGCTATACAGTATGACCTTTTTTTAATTCAGTCTAACCCTAAACTTCCACTCCATCCCTTCCCCACCTCCCTCCCCTTTGGCAACCACAAGTCTGCTGTCTATGTCTGTGAGTCTGTCTCTGTTCCATAGATAAGCTCATTTTTATGCTCTGGACCTCTTAAGAGGGCACTTCTGCATGCCTTTAATTTACCTCTAAGGGACATAAGATTCTACCTCCCTGTTTTTCCTATAGATAGAGAACAGGTGTCTTCCCAATTTGGGATGGGAAGGTCTCCCACCCGAGACCACTGTGCCCTAGAAGAAATGCTTCCACCAAAATCGGAAGAATTCATGCAAGCTACCCAAGAATCATGACATGAAATATACAACTTGAGTTCTATTGCTGTGTTTGTCCTCTTAAAGAAAAAGTTCTATCCCTGAATGCTACACGGAACTTTAAGCATCGTGCCTTTCAAAGGAGAGGGATGGGGAGAAATCAAGAGCTGGGAGGCAGCAGGATGAAGAATGGCCGAAGGCAAACTCCCTGAAACAGGAGTCCAACCTGTGCCTCTGCAGGCCTGAACTGAGCTCAACATAGCACGAGCAGCCGTGGGAGGGGTGGACACAAGCACCTTCCCTGGCAATGTGGCTGGAAAAATCCACCATCGTCATTCCTCAACTGGCTGCACAGGGCTCCAAGGCTTGGGGGCAAGTTCCAACATTGCTTCCCATCAAGGACATGTCAGATCCCCAGCTGGCCCGGGATTGCCCATGGGGTAATTAACAGGGCTCCCGAGGATCATTTATGAGCTCGTCATTCCTGGTGATGCTTAACTAGTGAGAAGTGTCTCTCTGAGGAGCCAGGACTCAACTTTTAGTAAAGGGCTGATTCAAACTTGCATCCTGGAGGGTTCCCTTTCATAAACAGGGTTCCTCTTATCAAACGGACAGGGAGGCCTGGAGACTTCTATAGGCCAGAGAGTTCTTTGGATGACAAAGGCTGCCACTAAGTCCCTGTCTGGCTTTGATCCATCCACGTAAGGAAAGCTGGATGGACTGCTCCCACCAGCAAGTTGTGGGAAAGACAGAGAATGGGCCATCTGATATCCTCCATCTTGCCCAACACCTGGGCAATATGCTCAGAAGACTATCCTAAAAACCAGGAAATCTCAATTTACATCCTGGCTCTAATTTTACATCCTTACACACAGAACCAGTTTCCTCTTGGTGACATGAGAGACTAAACTCCTGGCTGGCCATCCTGGTCCTGACAGCTCAGACAATCCGCTTTCAGTCAGTTCAACAGTGGGCCCCAGGATCACTATTGCTGACAGCAGGGATGTCACCTCCTCCTTGCCCTTCTCAGTGCTGCACACCCCGCCCCCCAATCAGAGATGTCCACAGGATTGTGTAGATGCCACTCTCCTCTTTGTGAAGTTAAACAGCTCTGAAATTGAGCCTGGGGATCTTACCTCCTCTGCAGGCTCGGGGCCCCCTCAACAGTGCCTAGTCTTCAGTTGCAATATATTTTTTAATCCTAAGTAGCCGGTTAAAAAATCACATGTTGTGGTGCCCATGTGCAGATACTATGATCTCATAGTCAGTCAGTGATAATGGGGGAATTCAGTGTACCAATTACTCCCAGCTCCTTTGGGCTGGGCTAGACTCTTCTGAGCACCTGCTCAAGCCTGCTGCATGGCACCAGCTATGGGAGATGCCTGTGCCCTTTGCAGCTGACTCATCCATTTCTTGGTCCCAAAGGGCATCTGGTGGAGGGAGGTGCTTCCAGGCCCTGTGCCCCTGGAAGAGGGTTGCTGGTCTAGGGACCAACCACTACTCCAGTGATTTCACCAGATCTCTGGTTCTGTTCCTGGTTGGAGGTGTCTGCATACCTCTCTGTCCCATGAGCTCTCTAGCCAGCAACCTCAGCCACAGCCTTTGTCCTCCAATTTCCACAGAGAAGGGACCCCAGATGAGGCTGTCATTTTAAGTTTCACCCTCTGCCATTTCTGCTTGGCTGTGATTGTCCCACTGAAGTAAAGGGAGTTGCTCTAGGAGAAAATTCCCTGCAAGGTCCCCAATTAGACTAGGGACAAGCCCACTCTGCATCCTGTTCCCACTCCCTGCATCCTGAGTCTGCATCTTCTCATAGAGGGCCAATAACATCGCCACCTGGGCCTTGTCCTTCCCTCCAAACCTCTCTCTTTCTCTACTCCTTATCTTGCTCAACCCTAGGTAGGGGGCCCCTCTCTGCCTCTCTTTTACAGAGCCTTGGGTCTCTCTACCCAGGCTGAAAGGACACGTCAGTCAGACCTCATCTTTGCTCTTAGCATTTGAAGGCAACTTTGGGAATTTCAAATTTCCCTCTTTCTTTACAAAGCCTGGCTTACTAAGATCATTTTCTCACTGAGCACTTCAAAAGTCTGGCTTGGAAGTTAAAAGCTATGTCTTGCCTCTTTCTCTTTGCTCTCTATCTATAAATGTCTAGGCTGAGAGGCACAGGGTCACATCAGAGAAGGTGAAAAGCACAAGAGCATTAACATTTGTTCAAAAAAATGTGTTATCCCGGAGTCTAGAAAAGATTTCATTCTTCAGGAGGTTCAAAGGTCTCCTGCCAATTGGCAGAGGGAAGAACTCTAAGTTATCTAGGTAAAGAGAACCCCCATTTCATGTGTTCATACAAATGTAGGAGACATGAAGGGCAGGACACGGTCTGTGGTCCTTGAATGTTTGTGATCTTCAGGAAAGAAAAACATTTCTGAATGTATTTTTACCACTGTTGTCACTTTTAACGCTGTTATTTGCCAAATGACTTCTTGTACAGTAATTATTGTTATCCACATACCAAAGTGAAGCCAGAGCTAGTTTTAATGGCTATAAAGGATAACACTGATGTTAGCTATCCAGGCTGGAAAAAAGCTGGCTACTCTGGGATCTGATGGTCCCTTCTTCTCCCCTCTGTCTCAGACAGCACCAGTTCTGCACCCGCCTCCCCAGCCCCATCCCTTCTCGCACGGATTAAAACTGGGCTTTTGGGTTACCCACTGGGCTTGCTTTTCAAGAATGCATAGCAGGAAGTAGGTGGAATTTCTCTGCCTCTCAGTTCCCACATCTGAAACACCCCTGCTCTCTTGTCGGTATTTCGGGTCAGTTAAAGATAATGCAGGCAAAATATCTACATACTCTAGATAACAGGTGGCTACTAGGAAATGCTATCACTATTCCTGAATTTGATGGGGTGGGAAATTTCACCCTCCCGACACAGAAAATGTGAAATAATAAATGTCTGCTGTTTTAACCCGCTGAATCTGTAAAAATTTCTTTTTGCAGGAATAGAAAACAAACAATCTGGGCTTCTGACTTTCAGCACTCTTCTGACAGCCATTACCTTTTATTTTATAGGGGACAAGAAAGGTTAAGACACCCTCAGATGGATGCCACATTCTACAAGGGAGAGGTTATGATGGAAGGCCCCTGCCTTCCCAGCCTTTCTCACTGTGGTTGTTGAACTATAATGGACAGGCCCCTTACTCCTTCAATGGGAGGCAGGAAGTGGGAGTCACTGAAGGAGAGAGTATTTCTTTGGTGCAAATGACTCACCACGTCCCCCTCTTCTTCATTTAGTGATGAGGAGAAATGTGACAAAAGGATAAATTAAATTTCATTGTTTGTCTTTATCTTTTATTTCTAGGACTGTGCCAAATGGTTAAAAAGAATGTAATGGATGGATGATGAATGAGCAGATTGACAGATGAATGGAAGGATGGATGGATGGATAGATGGATGATGAGTTGATACATGAGGCTTGAACTTGTGGTTAGTCTCTGGTGAGCTTGAGCCCACTCTGGGGCCTGGACTTGCACTGTTTCTCTGTAGTGAAGCACTCAAGGTTGAAAGTTGCCAGTGGCTTGCCTGGACCACTGCATCTTCCCTATTCCTGGGTTCTGGATCCTATCATCTACTCTGTGAGATACCTCCTGGAGTTTTGGCTGCTTACTATCCATGGTCTTCTGAATGCTATCCACTGATAACCCAATTTCTGCTCCCCCTCCCCACCCATGGCCCTGCAGTCCTCAGGACTTCCCCTCCCCCTGGACTGACCTTTCTCTTTGCCGCCCATCCACACCTGCCCTGACAGGTGCTATAAAACGTAGTCTCAGCAAACATGACCCACATGATCTGGGATATCTTAGAACAGCATGTGATTACTATCTGGGAAATGCACTCACAGAAATGAGAGTGGCAGCCATCCCCAAGTTTGAAAGGCACCAGGAAAAGTGTTCTCAGTCCTATGCTTGGCTCCTACATACTTCACTGCACAGGTGAAGTCAAGGGCAGTGCATCCACTAGATAAATTGCTACAGGATGGGCTATGCCCCTTGAGCTTTCCCGAGGTGGGCCAAGCTGATTACCCTGATTTTCTCCTTGGGCAAAGGGGCAGATTTGTGGTATCTACTTGGTCAACTGGCTCGGTCACTTGGTCAAATGGGAGTGGAAAGGGTGAGTATGGAATTCCATCTCAGAGGAGGGTATAGTGAGCTCCTTCTGCTTAGTGCTCTCTTCATACTTTAGAGCACCCAGCATGGCCCTTGGTGGCCCCCACCAAGTCCAAGTCAAAGCATGAGAATTCATTAAAGCAAAATTCAAACCAAAGAGCCCAAAGACCATTGCCTCCTACACCCTGCTGTTCACATGCTGGAAAAGTCAACATGCTGGTGTGGTCACAAGGAACTTTATAGTGTTTTTTCCGAAATTCATAAACGTAATGTTCAGTTGTATTATTTTAACCCCATGATTAACTTACCTTTCAGGACAGGACCACTTCTTAGAGGTCTAGTGTATTGCTGATCTCCCTCCTGATGCCAACTGTCTCACTCTGCACATTGTTCACTGAACCCAGCCGTAGGCAAGGTGGGAGCCAAGAGACTGGAAGGAGACTTGAGGAGCCTCAGGAACTGCAGACATGTTTATTCTCTCCTGGCTATTTTCTCCTCTCGTGGCTGACCCAATGGACACAGCCTTCGGGCAGCTATAATGCTTCGGCATTTTAGTTGAAGCTCACATATCCCTTGGAGAAGGCAATGGCACCCCACTCCAGTACTCTTGCCTGGAAAATCCCAATGGCAGAGGAGCCTGGTGGGCTGCAGTCCATGGGGTCGCTAAGAGTCGGGACACGACTGAGCGGCTTCACTTTCACTTTTCACTTTCATGCATTGGAGAAGGAAAGGGCAACCCACTAGAGTGTTCTTGCCTGGAGAATCCCAGGGACGGGGGAGCCTGGTGGGTTTCCGTCTATGGGGTCGCACAGAGTCGGACACGACTGAAGTGACTTAGCAGTAGCACATATTCCTACAGCACAAAGTAGTCCCTGCTGCGCATGTGCAGTGCTATAAGTGATCTCAGCTGTTACATAGTCATTATTTACCAAACGTGGGGCGAGAGACCTGGAACACGCCATCTTGGCTAATTTGCTCTCTCTCCACATCTAGCTACGATTTTTGTGCCCTTAGGTCACTTTAGATGCTTTTTCTCAATTATTTCTTTTTTTTTTCTCTTAAATATTTTAATTGAAATACAGTTGATTAACAATATTGTGTTTTAGTTTCACAAAATGATGCCATTACTCCTTTTAACAACCTGGTGGTATATTAATAATAAAAGTATTATTATTACTCCAATGTTATCAGTGAAGACAATAACCAAGGTCACACAACCAATTAGCAATAGAATCAGGGTTCAAGCTGTGGCCACCAGGGTCCAAAATGTCTCAGCATCTTCCAATATCTACATTATCCAGGATTCTGCTAGCAGAAGACTCTGCAGGCTAAACTAAGGAGTCAAAGACTCTTCAATACCTGCTACTTTCTCAAGGGGCTAGCAAGAGCTTCTGTGTGTCAGGTCAATCCTCAGTCTCACCTCTTGGGTAAGGAGGATGCCAGCAGCCACTGGCACCAACAAGGTAAGTCCAGGTTTGGCTGCTATCAGACCTGGCATCAATTTGAGCTCTACCTTACTTTTGTGAACATGAGGATGCTATTCAACCTCTCTTGCTTCTCTTTTTTCAATCTGTCAACTGGGAATGATAGCAATACCCACTCCTCCTGCATGCATGCAGTTGTGAAGAATCAATTTGCTTAAAGTACCTAATCCCATGCCTGACACATGATGAGAATTGAATATTGGTTGGCTGCTATCATTTTAGCAACAAATATTGGTTTCACTGGAGAAAAGGTGTCCTTAATGGTCAGGACCCACAGGAAGCAGCCCTGGATGCCTGACCTGTGTGATGGGTGTGTCACTGCTGAGCTTGGGGCTAAAGGTGGGTGATGGTGGTGGCTGTGGATACAGGTGATGACACAGGTAATACTACATTACTGTCACAAAGCCATGGCTTGAGGTAATATGGAGCATCTGTGTCAGAGAGTTCAATCTATCAGTCTTCTCTATTGAAAATCCCAAATTTGTCGGCTGAAAGCAGCTCTCCACTAGATGAGGATCCTCTTTATAAGAATCTTCACGAGGACAAATACGCACATGCAGTTTCCCAATGCCAACACAGAAGTGCTCCCAGCTTGTTTCTGGAGTTTGACTTTTAATGAGGTCTGGACTGGAGGCAAGGCTGGTTGCACTGTTTGAAACAAGCCCCTGCAGAACATGGAGCAACTACCCAACCCAGGACGGGTATTCACAAAGAGAGCTTTGATGTGGTCTACTGCAACCAGAGTGCCCAGCTGACTCTCCTACAGAATATCAGCGATATCATCTGCACACACCTGAGCCAACGTTTCATTCTCACCTTTGGAGCAAATCACAGATTACGGAACACTCTAGAAACATTGCCAGAAAGTGATGAAAGATGTTAATTTGACTATGAAACCTCAACAAAGGGGCCTCATTGTCAGCCAAGAACAACTTTAGACAAGAAAGAAACTAAAAATGTACCACCTAAATTCTGCCTGAACACCATCAACTGTATGGAGCATCTTAGAGGGAACCATATTTCTCATATGGAATTAACATGAAAATTAACAACAGTCAGACAAATGCCTTATTTCCTCAGACTACACACAGTAACGCATAGGCCACCAGGTCTTTTGGGTCTGAGATTTCCAGGCAAGCATTGAGGTAGGGCTGTGCGTTATGGCTTATTCACCTAGTGCCCCAGAGGGAGCTTCCCATTCATATTTTGGTTCTTTCTCTCCTCTGCTCCCATTCAGATCAGCAGTGGACACAGGGCTCTTTCTGGTGGGGACTGCTGCTACTGCTGCTGCTAAGTTGCTTCAATCGTGTCCGACTCTGTGCGACCCCACAGACGGCAGCCCACCAGGCTCACCCATCCCTGGGATTCTCCAGGCAAGAACACTGGAGTGGGTTGCCATTTCCTTCTCCAATGCATGAAAGTGAAAAGTGAAAGTGAAGTCGCTCAGTCGTGTCCGACTCTTAGTGACCCTGGTTAGGTCCAAATCTCCCCTGGACTACATCTCCATTAGGGGGCTAGGCATTTGCCCACCAACTCTGAGTCCAGGATTTCCTTTGAAACAGTCATCATGGCAGTAGTTTCAAGGGATTGCTGGGGAGATTCCATTAGAAAAACAATGTGAACTAGAATTTATGTAAATTGCTTAGCACCGTAGACACTGTTGTTGCTGTTGTTAACAGTAGTCATCAAATCTGGAAAATCATTCCATCTTTATAGCCATTGGAACTCTGGGGAGAGCTTTGTGAATACTCAGAGGGGACCATTCTTATTCTGCTCCTTTGGTAGGTCCCCAAAGAATACTGACTGCTGTCATTTGTTCAATGAAATGTTTATTAAGAGCCATGCATAGCATGAAATTTGCACTCTGGAGTTTTAGACAAGACTCTCTTATAGTAAAAAACTAAAATTTAAAAAGAACTGTAAATTCTGTTTGCTCACTGGAGATGTTAATTACATAATGTCTTGCTGATTGCTTTATAAATGAATCTCGCTCTATCTGTGACAGCCCTGGATAAATAGGGTAGTGAAAAAGTGAAGTAGTGAAAAAGTGAAGTAGTGAAAGAGTTGGTCGCTTAGTCATCTCTATCTCTTTTCGAGCTCATGGACTGTAGCCCACTAGGCTCCTCTGTCCATAGGATTCTTCAGTCAAGAATACTGGAGTGGGTTGTGGTTCCCTCCTCAATGGGATCTTCCTGTCCTAGAGATTGAACCCATGGCTCCTGTGTCTCTTGCATTGCAAGCAAATTCTTTACCTGCTGAGACACTGGGAAAGCCCCTATAATGGAAATGCCATTAATCTGTGGTTATGGGTCTGTCTCTTTCCTGCATTTTCCATGTAGACAGTGTATCATCTGCAAAAAGAATGGTTTTCATTTTTGTTCTATTTCCAACTATATGTCCCTTTCCCGGTCCTGATGTGCTGCCCAGACCCTACAGAACAAAGTTGATTAGAAGTGTGAGAGTGGTCAGTCCACTTCATGCCTGATTTTAAAGGGACTGCTTCTAATCTTCTCCTGTTAAGTGGTATTATATTTTCTGAAGGTCTTCAGTAGATAAGGTTTACCTGGCTATGAAAGATCTATTCTATTACTAGTTTTTAAATGAATTCATAAGAGTAAGTGTAGAATTTCATCAGGTGCAATTTTCTACACTGAGGATCCCATGCTTTTCCTTATTTATGCTTTAACATGACTAATTATATTACTATATTTCCCAATGTTCAGTTCAGTTCAGTTCAGTTGTTCAGTCGTGTCCGACTCTTTGCAACCCCATGAATCGCAGCACGCCAGGCCTCCCTGTCCATCACCAACTCCCGGAGTTCACCCAAACCCATGTTCATTGAGTCGGTGATGCCATCCAACCATC
>NW_011494629.1:1033253-1040525 GCF_000754665.1 Bison bison bison
TTCAGGACTGACTGATCTCTTTAGGATGGACTGGTTGGATCTCCTTGCAGTCCAAGGGACTCTCAAGAGTCTTCTCCAACACCACAGTTCAAAAGCATCAGTTCCTCTGCACTCAGTTTCTTTATAGTTCCACTCTCACATCCATACACGACCACTGGAAAAACGATAGCCTTGACTAGACGGACCTTTGCTGACAAAGTAATGTCTCTGATTTTCAATATGCTATCTAGGTTGGTCATAACTTTCCTTCCAAGGAGTAAGCGTCTTTTTTAATTTCATGGCTGCAATCACCATCTGCAGTGATTTAGAGCCCAGAAAAATAAAGTCAGCCACTGTTTCCACTGTTTCCCCATCTAATTGCCATGAAGTGATGGGGCTGGATGCCATGATCTTAGTTTTCTGAATGTTGAGCTTTAAGCCAACTTTTTCATCCTCTTCTTTCACTTTCATCAAGAGGCTCTTTAGTTCTTCTTCACTTTCTGCCATAAGGGTGGTGTCATCTGCATATCTGAGGTTATTGATATTTCTTCTGGCAATCTTGATTCCAGTTTGTGTTTCTTCCAGTCCAGCGTTTCTCATGATGTACTCTGCATATAAGTTAAATAAGCAGGGTGACAATATACAGCCTTGACCTACTCCTTTCTTGATTTGGTACCAGTCTGTTGTTCCATGTCCAGTTCTAACTGTTGCTTCCTGACCTGCATACAGGTTTCTCAAGAGGCAGGTCAGGTGGTCTGGTATTCCCATCACCTTCAGAATTTTCCACAGTTTCTTGTGATCCACACAGTCAAAGGCTTTGGCATAGTCAATAAAGCAGAAATAGATGTTTTTCTGGAACTCTCTTGCTTTTTCCACAATCCATTGGATGTTTGCAATTGGATCTCTGGTTCCTCTGCCTTTTCTAAAACCAGCTTGAACATCTGGAAGTTCACAGTTCACATATTGCTGAAGTCTGGCTTGAAGAGTTTTGAGCATCACTCATGTGAGATGAATGCAATTGTGCAGTAGTTTGAGCATTCTTTGACATTGCCTTTCTTTGGGATTGGAATGAAAACTGACCTTTTTCAGTCTTGTGTCCACTGCTGAGTTTTCAAATTTTCAAATTTTCTAGCATATTCAGTGCAGCACTTTCACAGCACCATCTTTCAGGATTTGAAATAGCTCAACTGGAATTCAATCACCTCCATTAGCTTTGTTCGTAGTGATGCTTCCTAAGGCCCACTTGACTTCACATTGCAGGATGTCTGGCTCTAGGTCAGTGATCACACCATTGTGATTATCTGGGTCATTAAGATCTTTTTTGTACAGTTCTTCTGTGTAATCTTGCCACCTCTTCTTAATATCCTCTGCTTCTGTTAGGTCCCTTTCATTTCTGTCCTTTATTGAGCCCATCTTTGCATGAAATATTCCTAATGTTAACCTTTGCAAATTTTCAGTCACATTCTTATGTGTGATATGCATTGAAACATTTAGCTTATAAATTTTGGATTTTGCATTTACATTCATAATGATATTGGCCTTTTGGTCCTGTCAAGTTTTCTTTCTGTTACTCAACTTCCAGAGTTGAGCACTTAACTCATTAGTTTTTCAGTCTCTTTTTCCCTTTTTTAATAAATTTATTTAGTTCTATTGACTGTTTCTCTTTACACTGTTTTTTTTTTTTTTGCATATTTTGGTACGTAGTGTTCTTGATCAGTTCTATTATTTTAAAGTTTATAATGGTTATTCCTTAAACAGAAAGTATCTAGGGTTGTTTTGTAGATAAAACATTATTACTGATTATAATTAGTTTACACTGTGGTCAAAGGATATTGTTTATAATAAGAGGGACAAATCTTTTCCGTAAAGGGCCTTCTTGTAAATATGTACAGTTTGTGGAGATTGTACAGTGTCTGTTCCAACTACGAAACTGCCGTTTTAGGGCAAAAACAGACAAACACACCATGTAAATGAATGAGCGTGGCTGTGTTCCAAGAACTCTAATTATGGACACTGAAATTTGCATTTCTTGTAATTCTCATACATCACAAAATATTATCCTTTTTGATAATTTTTCAGCCATTAAAAATGTACAAGTAATTATTAGCTGTTGTACAAAATAAGGACTAGGTGGGATTTGGCCCATAGACTGTGGTTGGCTGATCCTACACTACTTAATAGTTATGTGTTTCTATGTGCTTACTTTCTTACTCACTGAAGATGTTTACTGTTTATTTCTCTTTCCTTCTCCTCGTATGATGTAAGGCAGGAGTTTTTGCCTGATTTATTCCGTGATGGATGTCAAGAACTTAGAAAAAATGTGTACCATATAGTAGAAACTACTCAAAAATAAATACCTGTAAAATAAATGAAGGTATTAAGAGAGTCAATTCCTAAGCAGGTTGATGAGTCCGGGGTCCCCAAGGAGAAGAAAGGGGTCTGGGGCTCTCAAGAAGGAAATAGGGGCCTGGAATTCTCAAGGAGGAGGAAAGGACGTTTTTCCCCTACATTCCTTAATAAGGCTTATATAACAATGCATCCTGCTTGGGGACATTTTCGCCTTCTTGAACACCTTCTGAGTAATCCCATTATCTTAAAATGTATATTATGAATGTGGGTCTGGGTAGTTCAGTCGCACAGTCATGTCTGACTGTTTGCAACTCTATGTCCTGCAGAACACCAGGTCTCCCTGTCCATCACCAACTCCTATGTACACAAACTCATGTCCATTGAGTCAGTGATGCCATCCAAACATCTCATCCTCTGTCATCCCCTTCTCCTGCCCTCAATCTTTCCCAGCATCAGGGTCTTTTCAAATGAGTCAGTTCTTCACATCAGGTGGCCAAAGTAGTGGAGTTTCAGCTTCAACATCAGTCCTTCCAATGAACACCCAGGACTGATTTCCTTTAGGATGGACTGGTTGGAACTCCTTGCAGTCCAAGAGTCTCCTCCAACACCACATTTCAAAAGCATCAATTCTTCGGCACTCAGCTTTCTTTATAGTCCAACTCTCATATCCATATATGACTACAGGAAAAACCATAGCCTTGACTAGATGGACCTTTGTTGGCAAAGTAATGTCTCTGTTTTTTAATATGCTGTCTAGGTTCATCATAACTTCCTTCCAAGGAGTAAGCATCTTTTAATTCATGGCTGCAGTCACCATCTGCAGTGATTTTGGAGCCCTAAAAAATAAAGTCAGCCACTGTTTCCCCATCTATTTGCCATGAAATGCTGGGACTGGATGCCATGATCTTCGTTTTCTGAATGTTGAGCTTTAAGCCAACTTTTTCACTCTCCTCTTTCACTTTCATCAAAAGGCTCTTTAGTTCTTCTTCACTTTCTGCCATAAGGGTGGTCTCATCTGCATATCTGACATGGCCCTCCATGGCGTGGAGTGTAGTTTCACTGAGTTAGACAAGGTTGTGGTCCATGTAATCAGATGGGTTAGTTTTCTGTGATTGTGGTTTTCATTCTGTCTGCCCTCTGATGGAAAAGGGTAAGAGACTTATGGAAGCTTCCTGATGGGAGAGACTGACTGAGGGGGAAACTGGGTCTTGTTCTAATGGGTGGGGCCATGATCAGTAAATCTTTAATCCAATTTTCTGTTGAAGGGTGGGGCTATGTTCCCTCCATGTTGTTTGACCTGAGGCCATACTATGGTGGAGGTAATGAAGATAATGGGGACCTCCTTCAAAAGGTCCCATGCAGGCACTTCTATACTCAGTACCCCCAACCCTGCAGCAGGCCACCACTGATCCACACCTCTGCCAGAGACTCCTGGACACTGACAGGCAAGTCTGGGTCAGTCTCTTATGGGGTCACTGCTCCTTTCTCCTGGGTCCTGGGGCTCACAAGGTTCTGTTTGTGCCCTCACAGGGTCTGTTTCCCCAGTCCTGTGTAAGTTCTTGGGGCTCCATGGTCAGTTAATGGCAACCTCCTTCAAGAGGGCTTATGACATACCCAGGTCTACTGCACCCAGAGCCCCTGCCCCCGCAGCATTCCACTGCTGACCTATACCTCCTCAGGAGATACCCAAACACTGTTCTGTCTCAGTCTCTGTGGGATCCTGGGTCCTGATGTGTACAAGGTATGTTTGAGCCCTCTGAGCATCTCTGGTGGGTATGGGGTTTGATTATAAACCTGAGGAGCCCTGCTGGGGCTTCTCCTTTGCCCTTGGACATGGATCTGGTAAGATTCTTCTATTGTTAGTTCTAATCCTGTCATCTTAAAATGTAAATTGTGGGAGTGGAGCTGATAAGATCTTTACAGCCTTGAGACATTCTTTTGATTTATTGTAATAACTAATTTAAAAAGTATATAGCTCCCTTGCTAAGCCTAGTGAGGGGGACACTCTCCATCCCCCTTCAGATGTCTATGTCTGAAGCTTTCTCTGTCCTTTTTTCACTTTAATAAAACTCTGCTACACAAAAGTTCTTGAGTGGTCAAGCCCGGTCGCTGGTCCCAAAGCTAAATCTTCTTTGGAGATCATGAATCCAACATGTTCACTAGGAACCAAGCTAGTGGAGGTGATGGAATTCCAGCTGAGCTATTTCAAATCCTAAAAGATGATGCTGTGAAAGTGTTGCACTCAATGTGCCAGCGAATTTGGAAAACTCAGCAGTGACCACAGGACTGGAAAACGTCAGTTTTCATTCCAATCCCAAAGAAAGGCAAAGCCAAAGAATACTCAAACTACCGCACAATTGCTCTCATCTCACATGCTAGCAAAGTGATGCTCAAAATTCTTCAAGCCCAGCTTCAACAGTACATGAACCGTGAACTTCAGAAGTTGAAGCAGTTTTAGAAAAGGCAGAGGAACCAGAGATTAAATTGCCAACATCTGTTGGATCATTGAAAAAGCAAGAGAGTTCCAGAAAAACATCTACTTCTGCTTTATTGACTATGCCAAAGCCTTTGACTGTGTGGATCACAATACATTGTGGAAAATTCTGAAAGAGATGGGAATACCAGACCACCTGACTTGCCTCCTGAGAAATCTGTATGCAGGTCAAGAAGCAACAGTTAGAACTGGACATAGAAAAACAGACTAGTTGGAAATCAGGAAAGGAGTACGTCAAGGCTGTATATTATCACCCTGCTCATTTAACTTATATGCAGAATACATCATGAGAAACGCTGGGCTGGAGGAAGCATAAGCTGGAATCAAGATTGCTGGGAGAAATATCAATAACCTCAGATATGCAGATGACACCACCCTTATGGCAGAAAGTGAAGAAGAACTAAAAAGCCTCTTGATAAAAGTGAAAGAGGAGAGTGAAAAAGTTGGCCTAAAAATCAACATTCAGAAAGCTAAGATCATGGGATCTGGTCCTATCACTTCATGGCAAATAGATGGCAAACAATGGAAACAGTGACAGACTTTATTTTGGGGGGCTCCAAAAATCACTGCAGATGGTGACTGTTGCCAAGAAATTAAAATCCACTTGCTCCTTGGAAGAAAAATTATGACCAACCTAGACAGTTTATTAAAAAGCAAAGACATTACTTTGCCAACAAAGGCCCATCTAGTCAAAGCTATAGTTTTTCCAGTAGTCATGCATGGACGTGAGAGTTGGACTATAAAGAAAGCTGAGAGCCGAAGAATTGATGTTTTTGAACTGTGGTGTTGGAGAAGACTCTTGAGAGTCCCTTAGACTGCAAGGAGTTCCAACCAGTCCATCCTAAAGGAAATCAGTCCTGAATATTCATTGGAAGGACTGATGCTGAAGCTGAAACTCCAGTACTTTGGCCACCTGATGCAAAGAACTGACTCATTTGAAAAGACCCTGATGCTCGGAAGGATTGAAAGTGGGAGGAGAAGGGGATGACAGAGGATGAGATGGTTGGATGGCATCACCGACTTGATGGACATGAGTTTGAGTAAGCTCCAGGAGTTGGTGATGGACAGGGAGGCCTGGCGTGCTGCAGTCCATGGGGTCGCAAAAAGTCACACACAACTGAGCGACTGAACTGAAAGGGCAGTCATGGTTCAACTTAATGTTCAGCAGCTGACATCAGGAGCTAAGTCTAATCAGCAACGTGACTGTCCTTAAGGTAAGGAACAAACCCAGGGCTCCAGGGGAAGAAGGAAAAGAGTTCTCCTGAATGCACAGGGATGGCTCTCAGATGTCCTCTTACAGAGGTCAAGTTCATGGCTAAACTCCTGCAGCCCTCAGTGTCCAAGACCAGAAGGCCAGTATTCCCTCAAAGGGGGCAAAGTTTATAGTACCAAGAGACACTCCGGTTTTTTCCAAGTCTGCATCTTTTCCAGATTTCCGGCTCTTTTATAACATACTGTTTAAGATTATTCCAAATAAATTACTGAACGATACCTTGATGAGACTTACTTTGAAGGTCATCAAAAGAAACAGCATTCTGAAGACACCACCAGATCCAGCAGCATGCACATGGATATCAACTCTAGTTGTTCTTTTCCAACTGTTCTTATTATGCTAAGAGAAGTGAAGGCTGTGTAATCAGACTCTGAGCTTTGAGTTCCAGCTCCTCTACCACCACTAGCTGTGCAGACTTGGGCAAGCCTTGCCTGGGGCAGTTTCATCACCTGGGAAAGGGAATGATACTAGAACTTCCCTCCTACAGCTCTTGTAGACCTTTAGTGGGCTCCTACATAGCACTCTATAGGACAGTGTACAGTAATGACTACATTTTATTTCATTAGAAAGTTTTTTCAAATTTTATTATATTTTTCATGGGGTAGCACCAACACATCTGGGTATAAACTTTTCAACCTTGTACATTCTTAACTTTCTTGGGATAGAAGGCCCTCAAGATATAGGATTCATGTTGGGGATGGATTCAGCAGAGAAGGTCATTGACTTTGGAGACAGAGGACATGAATCTGACTCTAAACCCTCTCATCAACCACCCATCAACTGCCCATCAACCACCCCAGTTCTCTGACCCTCCAAGATGAAAAATACTCCCCTAAGGGTGTAGTCAGGCTGAAATGGAACAGAGTGTGTGTAGGGGGGTGGGGTGGGAGGCGGTGGGGGGAACTGCAGCTCAAAGCTAGTACAGCTTATGTACTTATAGAATGGCACCTCTTAATATGATGGTGAAATGACCAGGTTTCTGCTAAAAATCCTCACATTTATGCCTTTCCATTGCTTTCCCAAGCACCTCTTATTTTTGAAAGGCAAAGTATATCATTTATAATTTTGGATGATTAGGTCTGGCACAAAGAGCATTACACTGGAACAAGGTCATTTACCAGCAGGATCTTGGTGCCTCAGCAAACGCTATTTGCTAGTGCACTGCTGAAGTCCATAG
>NW_011494629.1:1040682-1066998 GCF_000754665.1 Bison bison bison
CTATATATTCATTAATGTGTGTAAGGGCAGGGGATGTGGAGACGTAGCAACAAACATTGGCTCAACAAATGAAAAACCCTTCACCAACACAATTTCTAATTAGCCCACTATACTTATAATTTTCTAACTTCTCTAAAGAACCTGTTTTTAGAGGGTTTAAAGCATCTTGTGCCTCTCACGGTTGGGAGGCTGTGAGCAATCACATGTGGCCGGAGGAGCCTGTCAGGCAGGCTAGAGAACCTTCAGAGGAGTTTGTAGGTTAAAACACTCTTGTCACACCCAAGAGTTTTTATTGACTGGAGCTCTAGGTTAACTCCTTCTCCGAAAGAGGTGGTGGGGGACAGCCCCCCGTAAAGTCAGAGGTGTAGGTGAGAGCACAAAGTAGTAAAGTAGGCAGGCTCTGGTTATGGGGGTAGATGCTCGAGGAGTTCCAGGGGGACTCCTGAGGCTCGATCCCGCCTTTGCGTATGTCGAGCCTCCTTCCTCATGACCTTTGTCACGGGTGGAGTACCTCACTCTGGCCCCCAACACAATAGGAGGCCTTTTTCTTGTCATCAAAAGCAATTGTAAATAGTGCTGCTATGAACATTGGGGTACATGGGTCTTTTTCAATTATGGTTTTCTCAGGATATATGCCCAGTAGTGACATTGGTGGGTCATATGGTAGATTTATTCCTGGCTTTTTAAGGAATCTTCATACTGTTCTCCATAATGGCTGTAGTTGCTTTTGAGCACAGGGAGCCCAGGCTGGCACTCTGTGATGATATGAAGGGATGGAATGGGAAGGGAATGTATGTATAATTGTGGCTGATTCACAATGTCATATCACAGAAACCAACACAACATTGTAAAAATTAAAACAACAAGCAAAATATTGGCAAAACTAATACAATTATGTAAAGTTTAAAAATAAAATAAAATTAGAAAAAAATATATATATAAATATATAAACATATATTTATATAAATATATGTAAATATATAGCTGATTCACTTTGCTGTGCAGAAACTTGCATAGAATTGCAAATCAACTATACTTCAATAAAGTAAATTTTTTTAAAAGGCAATTGAACATTATTTTCTGCCTGTCCTGCATGGTGACAAGCCTTAACCACAGTCACAAGTTGACTCATAACACGCGAGTGAGACATGGCCCCAGAGAAGCACCGCTCTGCTTGCCCACAGAGCAGTAAACATGGCCCCATTTGAGTGCCAGGACAGTCTCTGAAAGAGGCTCCCCGAGCTTGTATGCACCATAACATGCTACTTTGTGCAGATAGCTGGACTTTTTTAGATAACTTTTTTATTATTTAAAAAAAAGTGAGTAAAAGGACTCCAAGTGGAAGGAAAACAACCCTTTTTGTCCCAGATAATTTCATCTGAAAATAAGTCAAGATAAGCATGCATGTGTGATAAGTCGCTTCAGTAGTGTCCGACTCTGTACGATCCTATGGACTGCAGCCTGCCAGGCTCCTCTGTCCATGGGATTCTCCAGGCAAGAATAATGGAAAGAGTTGCCATGCCCTCCTCCAGGGGATCTTCCCGACCTATGGACTGAACCTGTATCTCTTATGTGTCCTGCATTGGCAGGAGAGTTCTTTACCACTAATGCCACCTGGAGAACCCCAAATCAAGATATATTTATTGGATATCAATAGTTAACCTCGGGCAGCTCCCTAAGAAAGTGGTTTCTTTAGAGCATCAAAAGTACATCAAGGCTGTATATTGTCACCCTGCTTATTTAACTTATATGCAGAGCACATCATGCAAAATGCCAGGTTGGATGAAGCACAAGCTGGAATCAAGATCGCTGGGAGAAATATCAACAGTCTCAGATATGCAGATGATACCACTCTAATGGCAGAAAATGAAGAGAAACTAAAGAGCCTCTTGATGAGGATGAAAGAGGAGAGTGAAAAAGCTGGCTTAAAACTCAACATTCAGAAAAACTAAGATTATGGCATCCAGTCCCATCACTTTGTGGCAAATAGAAGGGAAAAAGTGGAAGGAATGATAGATTTTATTTTCTTGGGCTCCAAAATCACTAAGAATGGTGAGTACGGCCATGAAATTAAAAGACGCTTGCTCCTTGGCAAGAAAGCTATGACAAATCTAGATAGTGTATTAAAAAGCAGAGGCATCACTTAGCTGACAAAGGTCCATAAGTCAAAGCTATGGTTTTTCCAGTAGTCATGTATGGATGTAAGATTTGGACTATAAAGAAGGCTGAGTGCCAAAGAATTGATGCTTTCAAACTGTAGTGCTGGAGAATACCCTTGAGAGTCCCTTGGACAGCAAGAAGATTCAACCAGTCAATCCTAAAGGAAATCAATCCTGAATAGGCATTGGAAGGACTAATGGTAAAGCTCCAATACTTTGGCCACCAGATGGGAAGAGCCTACTCATTGGAAAATACCCTGATGCTGGGAATGATTGAGGGCAAGAGGAGAAAAGAGCGACAGAGGATGAGATGGTTAGATAGCATCACTGACTCAGTGGATGTGAATTTGAGCAAACTCCAGGAGATAGTGAAGGACAGGGAAACCTAGTGTGCTACAGTCCATGGGGTCACAAAGAATCAGACATAGCTTAGCGACTGAACAACAAACAACAGCATCCATGTCGATGACTGGAAGTAAGTACTGGTGTCTTATGAGAGGGAGGGGAAAGGGTACATTCCATATTATTAATATCAGCCTGTCTAGTCACCATTTCATCCTTGGCAGGACTTTAAATGCTTTACCCAGATATGTGTACTAGGTCTGTCTTATCCTGCTTCAAAGATTTTTATTTTTACCTCAACTTGTTATACTGCAATTTAGTCCTGGCACTGATGACCTGAAGTTAGCACACACCCCCGAGTGAAGGTCATCACCCTCCACAAGACTGCCCCCACTTCAGATGCCAGCCACAAGTTCATGGGATCCCAGGTCATCCCCAACTTATGACCAACTGGCACCAACTTCAGGAACTAGTTTCATAATTCACTAGAACAATGCACAGAACTCAGAAAAGTGCTGTACTTACAATTACAGTTTTATTTCAAAGGACACAATTCAGGACCATTCAAATAAAGAGACTGGGGTGTGGACTGAGAAGGTCCCAAATTTGGTGCTTCCTGGTCCTCACCTCATAGAATAAGGGCATATTGCGTATTACCCTCTTGGCAGATCAGTGTGTTTATCAACCAAGAAACTACCATGAGATTCAGTGTCCAGAGTTTTTACTTTGGTTTCATTAAGGAGATGCGTGCATGTGAAGTCACTTCAGTCATGTCTGACTCTTTGCAACCCTATGGACTGTAGGCCGCCAAGCTCCTCTGTCCAAGGAATTCTCCAGGCAAGCATACTTGAGTTGGTTTCCCTGCCCTCCTCCAGGGGATCTTCATAAACCAGGGATAGGACCTATATCTCCTGAATCTCCGGCATTGGCAGGGGGCTTCTTTACCACTAGTACCAACTAGGATGCCCCATTAAGTAGATACAACTGATCAAATCACTGGCCATGTGATTGATTGTATTTCCACCCAGTTAGCTCTCCCCTCCCTGGAGGTCAGGCTGGCTCAAAGTCCAACTCTCTAATCATGTACTTGATCCTTCTGGTGACCAGCCCCCACCGTGAAGCTCTCTAGGGATCCGTCATACGCACCAAACTAGCACAAACTCAGGAGTGATCCAAGGGACTTGTGAATAACGAAGACATTCTATTACTCAGGAAGTTCCAAGTGTTTTAGAAACTCTTGGACCTTGACCAGACAAATTCTTTATCATATAAGACTTTATAGCCTGTTCACAGTTGTGTGATGAGATTCTTTTTCACCAAGAGAGGGATGTGAAGTTCTTGCTTTACTACTCAAGAATAGATCTAAATGCATTCTCATCTTTTGTACAATTTCCCTAACATCTGTCCAAAAGAAAAATTTGAATTATTTACTGACAGTAGACCATATTTTTACCTGAAAAAGATAGTATTGCTACTGCTGCCTCTTCCTCCCTCAGGATGAATAATGACTGATCTTGCTCTTTAGGTGTTTACTATATACTATACACTACCCTATATACTACCTAAAGACAATAAGTATAAGAGAATCAGACTTCAGAAAATTGTTTCCAAAGTTTGCCTCTTGGAATTGATTTGCACCAAAAGCAAACTTTTTGCATGCTACACATGTACATCGGCATGAACCATGTGTATAGATATATGAGAATGTTTTTGCAAAACCTTAGTGTCAGGCTTGAATGAAAATGCAAACCTGAGTCAAAACCAATTTACAATATGGAACACAGTTGGTTGGATTAAAGTCTGCAGTAAGGCTTGAAAAACTTTTTTTTTTAATTAAAAAAAATTTTTGAGAAAAGTTGATGGGGGGAAGGCACACATTGCCTAGAACCCCGATTCTAACCAGAGAAGTCCTGGAAAACCCATGGCAAGTTCCAATCCTGAATAGTTTGAAGAATGTGGCAGAAACCCTCCTCTGATAAGAATTAATATTGGTATGGTTAAAATGAAGTTATCAAGGGACCATTTTGGCCGTGCTCAAAAGACTAACTACATCTGCCAAGACAATGACATTTCCAAACACTTGATTTTTTGCGACATGCTTATATGAGTGTTCAGTTTCCAGTTTATGCATGACTGAGAGGAAAAGAAAGAGCCAGAGAGAAAGTAAAATACTTTTTCATTAACCAGGTGAAGGCTAAGCTGCAGGCTCAGCATCTTGCACACAGCAAGAGTCAGAGTTTAAATTGCCATGCAAGGGGTTGATGTTGAACAAAAAATGAGTTGAACTTATTTCTGCTTTACACCAAAAAGTGTCGTGAGTTTTTCCTTTCCTGATCATACAGTATATAAAAACAGTTTCTGAATTAGATCCCAGGAGAATGACTTTTACTATGCTACCCTAGGTAGAATGTCTATACAGATTCAATGGGAGTGTTTTTGAAATGTATTTTAGCTTTTGTGTGTATGTGTGAGTTTGTATTAAGAAACAAAGAACAAAGCAAAAGCCTGATAGAATGAAAGAATATCTTACTTTGCTCAGTAGATAAACAGGTAAACTTTGGGTTGACAGACAAAGCCAAAATTTGAACTTTGTGGACTCTTCAAATGCTGCACTGGTGAATTAATGAACAAGACACAGGGTTCTGTTACCAACTGACAACCCTGATATAGAAGGTCATGCCTCCCCCTTATTTTCCTAGCTCAATCTTGCTCCTTGCACTTCATATATTTTCCTAAGAGAAGAGAATGTACTTTGCAAGGATTCTCAATACTTTTGAGTTGTAACTTTTCTTTCTTTTATTTTTTCGTCAAATATCTGTTGAGTGGCTACTTTGTGCCCGGGCTTCTTGGCACAGGTTTCAGCAGTTTCTCTTCTCCCTTGCTTTTCTAGGAAAGAAGCAAAAAATAAATGGAGGAAATTAAAAGTGATCACTATTATTCAATAGTGATAAATGCTATTAGGCAAACATGTGATACAGAGGAGGTTAGGGTGAGAGGATAGCAGTGTTCAATGGAATGGCTCCAGAAAGTCAGGCTGAAATGAAACACCATCATTATTGTGCTGAGACTGCACTTCAAAAAGGATTCAGTCCTGCCAAGATGGCCCAAGGAGAGAATGAGTGTTTGAGGGAAATGGTGAGAATTTCAGACAAGAAACATGCAGTGCAAAATGAAAATGGAAACAAGGTTGATCTGTTGAAGGAATATAGAGAATTCTCCTGCAGATCAGGCATACAGACCACACAGGCCTGAGACCCAAGATAAGGTGTTTGCATTTTGTTCTCAGTGTGCTGGAAGGCTCATTTGAGAATTTGCAGCCAAGAAGCCGTATATCCTGATTTACAGTTTTTTAAGGTCTCTGGCTGGTGTGTGAATTATTACCTGTAAGTACTCACGGAGAGTATTAGGGCCTTCTGACACTGCAGGATTCTAGATACTCTGAAGAATTCTGTCACTGGAACAGAGATGCTAGTCTCCTAAGATAGAAAGGAAAAATTTCAAGCATGAGAAAGGAGGGGGAAAGTGGTGAAAGAGTGAGTTGAAATCAGAACAGACCAGGTAAACATACAAGCAGATCTGGAGGCAAATTCTGAGAATGGCATTGCAAAAAAGAGGCCTAGTTTTGGACCACTGCAGGGTTGAACCACTGAACTCAAGTTCCAGAAGGGGCATGTAGATCCAACTTGGTAGTACCTCAGAAAAAGTAAAATGCTCTATGTTACAAAATTACCTTCTTTAATTACCTGAGGATTTTCTCAGATTAAGGCCAATATATGATTTTCTCATATGTTAACCTCATATATGAGCTCACAATCAACAGTCATCAACACCCAGATAAACAGTAACCTGACTGAAAAGTTGAGAAAATCCTCAGGATTAAATACCATTCTCTACTAAAAAGAACCTAGACTTCTTGGAGAAAAGGTTGATTCTGAGGCTGAGGTTAGTCAAACATAAGGTAAATCTGAAACATTTTGTCACAGAGTGCAAGAAAATGCTTAAAGAAAGATGGGAACATGGAAAAAACACAGAGAAGCAAACATGAAGGGACTTCCACTGACTAAATCAGCAATAATTTGAATATAAAAATAAATAATGGGAATAAGGGATGATAATGCTTTGAATAAAACAGGAAACCATGCATCCATGCTGATGTACTCACAAAACAAACAAATACAAATTGGGAGAAAAGAAAGCTTTTTTCAAACAATATAATGTTGATAATAAATGTGTAAGCCACCAAGTATAATATATCTTCCAAGTATAATGTACTATTCAAGTATAATATAATAATAAATGTATAACCTTCCAAGACTGAAACAGGAAGAAACAAAAAATATGAACAGACCAATCACAAGCACAGAAATTGAAACTATAATAAAAAATCTTCCAAGAAACAAAAGCACAGGGCCAGATGGCTTCACAGGTGAATTCAACCAAAAGTTTAGAGAAGAGCTAACACCTACTCTGCTGAATATCTTCCAGAAAGTTGAAGAGGAAGAAAAACTCCAAGACTCATTCTACAAGGCCACCGATTACCCTAATACCAAAACCAGACAAAGATGACACACAAAAAAGAGAATTACAGGCCAATATCACTGACGAACATATATACAAAACTCCTCAACAAAATTCTAGCAAGCAAAATCCAGCAACACATTTAAAAGATCAAGTGGACTTTATTCATGATCATGATTAAATGGACTTTATTCCAGGGATACAAGGATTTGTCAATATATGCAAACCAATCAATGTGATACACCATATTAATAAATGGAAAGATAAAAACAATATGATCATCTCAATAGATGCAGAGGAAGCTTTAGACAAAATTCAACACCCGTTTATGCAAAAACTCTCCAGAAAGTAGGCATAGAAGGCACATACCTCAATATAAGAAAGATCATATATGACAAATCAACAGCAAGCATTATTCTCAAAGGTGAAGTACTGAAAGTATTTTATCTAAGATCAGAACAAGACAAGACTGCCCACTCTTACCACCATTATTCAACATAGTTTTGGAAGTCCTAGCCACAACAATCAAAGAAAAAAAAAAAAAATAAAAGGAATAAAGATTGGAAAAGAAGAAAAATTCTCACTGCTGATGGCATGATACTATACATAGAAAACCCTAACGATGCCATCAGAATATTACTAGAGCTAATCAATGAATACAGTAAAGTTGCAAGATATAAAGTTAATACATTGAAATCCCTTGCATTCCTTTACACTAACAATGAACTATAGAAAGAGAAATTAACAATCCTTTTCACCATTGCAACAAAAAGAATAAAATATCTCCAATTAACCTACCTTAAGGTGGCTCAAACAGTAAAGAATCTGCCTGCAATGCAGGAGCCCCAAGTTTGATCCATGGATTAGGAAGATCCCCTGGAGGAGGGCATGGCAACCCACTCCAGTATTCTTGCCTGGAGAATTCCATGGACAGAGAAGCCTGGCAGGCTATAATCCATGGGGTCACAAAGAGTCAGACACAACTGAATGACTAACAATTTTCAAAGAGACAAAAGACTTGTATGCAGAAAATTGTAAGATACTGATGAAAGAAATCAAAGATGACACAAACAGATGGAGAGATATACCATGTTCTTGGATTGGAAGAGTCAATATTGTCAAATAACTATACTACCCAAAATAATCCACAGATTTAATGCAATCCCTACCAAACTACCAATGGTATCTTTCACAGAACTAGAACAAAAAATTTCACAATTTGTATGGTAATACAAAGACCCTGAATAGCCAAAGCAATCTTGAGAGAAGAAAATGGAGCTGGAAGAATCAACCTTTCTAACTTCAGACTATACTACAAAGCTACAGTCATCAAGACAGTATGGTACTGGGACAAAAACAGATATACAGACCAATGGAACAATAGACGGCCCCGAGATAAATCCATGAACCTATGGGCATCTTATTTATGACAAAGGAGGCAAGAATATGCAATGGGAAAAAGACAGCTTCTTCAATAAGTCGTGCTGGGAAAACTGGAAAGCTACATGAAAAAGAATGAAACTAGAACACTTCCTAACACCATACACAAAAATAAATTCAAAATGAATTAAAGACTTAAATATAAGGCCAGAAACTAAAAGGCTCTTAGGGGAAAACATAGGCAGTACCCTCCACATAAATTACAACCAGATTCTCTTTGACTCATCTCCTAGAGTAATGGAAATAAAAATAAACAAGTGGGACTAAATTAAACTTAAAAGCTTTTGCATAGCAAAGGAAATTATAAACAAGATGAAAAGACAACCCTCAGAATGGGAGAAAATAATTGCAAATAAAACAACTGAAAAAGTATTAATCTCCAAAATATATGAGCAGCTCATACAGCTCAATATCACAAAAACAAACAGCTTGATCAAAAAGATGGGCAGAAAACCTAAACAGACATTTCTCCAAAGAAGACATGTTGTTCAATCACTCAGTCATGTCCAACTCTTTGCATCTCCCTGGACTGCAGCAAGCCAGGCTTCCCTGTCTTTCGCCATCTCCCAGAGTTTGCTCAAACTCATGTCTATTGAGTTGGTGGTACCATCCAACCATCTCATCCTCTTTCATCCCCTTCTCCTCCTGCCTTCAATCTTTCCCAGCATCGGGTCTTTTCCAATGAGTTGGCTCTTCACATCAGGTGGACAAAGCATTGGAGCCTCAGTTTCAGCATCAGTCCCTCCAGTGAGTATTCAGGGTTAATTTCCTTTAGGATTGACTGGTTTGATCTCCTTGCTGTCCAGGGAACTCTCAAGAATCTTCTTCAGCAGCACAGTTCAAAGGCATCAATTCTTCAATGCTCAGCCTTTTTTATTGTCCAGCTCTCTCATTCATACATGACTACTTAGCTTTAACCATATAGACCTTTGTTGGCAAAGTTTAATACATTGTCTAGGTTTGTCATTGCTTTTCTTCCAAGGAGCAAGCATCTTTTAATTTCATGACTTCAGTCACCATCCATGGTGATTTTGGAGCCCCCCAAAATAAAGTCTGTCACTGTTTCCATTGATCCCCCATCTATTTGCCATGAAGTGATGGGCCCAGATGCCATGATCTTCGTTTTTTTAATATTTAGTTTTAAGCCAGTTTTTTCACGTTCCTATTTCACAACTGCATCAAAAGGCTATAAATTCCTCTTCACTTTCTGCCATAAGGCTGGTGTCATCTGCATATCTGAGATTATTGATATTTCACCCCACAATCTTGATTCCAGCTTGTGCTACAGATGGCCAATAAACACATGAAAAGATGCTAAACATCACTAATTATTAGAGAAATGCAAATCAAAATTACAATGAGGTATCACCTCACACCAATGAGAATGGCCATCATCAAAAAGTCTACAAAGGATAAATGCTGGAGAGGATGTGGAGAAAAGGGACCCTCCTGCACTGTTGGTGGGAATGTAAACCGATACAGCCATTTTGGAGAATAGTATGGAGATTCCTTAAAAAACTAGGAATAAAACTATCATATGACCCAGCAACACCACTATTGGGCATATACCCTGAGAAAGCCAAAATTCTAAAAGACACATGTACCCTAATGTTCATCGTTGTACTATTTACAATAGCTAGGACATGGAATTAATCTAGATATCTATCTACAAATGAACAAAGTTGTAGTACATATATACAACTGCATATTACTCAGCCATAAAGAAGAAGGGATTTGAATCAGGTTTAGTAAGCTGGATGAACCTGGAGCATGTTATATAGAGTGAACTCTCAGAAAAAGAAAAACCAATATTGTGTTTTAATGCATATATATGGAATGCAGGGGCTCCCCTGATGGCTCAGATGGTAAAGAATCTGCCTACAAACATGGGAAAAATAGGTTCAATCTCTGGGTATAGAAGATCTCCTGGAGAAGCTAATGGCAACCCATTCCAGTATTCTTACCTGGAGAATTGCATGGACAGAGGATTCCCTGGTCCATGGGATCACAAAGAGTCGAACATGACTGAGCTACTAAGACACACACACACACACACACACACGGAATCTAAAAAAATGCTGTTGCTGAACTTAATTGCAGGGAAGGAATGGAGACACAGATATAGAAAATGGACTTGTGGACAGTGGAGGAAGGACAGAGTGGGACAAATGGAGAAAGTAGCATCAACATATACACACTATCGTGTAAAATAGAGAACTGGTAAGAAGTTGTATATAGCACAGGGAGCTCAGCCTGGTGCTCTATGATGACCTAGGAGTGTGGGGTAAGGGGAGGGAGGGAGGTTCATCAGGGAGGGAATATGTGTATAAATATGACTGATTTTCACTGTTGTATGGCAGAAACCAACACAACATTGTAAAGCAATTTTCCTCCAGTTGAAAAATAAACTTTAAAAACAGAAATGAAACTTTTGCTTATTGCAAAATTTTAAAATTTCAGTGTTACTGCGTTCTGTCGGTTGGTAGTGCAGAAGGACCAGAAACTGAGTAGCTGAATTCAGATATTTATCCAGAAGAAAGGGAGGTAAATATAAAGGACAGTGAATGAGGATATCAAAGAGATAACTGCACCACTCCCATGTCCATTGCAACATCATTCGCAATAACCAAGTATGGAAACAACTTAAGTGTCCATCAAGGAATGAATGGATAATGTATCTATATTACTATATAGATAGTATATATATGTGTGTGTGTGTGTGTGTGTGTGTGTGCTAAGTTGCTTCAGTAGTGTCCAACTCTTTGCAACCCTGTGGACTGTCATAGCCCACCAGGCTCCTCTGTCCTTGGGATTCTACAGGCAAGAATGCTGGAATGGGTTGCCATTTCCTCCTCCAAGAGGTCTTCCCAACCCAGGGATTGAACCCACGTTTCCTGCAGCTCCTGCAATTGCAGGTGGCTTCTTCACCACTGAGTCACTGGGAAGCCCCGAATATACATAAACACATATATATACATATACATACAAATAAATATAATAATATAATATATATAAACTGGCATATTACTCAACCACGAAAAGAAGGAAATCCTGCCCTTTGTGACAACACGGATGGATCTTGAGGGCATTATGCTAAGTAAAATAAGCCAATAGAGAAAGACAGGTGCTCTGTGGTGTCACTTATATGTGGAATCTAAATGAAAAGTCAAAATCATAGAAGAGAAAGCAGAAAAGTGGTTGCCAGGCCATGGAGGCATGGGGGAAATAGTAAACAGTTGGTAAAAGTATCCAAACTTTTAACTGTCAGGCGAAAAAGATAATGATCTAATGTATATCATGGTGACTATAGTTGATAATGCAGTATTGCAAAATCAAAATTTACTAAGAAAGCAGAACTTAATATAAATGCCACTCATCATTATAATAGTTAATTCAACAAAGAAACATGACTAGGTGTTAAAATGAATGGACATAAGTTTGATAAGGAATTGGAGATTCAAATAGTCTGGAATACTCTTCTATAAAATGTCACTTACAAAGAGAGAAAGAACAGCATTACAGGAGAAAAGCTGGAACACATCAACCATCACCCAACTTAGCATCACCAGGAGTGGGACATATATCACTTACTACCCAGTAGAAGGCATGAGACCTCAGAGCACTTCTGTAATATTCTGCCCAAAATTCATAACCTGCATCCAATTAAAAAGAAAGAGACAAACCCAAACTGAGGCATTTGCTACAAAATACTGGGCTTTGATTATCAAGGTATTAACTGTTCCAGAGTGAAGGAGGCTAAAAAGACATGACAACTTGGTGCCACACATGATCCTGGGCAGGGTCGTTTGGCTATAAAGAATGTTGTTGGTGAGCTTGAGTGGGGTTTGAGGAGTGGGTGATAGTGCACTGGTGTAATGTCCTGATTTGATATGGTTGTTCTGTGATTACCCAGAAAATGTATTTTTGTCAGTCGGTGTACATGCTGAACTATTGGGGAGTGCTAGGCACAGTGGCCACAGCTTACTTTCAGATGATTCAGGAAAAAAAAAAAAAACTATTTATACAATACGGTTCTCCTAACTTTCTCAATATTTGGATTTCAAAATAATATTAGCACACTGAAAACAATTATTCAAGTAGCATTGTGAAGAACCAAGAACATACAGAATCTTTACTAACTTGTTATACTGCTTAGTAGCTTAAAGTTTTTACCTTAACTTCAGACATTAATGTATTTTAAGTCTTCAGGCCTCTGATTAACATTCAGGGGAATGTGTACCAACAGCTTCAGTCTTACTTGCTAAGAATGAGAAATAATGAATTAATCAGTTTACACATCCTTATACTATGGGTTATATCATCAACACTATTGCATTTTTCAGATGCACAGAAAGCTCAAAAGATTACGTTAGTTGGCCAAGATCACACAGTAAACATTCCAGCTTGAAATTAGAATAAAGACCACAAGATCTCTGCACCAGCAAGCTTATTAACAGGGTTTATGTTCCTTTTGGATAATTAAGAGCCAAAAGGAAAACTAGGGTTAGTGGTCTGGTGAGAAGGCAAGGGGAGCATGCCAGGAATAAAAGCCAACATCCATTATCTTGCACCACACTGCACTGCACTGCATTTTGATGGTCATGCTTCCTTGTTGCCCACCACTGCTTCCTAGAGAACCACAGGGAACCCTTGGTTAACAGGCAGTCTCCCTTCACTTCCGGCTTAGAATCTTCCAAGAATTTTCTTTGCTGCAGTTAGCCAGGCAATACTGGGAAACATAGCACCACGTAATTATGGTTTTCATAGAATGACCTCTCTGGACCCCTCTGGAATGTCATCACAGTTAGAAAAGCTTTTCATGACTTTTAATTCTCCTTGGTTATTTAAGAAGGCATTTGATTAGTTGAGAATTCAGTAACATTAATACTGATTCTACAAAATTCATTTGTTATTTATTAAGCAGGGCGTCAAGATATGAAAAATAAGGCTTTATATTTGCAAAGGCATAGTACATTTTTAACCTATAGTTCAAAAGAGCGCCTGTTAGGAGTGAAAGTGAAGTGAAAGTGTTAGTCACTCAGTTGTGTCCATCTCTTTGCAACCCCCTGGACTGTAGCTCATCAGGCTCCTCTGTGCATAGAATTCTCCAGGCAAGAATACTGGAGTGGGTAGCCATTCCTCTAGATCTTCCCCACCCTGGGATTGAACCATGGTGTCCTGCATTGCAGGCAGATTCTTTACCATCGGAGCCACCAGGAATGCCCTCTGTTAGGAGTACGACACAGGTAAAAGTATCAGATTCTATAAGGTGTAATATAGAAAAACCAATCTGTTTTTGAAATGGAAGTTAGCTGTTCTCTAAATACTTAGTTCAGTGCCTACCACATAGCGGGTATGCAAAAACTATTGTATGGGTAAATTAATGCTGATAACAAGGACCAATTGGCAAGAAAGTTGCCAATATCATTCAAATGCTTTATATACTCGCTCAATTGAAACTCTTTATAATTAAAAATACAGAATTTCCTTTAAGAAAGTTCACAAATTAATCCCATGACTGTCATTTTGCTAGTTTTCTTCAGCAGAGATGTTTAAATAATTAATTGACAGTGAAAGCACTTGTCACTAATGAAGACATTTGAAAAACTGAAAATGACAACCAAAGAAGAAGATCATGCAGAATTTTAGATTAAAATTATAGCTCTCAATTTTGTATTTTGATTTTAAAAATTTGGAACATTATCTTTTGAACTTTTATAGTTTAAAATTAAATTTCTGATGACTACGTGAGATTTGGGATGATATCCCCACGTCCCAGGGACTTTACTGCAGAACAGAGAGCACAATATGTACATATTCTGCATCTATGCTGATTCTTTGCCATTGGCCTTCCAACCCCTCCATGAACTTCCCACCCTGTTCTGCCCTGTACTGTTCTGGAGGCGTGCCTGTATTCTCTGCTCCATAATTCTCTAGGCTCCATTGCCTTCTGGCTTTCCAAGTGAATCCTGCTCACCATCAGGTCATCAGTCATAGAAAGAGAGAAAAGTTGAAGTGTTTGTGCACCCTGCTTATTCCTTGCCTTGCCAAGAATGTTGTCAGGGGTTCCCAAGATCATAAGTTTCTATGATTAGCTAGAACAACTTACAGGATGCAGCATATAGTCATACTCATGATTGTGGCTTATTACAGTGGAAGGATACCAAGCAAAATCATTCAAAGGGAACAGCACATGGGGCAGTGTCTGGAGAAAGCAGGCACAAACTTCTTAGTCTCTCCCAGGATCGTCCCACAGAATGCACTTAATTCTTTCCACAAAGTTATGACAGTCCATGTGAAATGTTGCAACTCAGGGAAGCACATTAGAGGACCAAGTTCCAGTGATTTTATTGGAGATCCTCTGCCTAGCCTGAGATTTCCAGCTCCTAAAAGGCATGCAGATTGGAAAGGAGGAAATAAAATTTTGTTTATTCAAAGAAAATCCAAAGGAATAGGAACACAGTCACCTAGAACTAATAAGTGAGTTTAGGAAAGCTGCAGGATAGGAGACCAGTATAAAATATTCTATTTATATTTATTACCAATAATTAATTGAATATTTAAATTTTGACAACTTCTGTAACCTCTTCTTTTTCATTTCTAATTTTGTTGATTTGATTCTTCTCTTTTTTTTTTTTTTTGGATGAGTCTAGCTAAAGATTTGTCAATTTTGTCTATCTTCTCAAAGAACCAGCTTTTAGTTTTATTAATCTTTACTATTATTTCTTTTATTTCTTTTTCATTTCTTTCTGCTTGGATCTTTATGATTTCTTTTCTTCTAATAATTTTGGGAGTTTTTTGGTTCTTCTTTTTCCAGTTGTTTTAGGTGTAAAGTTAGGTTGTCTACTCGATGTTTTTCTTGATTCTTGAGGTAGGATTGTATTGCTATAAACTTCCCTCTTAGAACTGCTTTTGATGCATCACATAGGTTTTGAGTTGTGCTTTGTCATTTGTTTCTAGAAATTTTTATTTCCCTTTTGATTTCTTCAGTAAACTGTTTGTTATTTAGAAATATGTTGTTTAATCTCCATGTATTTTTGTTTCTTATTTTTTTCTTGTAATTGGTATCTAGTCTCATAGCATTGTGGTTGGAGAAGATGCTTGATATGATTTCAATTTTCTTAAATTTACTGAGGTTTGATTTGTGACTCAAGATGTGGTCTATCCTGGAGAATGTTCCATGTGCACTTGAAAAGAAGGTGTGTTCTTGTGTGTTTGGATGGAATGTCCTGAAGATATCAATGAGATCCATCTCATCTAATGTATCATTTAAGACTTGTGTTTCCTTATTAATTTTCTGTTTTGATGATCTGTCCATTGGTGTGAGTGGGGTGTTAAAGTCTCCTACTATTACTGTGTTACTGTCAATTTCTCCTTTTGTGTCTGTTAGTGTTTGTCTTATGTATTGAGGTGCTCCTATGTTAGGTACGTAGATCTTTACAATTGTTATGTCTTCCTCTTGGATTGATCCCTTGATCATGATGTAGTGTCCTTCCTTAACTCTTGTAATCTTCTTTATTTTAAGGTCTATTTTGTCTCATATTAGGATTGCAACTCCAGCTTTCTTTTGCTTCCCATTTGCATGGAATATATTTTCCATCCTCTCATTTTCAGTCTGTATGTGTCTTGAGGTCTGAAGTCTGTTTCTTGTAGACAGTATATATATGGGTCTTGTTTTTGTATCCATTTTGCATCCATTGATAACTTTATTGACATATAATTCACAAACATTCAAGGTATCTAAAGTGTAGAGTTCAATGGTTTGTAGTATATTCATAGACACATGCAGTCATAAAAATAACCATAGATTATTTTTATCATCTCAAAAGGAAATCCTGTATGATTTAGCAATCATCTCTACCTCCTTCTCCCGCCATTCTACTTTTTATCTCTATAGATTTCTCTGTTCTGGACACTTTATATTAATGGAATCATGTAAGATGTGGTCTTTTGTGACTAACTTCTTTCACGTAGCTTGTTTTTGAGGTTCATTAACACTGTAGCGTGTATCATTCTCTTTTCTGGATGACTAACATTTCATTATATGACTATAACAAATTTTGTTTATCCATTCATCAACTGATATGCATTTGGATTTTTCCCACCTTTTGACCATTATTGATAATTTTACTATAAACATGGGTGTACAAGTTTTTATGTGGATGTATGTCTTTATTTCCTTTGAATTTATACCTAGGAGTGAAATTGCTAGGTCATATAATTACTCTACACTTAATAGAGTTACCATATGAGTAACTGTTAGGTTGTTTTATGGAGTGTTAGTGTTATTTTACATTCCTGTGAACAGTGTGTGTGGGTTCTGGTTTCACACCCATGTCAACCCTTATTGTTACCTGACTTTTTAAGTTTAGTTATTCCAGTGAGTATGAAGTCATATATCACTGTTGTTTGGTTTACTTTTCCCTAATGACTAAGGATTCATGACTAATGACAGTATTCTTACCTGGAGAATCCCCATGTACAGAGGAACCTGGTGGGCTGCAGTCCATGGGGTTGCAAAGAGTTAGGCACGACCGAGTGACTAAGCACAATGACTGAGGGTATCAAGCATCTTTTCATGTTTATTGTTCATTTGTATATTTTCTTGAAGCAATGCCTATATAGGTCCTTTGTTCATTTTAAAATTGGGTTATTTGTCCTTTTATTACTGAGTTGTAAGAATCTTTATATATTTAGATACAAGGTCCCTATCAGATATATATTTGCAAACATTTTCTCTCATTCTGTGAATCATATTTTTCACTCTAATTATGATGTCCTTGAAGCACAAACGTTTTTAACTATGGTAAGTCCAATTTATCTATTTTTTATTTTATTGACTATATCTGGTATCATACCTAAGAATCCTTTGTCAAATCCAAGATCATGAAGATTTACCCTTGTGTTTTCCTTTAAGAGTTTTATAGTTTTAGGTTTTACATAACAGTCCTTGATCCATTTTGAGTTAATATTTTATAACTTGTGCCACTACCACACTGTCTTGGTCATTATTGCTTTGTGCCAAGTATGAGTCCTCTTTCTTTTTCTTGGCTATTATGACAAGTATTTCAGAATTGTTTTGATTTTTCTGGGTTGTTTGCATATCCCTATGAACTTTAGAATCAAATTGTCGATTTCTGCAAGCAAGTTACCTGAGATTCTGATAGGAACATTGCTGAATCTATTGATCAGTTTGGAGAGTATCACCGTCTTAACACTGTTAAGTCTTCTAATCCATGGACACAGGACCTTTTCCAATTATTTAAATCTTCTTTAATTTCTTTCAACAATATTTTGTAGCTTTGAATTATAAGTTTTAACTACTTCTGTTAAATTCAGTCCTAAGTATTTTATTCCTTTTGATGCTATTGTGAGTGAAATTGTCCTCTTAATTTCATTTTATATCGTTCACTGTCAGTGTCTAGAAATACAATTGATTCTTGTATTTAGATCTTGTATCCTTCTATTTTACTGAGCTCATCTTTTAGTTATAATAATTTTTAGTGAGTTTCCTAGGGTTTCCTGCTTACAAGATTATGTTATCTGTGAAGAGAAATAATTTTACTCCTTCATTTTCAACTGGGATGTCTTTTATGCATTTTTCTTGCCTAATTGACCTGACTAGACTCTCCAGTCGGAGAAGGCGATGGCACCCCACTCCAGTACTTTTTCCTGGAAAATCCCAGGGACAGGGGAGCCTGGTGAACTGCCATCTATGGGGTCACACAGAGTCAGACACGACTGAAGTGACTTAGCAGCAGCAGCAGCAGCAGCAGCAGCAGACCCTCCGGTATGGTATTGAAGAGAAAAGCCTGAAGCAGACATATTTATCTTGTTCATGATCTTAAGAAGAAAACATAAACATCTAGTATTTTATCAGTAAGTATGATATTAATTGTGGGTTTTCCATAGATGCCTCTTACCAGGTTAAGGAAGTTCCCTTCTATTCATAATTTGCTGAGTGTTTATATCATGGAATCATATTATTATCATATGAGTTCTATATTTTGAGAGTTTTTTTAGTGGTTGTGCCAGAGTTTACCATATGCATCTTAATGTATCAGAATCAGCTTCATAGTATAACAGCTTATTTCCAGTGATGTATAGAAATGTATCAGTGATACATATCAAATGTATCACAGAAGACAGTGAAAAAGTTGGTTTAAAACTCAACATTCAGAAAACTAAGATCATGGCATCTGGTCCCATCACTTCATGGCAAATAGATGGGGAAACAATGGAAACAGTGACAGACTTTATTTGGGGGGACTCCAAAATAACTGCTGATGGTGACTGTAGACATGAAATTAAAAAGACACTTGCTCCTTGGAAGAAAAGCTATGTCCAACATAGACAGTGTATTAAAAGCAGAGACATTACTTTGCCAGCTAAGGTCCATCTAGTCAAAACTATGATTTTTCCAGTAGTTATGTATGGATGGAGAATTGGACCATAAAGAAGGCTGAACACCAAAGAATTGATGCTTTTGAATTGTGGTGTTGGAGAAGACTCTTGAGAGTCCCTTGGACTACAAGGAGATAAAATCAGTCAATCCTAAAGGAAATCAGTCCTGAATATTCATGGAAGGACTGATATCGAAGCTGAAACTCCAATACTTTGGCCACATGATGAAAAGAACTGACTCCTTGGAAAAGACCCTGATGCTGGGAAAGATTGAAGGCAGGAGGCGAAGGGGACGACAGAGGATGAGATGGTTGGATGGAATCACAGACTCAGTGGACAAGAGTTTGAACAAGGTCTGAGAGTTGGTGATGGACAGAGAAGCCTGGCATGCTTCAGTCCATGGGGTCGAAAAGAGTCAGACACGACTGAGCAGCTGAACTGAACTGATAGAAATGTTAGTTCTATATAACTCTGTTTTCTTTTCTCTCTTTTTGTGGCATTATTATACATATTACCTCTATTAATGTTATAAACCCAACAATACGTTATAATTATTACTTTACCATCTGTAGTTATGTCTTTAATCTCAGTAAAGCTTTGCTCACCGTAACTCCTTTGTGCTATTATTGGGAAATATATGACATGTTACATTTCTATATGTGACAGGATCAACAATACATTTTATTCCTATTACCTTATACCATTTTTAAAAATCAGTTAAGAGATGACAAGACAAAAATATACCTTTATACTGTCTTTTATAATTATGCCTTGGGACATAAACTTTCTCTACCAACTAGTCTAATCAAATTTTGGTTCCTTTGAAGGAGTGGTCTCTGAGGTCATGTTTGCTACTAGTTCTGTGCCCAGAAGGTCTCCTGGCTGCCTTATTCCACAGATGTCTCCTGCAGACTACTGGGCCTACACTTCAGCTTGTTTCTTGAACCACATTCCAGTTGCCTTTACAAAATCCCCACTGTTCTTGAGAGTGCCCTTAGGTTTGAACTTCTCCACCCTCAATTTGGAAAGAAGTCAGTTCCCTTGGGAAGGGATTAGGGGCTGTTTTATGGCCTTCCTTGTCTCTCCAGGCAGAATCTCTGAGCCAAAGCGCTAAAGCTAGAGGTGGGAACAAAGACAGGCTCCTCTCTCAGTGACACTCCCGCTCTAAAACCTGAATGCTCGGTGGAAAGGAGGCAGAAGCCTGAGGTTCTCTCAGTCAACTCTCCTAATGTAAAAACACTGTTTTAAAACGAGGCAAAGATTATCAGGGCCCCAGTATTCTTCAGATTCCATGCCAGTGTAGTCTTCACTCCACAAATGAGGATTGGAGGGAAGGATGCAGCCCCCACTTCACAATGGCAGTAGCCGAAGACTCAGTAATGATTGAAAGGAAGGGACTATCAGAGGCAAAGGGAACTTTTAGATGTGATGATTATTATGTTAATTGTGATGATGATTTAATGGATGTATACATGTGCCAGAACTTAACAAGTATATATGGCCTGTGTTTACATGTGTGCTCAGTCGCATCAGTCGTGTCTGATTCTTTGCGACCCTGTGGACTGTAGCCCACCAGACTCCTCTGTCCATGGGGTTCTCCAGGAAAAACCAGGAGTGGGTTGCCATTTCCTTCTCCCAGGTGATCCTCCTGACCCAAGGGTCAAACCCACACCTCTTGTGTTTCCTGCATTGCAGATGGATTCTTTACTCACTGAGCCACCTGGGAAGCCCGTATGTGGCTTATTATAGGTCAATTACACCTCAATAAAACTGTCACAAAGGGGACATAACTTGGGGAAAATGTTTCCAGTATAATAAAAAGTTAATATAGGAAAAGCTCATATAGACCAAGCCAGTGTAATAGAAATGAATTCAACCATGAACTCAGACACTTTCCATCTGTATCTCTAGAGAGAAATCTTTGATGCAGAAGTGTAGAATAAGGGCAGAATGCCTGGAAGAGAGCCTGGCACTCACAACACACTTCACAATATTTGTTGCATAAATGCTTGCTGAGCACATTGCCCTTGGAAAGTTACTCTCATACCCAACAACCCCTAACGTCAGTTTCTCAGTAACATTATCGCTTTCCCAAAACTACCATGATAAATACCCTTTTATCACAACAGGAAGTCATGTTACATTAGGATCAAGAGTCATTCAGCATATTTTCTGACGTTGTCTGAGTCATAATAATGAAGAATGCTGACCTATTAATTACATAGCAGCACAGTGGTAGCAATTGCATTTAATTCCTTCATGTATTTTTTTTTGATCTAAAAATCTCAAAGTGCATGTGACAGATTTTATATATCTTCCATATATTTCCACTTTAGGAAGCTTTGAGCACTGGGGACTGATTCTGAAAGAAATTATATTAATGTTATGCCATGATTTGACTCCTACTGCACTCTAATTCTGCTTGCTCACACTTTCCTCCACCAGACTAGTCTCCTCCTTACTCCTGCCTGCATCCCATTGTAATAATGGCCATCATTTTACATTTCACCGCCATGTACGTCAGAGACACTTCATGTCAGCAATAATTCTTAAATCCACCCTCAACATAGCTATTAATTATTCCCCATTTTATAAATGTGAAAATTGATGGTCAGAGAGATAAAATAACTTGCCCAAAGTCTCTCAACAAGTTTCTGTCAGACTCCCCAGACCTGTACCATCAGGCTATCTCTCTATGCCATTCAGATTTTTGTCTTTGCCTTTTTGCACCTGCCATTTCCCCAGTTTGGATCATTTTCCTTCTCTTCCCTCAAGGGTCTCTCAAATTCAGTCTTACACACCACAGCACAAGTCTTCCTCTGACAGTCTTGGCCCCTAGCTCTTCCTAGTACATCTTACCAGTTCCTTGTTTTGGAAGGGGAAGGAAGAGATGATGGAGAGCAGTAGAGATGGAAATCAGAAGGAAGGCCATTAGAGAAGTCAGGAGGTGAGGGGTGCGGAACTGAAGAGGAAAGCTGGAGAAAAAGAAACTCCAAGTCTTCTCCTTCCCTCTTTAAAAATGACACAGCCCAATCTAACTTTAGAGGGCAAGAAAGGAATACGAGCAAGGTGAGGAATGAAAAGGGGTCTAGAAGATTCTCCCTCACCCAGAAATGGTACTAGCACTCATCAGAGCCAGAATCCAGGCTTTGCAGGGGCAGGAGTAAGACCATTGCCTGTTTATTTAGCCTCATACAGCCACAGAGTTCCTGAGTCCTTTGTTCATTTTGTTAATTAAACTAAAAATAATTCACTATCAGTCCATCCTGCCTCCAAGCCATAGTCTTCAGCTATTGAGCACCCAATTTGGAACAGAAAAGAAATGCACACTCCACTAAGTCAGATTTCAAAAAATAGAGTTCAACAACACAGGGCCCCTGGACCAGCAGGTGGAGAAAAGTCTAAATGCCCTATTGTTCCATGTAGGTAGTAAAACACTTGAGAAAAAGAGCTGCCTGAAAATCTTTTTAATTTTTAGATCTGCAAAGGGCCAGGAGAACTTTATAGGGATGGTAGTAATGTTCTGCATCTTGATTGGGGTGGTGGTTACACAAGTATATACATTTGTTAAGTCACCTAATTTATACTTGAGGTATGTGTGTTTTATTGAAGATGCATGGTACTGGTTTATAGGGAAGGAAATGAGAGTAAGAAGAGAAGAAACAAAAGGGGGAAAAAAGAAAAAAAAATCCTCTCACTTTTGTAAACTTAAACACTGCTGAAGCAGGAGTCCTGATTTCCACTGGGCAGTGTTTCTACCCACCAGGGAACCGAGGGAGTATCCTTCTGCAATTGCTGCTACAAATATCACCTGGACACTTAGGGTACTTCTTATTTATGCACCAGCAGGTGATTTAAGAATTTGCTGCATGATGAAGTAATTGACCCTAGCTGTTATAAGAAGGTGGGGTTGCTGCTACAAAGTGGGGTTGGGAAGAGGAGGTCCGGAATTCAGGGGATTCAGTGGTTCCTCTTGGTGCTTTTTGTGCCCAGTGTTGATGGCACACAAGAAATGGCAGCCAGTCTGATCATCAGAGAAGGTGGATAGGGAGGGGGACGACAGGCTGGGAGGTAGGAGGCTAACATGTCCGTTTTGACATGTCAGTCAAAGGCTTCTTGTGAAGGAGCTTCTGGGTATCCTAATGAGATTAGCTTGAAACTCACTTCCTTTCCAGTGGACAGAGTGATGGAAAGAGGAACCTATTGTAGACCCAGACTGAGTATCTCACCCACACTCACCGTTATTCCTGCATACCCTCTGCACTTCAGGACTGTGCTACCTTCTCCAGCCTGATACATGCTAATTGTTATCTGTTTTATATATGCAGAACAGGTTACCTGTAACAGGTAGAGACTCTTGTGGTCAGCTTCACTAAGGTTGACTCATTGTTTTAATTGGCCAGAAAGATTAAAACATATCACAGAGTACTCATGAGTTTTCAAGTACTAAAAATGAAATAATCTCTGCAAGTTCACTTACTCCTGCAAAGAATTTAGAATAAAAATAGATATGGAGGTAAGGGATCTTTCTCCAGTTCTTTCCTGGTTCCCTTTCCTATTCTAGGTTAATTCTGCTCAGTGCTGTCCAAAATCACCATACCTGTTCATTATGGGCCCACACAGTTCTTTCAAGCCAACAGTTTTAATTGTATTTACAGTCAATCAGGACACCATCCGAGGGCTGGGTTTGTCAAGAGATGGTCTGGATTCCCTCAGGGACTTTCCCAATCTCTTTCACATGACGAGAAGGGCAAAAGTCACTTTACCATGTGAATTAATTATGCAGTCTCTTGATGAATATTATCCGATGCTGTTTTAAAGTTTTATTTTTCAAAATGCCACTTTAACTGGTGATAAGGCATAGAGTAACTTGTGGCACTTGCAAACCATGGCACTTGCCAATAAGCATTAGAATGAAACTGTGTTTCTACACATTATATTCTTCACAAAGATGTCATAGATAGAAGTTATCAAGTATAGATAATATATCTGTTTCCTTCCTAATGGCTATAGATGTATCTTCTAAGGTTTTCTTTCTGGTTTTGTAATTCTGAAATACTCATGTATATTTCATTCTGTCAACATATTAAAGACAAAATTTACAACAGGCTACCTAACTAAAAAAAGGGGGTGGGGAGGGGGCATGAGAATCCCCAAAGCCAGGCAGAGTCACTGAAAAAAAATTACCCAAAATGGAAATTCTGGGCAACAGAATAACAAAGCATGAGGGTGCAATAAATTTCTTTTTTGTCACTTTATCATTGGTGACTGATTTCAGACAGCTTGTGATAAAATGTTTGCCAGTTAGTTTGCTGAGTGAGATAAAAGCCTGGGCTTGAGCAACAAGGATGCTTTATAAAGCTATTTAATTGAAACCTGTATGGGAATGATTGGATAGAAAATAATGAAAAAGGAGAATGAGGAAACAAAATGAAGAAAAAACAAAAAAGAAACACAGTATATATAGAAAAGACCATAAAGTTAAACAATGTGCTGTTTCTTTATAAACTGTTTTAATAAAGACATAAGAAGAAATTGGTATGACAACATGTAACAGTTACAGTGTCTTCTAACTCAGAACACATTGTCAAAACAAGATACTGCCTGCAAGACATGATCCAGAAAGAAAGTGACATTTTCAAAATATTTTCTGAATAATTTTTCTTTCTAAAGAAAACTGAAAAGCTAAATGAGAAAAGTTTTATTTCCCCAAGGCCTTCTCTCAGTCTTTGTAACATCCAAGAATAATCCATACATGGATCATTTTTCTTCCTTTCTTTTTCACTCACTTTGTATTAGCCAAGTGAACTTCATGGATACCAGGGGTTTTACCATTAGGATTCTGGGCAATCAGAGACTTTCTAAGTGGAGTGGAGTAGAATGGATTCTTATTAGAAAATTTTCACAGAAATAAAGATATAATGCCTGTTATCCAGAGTGAACAAGAAAAAGGTGAAGAACTTGGCTTTCCTCCTATCTTGTCATTTAAATTTTACTCTTCTGGTTTAGAGCTTCTTCATTTGACTGCCCTAGTCTCTCTGTTGCTTTGTGAAACCCACTAAGCTTCCCCACCATGTTCTTCTTTACCTCACAATTGAGCCCAGTGTTCTGGGCAACAACCTTCCAACTCTGGCTTATAGTCTACTTTATAGATTTACAGATATTTTACATTGTGTTATGAAAATTAAAAGGGGTGGACTGTAGGCAGACTTTCAAGTACTCTCATTAGAAGAGGATCCTTCCCCAGTTGAGGCTCTGATGAGAACCCATTTCTAGGTGACATCTTGAGGGTTGCTTTGTGAGATCCTAAGAAGAGGACCCAGCTAAGTGATGGCCAGATTCTTGACCACAAGTGCTTTGAGAAGATAAATATATGTTGTTTTAAGCTACTAAGTTTATGGCATTGTCACACAGCTTAAATAACTAAAAAACATAGACTTAAGGAATATCCATAATGAGAGGGTTATTTCATCCTCTCCCACCTTATTGATAAGGAACATGGCACAGGAGTGGTGGCTGCATGGCGCAAGAGTGGCCAAGAGGAGCTACCCCATGTCCAAGGTCAGGAGCAGTGGCCATGAGGAGATACCCCACATCCAAGGTAAGAGAAACCCAAGTAAGACAGTAGGCATGGAGAGAGGGCATCAGAGGGCAGACAGACTGAAACCACAATTACAGAAAACTAGCCAATCTGATCATATGGACCACAGCCTTGTCTAACTCAATGAAACTAAACCATGCCATATGGGGCCACCCAAGACGGACGGGTCATGGTGGAGAGGTCTGACAGAATTTGGCTCACTGGAAAAGGGAATGGCAAACCACTTCAGTATTCTTGCCTTGAGAACCCCATGGATAGTATGATAGGCAAAAAGATAGGACACTGAAAGAGGAACTCTCCAGGTCGGTAGAGGCCCAATATGCTACTGGAGATCAGTGGAGAAATAACTCCAGAAAGAATGAAGGGATGGAGCCAAAGCAAAAACAACACACAGATGTGGATGTGACTGCTGATAGAAGCAAGGTGATGCTGTAAAGAGCAATATTGCATAGGAACCTGGAATGTTAGGTCCATGAATCAAGGCAAATTGGAAGTGGTCAAACAGGAGATGGCAAGAGTGAATGTCGACATTCTAAGAATCAGCGAACTAAGATGGATTGGAATGGGTGAATTTTACTTAGATGACCATTATATCTACTACTGTGGGCAGGAACCCTTAGAAGAAATGGAGTAGCCATCATAGTCAACAAAAGAGTCCAAAATGCCACACTTGGATGCAATCTCAAAAACAATAGAATGATCTCTGTTCGTTTCCAGGCAAACCATTCAATATCATGGTAATCTAAGCCCATGCCCTGACCAGTAACACTGAAGAAGCTGAAGTTGAACGGTTCTATGAAGACCTACAAGACCTTTTAGAACTAACACCCAAAAAAGATGTCCTTTTCATTA
>NW_011494629.1:1067098-1067523 GCF_000754665.1 Bison bison bison
GGTCAAGGCTGTATATTGTCACCCTGCTTATTTAACTTATATACAGAGTACATCATGAGAAACGCTGGGTTGGAGTAAGCACAAGCTGGAATCAAAATTGCCAGGAGAAATATCAATAACCTCAGATATGCAGATGACACCACCCTGATAGCAGAAAGTGAAGAAGAACTAAAGAGCCTCTTGGTTAAAGTGAAAGAGGAGAGTGGAAAAGTTGGCTTAAAGCTCAACATTCAGAAAACTAAGATCATGGCATCCAGTTCCATCATTTCATGGCAAATAGATGGGGAAACAATGGAAACAGTGGCTGACTTTATTTTTGGGGCTCTAAAATCACTGCAGATGGTGATTTCAGCCATGAAATTAAAAGATGCTTACTCCTTGGAAGGAAAGTTATGACCAACCTAGATAGCATATTGAAAAGCAGA
>NW_011494629.1:1067623-1068245 GCF_000754665.1 Bison bison bison
GCCACAGGACTGGAAAGGTTCAGCTTTCATTCCAATCCCAAAGAAAGGCAATGCCAAAGAATGCTCAAACTACCGCACAATTGCACTCATCTCAGATGCTAGTAAAGTAATGCTCAAAATTCTCCAAGCCAGGCTTCAGCAATACATGAACCCTGAACTTCCAGATGTTCAAGCTGGTTTTAGAAAAGGCAGAGGAACCAGAGATCAAATTGTCAACATCTGCTGGATCATTGAAAAAGCAAGAGTTTCAGAAAAACATCTATTTCTGCTTTATTGACTATGCCAAAGCCTTTGACTGTGCAGATCACAGTAAAACTGTGGAAAATTCTAAAAGAGATGGGAATACCAGACCACCTGACCTGCCTCTTGAAAAACCTGTATGCAGGTCAAGAAGCAACAGTTAAAACTGGACATGGAACAACAGATTGGTACCAAATCAAGAAAGGAGTAGGTCAAGGCTGTATATTGTCACCCTGCTTATTTAACTTATATACAGAGTACATCATGAGAAACGCTGGGTTGGAGTAAGCACAAGCTGGAATCAAAATTGCCAGGAGAAATATCAATAACCTCAGATATGCAGATGACACCACCCTGATAGCAGAAAGTGAAGAAGAACTAA
>NW_011494629.1:1068345-1068566 GCF_000754665.1 Bison bison bison
ACTCCTTATTGCCAAATTCAGACTTAAATTGAAGAAAGTGGGGAAAACCACTAGACCATTCAGGTACGACCTAAATCAAATCCCTCATAATTATATAATGCAAGTGAAAAATAGGGACTAGACCTGACAGACAGAGTGCCTGATGAACTATGGACAGAGGTTTGTGACATTGTACAGGAGACAGGGATCAAGACCATCCCTAAGAAAAAGAAATGCAAAAA
>NW_011494629.1:1068687-1069206 GCF_000754665.1 Bison bison bison
GCAAGAAGAGATAAGAAAGCCTTCCTCAGGATCAGTGCAAAGAAATAGAGGAAAACAACAGAATGGGAAAGACTAGAGATGTTGTCAAGAAAATTAGAGATACCAAGGGAACATTTCATGTAAAGATGGGCTCAATGAAGGACAGAAATGGTATGGACCTAACAGAAGCAGAAGATATTAAGAACAGGTGGCAAGAATACACAGAAATGCACAAAAAAAGATCTTCACAACCCAGATAATCATGATGGTGTGATCACTCACTTAGAGCCAGACACCCTGGAATGTGAAGCCAAATGGGCCTTAGGAAGCATCACTACAAACAAAGCTAGTGGAGATGATGTAATTCCAGTTGAGCTATTTCAAATCCTGAAAGTTGATGCTGTGAAAGTGCTGCAATCAGTATGTCAACAAATTTGGAAAACTCAGCAGTGGCCACAGGACTGGAAAGGTTCAGCTTTCATTCCAATCCCAAAGAAAGGCAATGCCAAAGAATGCTCAAACTACCGCACAATTGCACTC
>NW_011494629.1:1069306-1071999 GCF_000754665.1 Bison bison bison
GAAGGAAAGTTATGACCAACCTAGATAGCATATTGAAAAGCAGAGACATTACTTTGTCAACAAAGGTCCGTCTAGTCAAGGCTATGGTTTTCCGGTAGTCATGTATGGATGTGAGAGTTGGACTATAAAGAAAGCTGAGCACAGAAGATTGATGCTTTTGAACTGTGGTGTTGGAGAAGACTCTTGAGAGTCCCTTGGACTGCAAGAAGATCCAACCAGTCCATCCTAAAGGAAATCAGTCCTGGATATTCGTTGGAAGGACTGATGTTGAAGCAGAAACTCCAATACTTTGGCCACCCGATGAGAAGAGCTGACTCATTGGAAAAGACCCTGATGCTGGGAAAGATTCAAGGCAAGAGGAGAAGAGGATGACTGAGGATGACCTGTTTGGATGGCATCACTGACTCAATGGACATGAGTTTGGATGCACTCTAGGAATTGGTGATGGACAGGGAGGCCTGGCGTGCTGCAATTCATGGGGTTGCAAAGAGTTGGACATGACTGAGTCACTGAACTGAACTGAACTGATGGTAACCACATGAACCATGGTACTGACCAAAGAGCACTCAGACATGATTTTACCCCAGAGTACTCCTTGACTGCTCTTCTCATCTGAATCTATATTCCTGGATCTTTCATTTTCCTATTTCTTATTTTGCTAAAGTGAGATGACAGGAAAGAGAGAACAATTTTTGAATCATTGTTTTTGATTAATCTTTGATTAGAAACAGAATTCTAAGTTAAAAAGTAGCTTTATTTTAAAGCATTGAGGACATTGTTTCATTTTAAGAACTCTGAAGCCAATTTGATTTTCATTCCTTTAAAAAGAAACTTTTTTTTCTCTTTATTGTCTCTTGGGGTCTCTAGAAATTCTTTTTTTCTTTGATGTTCTGAAATTTTTTGAAGATAAGTCAAAGATGGGTCTTCTCTCATTTACTGCACTCAGAAGTCAATATGCCCCATTCAGTCTGAAGACTCACATATTTCAGCCCTGGGAATTCATTTTTATTTTTTAGAAATATAATTTTGTTCTCTTAATTTTCTCTTTACACTCCTTCTGGAAGTCCTGTTGAATTGATGTCTACATTTGGGTTTATTTCTCTTATATTTTCCTTTTTATCTCTTAGTCTTAGGAGATAATTTGATTTTTCAAAACTTATATTAAAGTATTCATAAATTATATTTTTACTTTACTAAAGGTCTTTCAGTTTTTGGTCACATTTTCATGACATTTAGTATGTTTCATCTAGATGTGATATCTTCTAAATCTTTTAAAATTTATTAATTAAAGGGATTTTTAATGTTTCCTTCTGAGTCTCCATTTCTTTCCTGGTCAGTTTTTCTGTTACTTATTTTGGTTTTATCTGTTTTATGTTTCTTGGGGGTCTTGTTTATTTTTGTTTTTTTTCCTTAGATACCAGTTGGTTTTCAGTTGCTCATTTCTAGTTAAATCAGAAGGTTGGGTGAACAGTATGGTCTCCTCTGCTGTATCCATTCTCTTGTTTTCCACCTGTCTCACCACTACTTGGGAGTTCTTGCTGGGTGCTTTGGGCAGGGTGGGGCATGACAGAGCCAACAAATGGCAGACTTTACCTTGGGAAAACAGGAAAGTATCAGCATATAGACTGAAGGCTCCAAAAGCGCCCAAATGAGAAACACACAAGATACAGTTTTATCCAAAGTGCTTTAGCATAATTTCCTTAAAAGAAAGCCCTTTGTTCTTTACGGGGGATTGGTGTTCTACCCAATTTTATTCTGGATGTTGAAAATAAATACAGCTTCCAATAGCTAGTTGTCATTGTTAGTTTAATGTCATTGCTAATTTAATGAAAAGCAATGAAATATAATAAAGGTAGACTAATTCACAAGAAAATAATTCTTTAATGACAAAATGATCAGCATATTAAAAAAGAAAGAAAATTTTGAAATAAAGCAAAGTAAACAGAAAACCAAAAGTAAGGTTATATGCGTTACCATAATAATGATAAATGGGCTAAATTATTCTAATAAAATTAAGCAAGGTAAGAATTCTCCATCTTGGGTCTAATACCAAAGTTTGGCTACAAGATTTTTACAACTTATTGTACTACCTGTTAGGCTGTCCTCTCTCAATTTCATACACATCCTCCCATATCCAGGTACATGATACTGGGGCAAGGACTCCGCAAACCACATTTATGTACTGTCAATAGAAGGGAACATCTGGAGACTGGAGGAGGGAAAGGAAAGGCTCTTCTTCACCTGGACAGTGCAATTTGTTCTGCTGGAAGGAGTTGGTTCTTGATTAAGATTCTTCCAACGGTCATGTATGGATGTGAGAGTTGGACTGTGAAGAAAGCTGAACGCCGAAGAATTGATGCTTTTGAACTGTGGTGTTGAAGAAGACTCTTGAGAGTCCCTTGGACTGCAAGGAGATCCAACCAGTCCATTCTGAAGGAGATCAGCCCTGGGATTTCTTTGGAAGGAATGATGCTAAAGCTGAAACTCCAGTACTTTGGCCACCTCATGCGAAGAGTTGACTCATTGGAAAAGACTCTGATGCTGGGAGGGATTGGGGGCAGGAGGAGAAGGGGACGACAGAGGATGAGATGGCTGGATGGCATCACTGACTTGATGGATGTGAGTCTGAGTGAACTCCGGGAGTTGGTGATGGACAGGGAGGCCTGGCGTGCTATGATTCATGGGGTCGCAGA
>NW_011494629.1:1072099-1074860 GCF_000754665.1 Bison bison bison
AAACTAGAGGGCACCTACAAGGTGGGGCAGAGGGTGGTGAATCTGCGTGACACAAGCCTCTGTGGTAAATTAGCACTTATGTTTATTCTCATCTCCCTCTTTTGACTTCCTGTACTACCAAGGCTAAAAACCTAAAAACTAAATTTCCCCGATTCTCACTGTTGGATTCTACATGTAAGTTAGACTCTTCAATTATCCATACTTATTGAAATATAGGATGTGAAAGCAGGGGCAGATTATCTTCTTGCACTTTGGCAATTGACTTCTGGCAAGTAAGATTGTGGGGACAGAGAATCTCTGTGGCTAAATTCTGGGGCCAGTCTCTAGCTGATGAAGTTTGAAAGGCAGATGCAGCTCTGGCTGGAATCATAGACAACATTTCAGATACATGGATATTGAGAGACAGATGTAGCAACATTAGTAGCAAACACTTCCTGCTTCCAGTTGCCTGATCCTTGAATTGAAACTATGGCAGTGTGTTCTTCAAGTCAGTGTTACAATGATGACCTACTATTGTCCCACATCTATTATTATAATTGCATTTTCCACTAGCAGGCTGGTTCTACAGTCTTGTGGCTGTATTATTACTAAAATCAAAGATGAAGGTTTACTTGTCCAGACCTTCCAACAATTTCATGAGATCTTAATTTCCTGAGAAGGCAATGGCACCCCACTCCAGTACTCTTACCTGGAAAATCCCATGGACGGAGTAGCCTGGTGGGCTGCAGTCCATGGGGTCCCTAAGAGTTGGACACGACTGAGCGACTTCACTTTCACTTTTCACTTTCATCCATTGGAGAAGGTAGTGGCAACCCACTCCAGTGTTCTTGCCTGGAGAATCCCAGGGACAGGGGAGCCTGGTGGGCTGCCCTCTATGGGGTTGCATAGAGTCGGACACGACTGAAGCAACTTAGCAACAGCAGCTTAAAGCTTCTTCAGTTAATTCAACTAAATGCTGAAGAATCAGCCTCATAGGAAGAGGGGATTTTGCTCAAAAGTGGGGGGAAAAAAAAAAACAATAGTTGGGAAGAATCCGTGGGAGTTAGAATTTATACACTGCCTGTTCACCCTTTGTTATTTAACATGAGAGAACAAAGAGCTCCCGCTCAAGCAGAGAGAAATTCAAAATCATTAAAAATCTAGGGTTGTTCGGTTTCCAGTAAGAGCACGTTGTTCTTATCTGATCAACCTTCCTGCAAATAACAACCTGAACACAGCGCAAACTTGGTGCTAAATATAAAAGCAATTACCTGAAAGTACTAAGAGTCATCTGGAGCAGGCAGATATTGGAAGAGGGTAGACATGTGGAGGAAGGGAATGGAACAGGGTGTGTTCCCATTTGTTTTGGCGCTTAGCCCGAGTGCAGGCCCCAGTGTACATCATCTGGTAGATGAAACTCTGACCAAAAACATTATGAAGTTGTACAGCCTTGAAAAAGAGGAAGGCAGAGTTCAGAGCAACCACAGCATCTGGAAAGCAAAGGGGAAAATCAAAGAAAGGAGGAAGCTACAGGGAGTACCCCAAATTCTGATTATCAACTACCGAAATCCCTGGTTGACTTTAAATATCACATTCTGTGAGGCAGAATTTAAGCAACCTAGCATAAGATAGAGAACTAAGTTGAGATTTCAGAGTTAGGAATTTGAATTCATCTGGGCTAAATGCCTACTAAAGAAAACAAGCAAAAATCAGTACTCTTTGGAGTAATATAGAATTCAGACCCTCAACAGCATTTTATTCATAATGTCCATAAACCTTCCACAAAACCTAAAATTGCTAAGCATAGAAGAAATAGAAAATACAGTAACTTTTATTAAAAGAAAAAGAAGATCACTGAAGGAACACTCATGTTGAGTTAGATGTCAGAAGTAACAAACAAGAAATATAAAGCAATTATTATAACTATGCCAAGAATGTGAATGCATTCAATGAATGAAACTATTTCTCAGCAATGAAACAGAAATGTCAAAAAGAACCAAATGGAAATTCTACAGATGAAAAATACAGTGTGACAGTTTTATAATACAAATAATAGTTTAATAATATACTGAAGATGACTAAAGTGAGCTTGAAGATTAATTAATAGAAATTATCCAATTTGAAGACAAGAACATGAAAAGAAAAAAAAAAACAAGCAGACCTTTAATTACCTATGAAAAGATAGCAGAAGTTATTATGTATGTGTAATTGGAATCTCAGAAGGTGAAGAGAAATTGAGGCATAAAATGTATGTGGAAAAAATAATGTCAAAACTTTCCCAAATTTGTTAAAAGACATGAATTTTCAGATTTAAGAAGTTCAGTAAAGCCCAAGAAGTAATAAAAACAAAGAAAATCACATCTAGGAACATCATTAGGCTAATTGCTGAAAACCAAACAGAAGGAGAAAACATTAAACAGTTTAAAAATTTGCTGACTTCTCACAATAAATTAAGAAGAATAAAAGAAAATAGACCAATAACTTTAAGCGCTAAAAAAGAAAAAATTGTCAATTCAAAATTCTGTGGTAAGCAAAAATAAAGATGTTTTCAGATTAAAAATAATACAAGATAATTTATTACCAGCAAACATTTAATACAAAAATTCCTTTTTTCAAGCTGAATAAGAAGAACATCATATGGAAGCTCAGATCTTCAGGGGGTAATAAAGGGCTCCAGAAATGCAAAATATGTAGGCAAATATAAAAGACTATTTGTTGGCTTTAAATTACATATGATTGCTTAATGTAAAAACTATATTTTTAGTTTAGAGTTTATATATAT
>NW_011494629.1:1074960-1076429 GCF_000754665.1 Bison bison bison
GAGGAGAAGGGGACGACAGAGGATGAGATGGCTGGATGGCATCACTGACTTGATGGATGTGAGTCTGAGTGAACTCCGGGAGTTGGTGATGGACAGGGAGGCCTGGCGTGCTATGATTCATGGGGTCGCAGAGTTGGACACAACTGAGCAACTAATCTGATCTGATCTGATCTGAACACTCCTTGAAACAACCTCACTCCCCCACGCTGATTCATAGATACCAGCACTAGCTGGCCAGTGGCCTCTCCCCAAAGACCTATGTCCCATACACACGTGACCACCTTCTCTAAGTTTTCATAAGTCCAGCTGTTTTCCTTTGCTTTTCCAGTTCTTTGGGTTGTAGCTGCTTCCTGTAGTTGCCATCTCCATGATACTTAGAATTACTTTTATATTCTTTTAATTACCTGATTAACACTTTATTCCTGGTTGATGAGACAGATCTACATCATGTTTTAAGGGAATTGATGTAAGAAACCACAGAGCAAGGACTCAAGTCACTTTTAGCTTCCTATATGTGAAAGTCAAAGAGGTGAACAGATAAACTAATCCAGAGCTAGGAATTTGCAGGCTGGGAGCAAGGGTGGTTCATAAAATTTTAACATGACAGGAATTATTGATATGGCAGATTATATGGCTGGAACAGGATAGAAAAGAAGTGAAGAAAAGCCAAAGTCAGTGATAGACTGTAAAAAAATTCAGTAGTTGAGGGGCATAAGGTTTGTCTGATATTAAGTTCTGATATAGTGGTGGGAGAAGGGTGGAGAAGGGTGTGTAGTCTTTAAATGAAAGAGTTCAGTGTTGAAGCAGTCTTTGGAAATAACAGAATCAGAGGTGTGGAATTAGAGTCGAGATGGAGATGAATATCATGAAAGACAAGGAGATTGTTCTAGTTATCGGTTACTGTATCATAAACTATCCAAAAATTTAGCGACTTAAAACACGAATCATTTTATTATATAGCACAATTTTGGGGTCAGGAATTCAGGCAGGATTAGGCTGGGCAATTCTTCCGTGTGTAGCTGTGTCTGCTCTAGCCTGGGGAGCCCAAGACATGCAGAGTACCTTATTTGGGATGGCTGGATTAAACTGGCCTCCTTCCCACTCAAAATAGTCTCAGACTCTCCATGCATTTTCTGTAGCAAGTTAGTCAGATATGGTAGCTGAGGACATATGGAGACTGAAGTAAAGCCAGCAGTCCTCATAATAAGGTCTGGCATTAGCACAGCATCATTTCCCCAATACCTGATTGATCTAAGCAGAGACCAGTCCATATTCAAGAAGAAAGGAAGCAAACACTGATTTTTGATGGAAAGAATACCAATGGATTTGTCACATCATAATCTGCCACTGAACTCAGAGCACTGCTAATAAAGGAATTAGCTCATCTCATAAAAGATGACAAGAATTGGGCTAAGGGATCTAGTAGACAGAGTCACTGATAAATATGAGGGAATAGTCCAAACTAGAGG
>NW_011494629.1:1076529-1080454 GCF_000754665.1 Bison bison bison
TCCTGAATATTCATTGGAAGGACTGATGCTGAAGCTGAAACTCCTATACTTTGGCCACCTGATGCAAAGAACTGACTCATTGGAAAAGACCCTGATGTTGGGAAAGATTGAAGGCAGGAGGAGAAGGGGATGACAGAGGATGAGATGGTTGGATGGCATCACCAATTCAATGGACATGAGTTTGAGTAAGCTCCGGGAGCTGGTGATAGACAGGGAAGCCTGGCGTGCTGCAGTCTATGGGGTTGCAAAGAGTTGGACACAACTGAGTGACTGAACTGACTGAAAGTATAAAAGGAATAAAACAGAAACAAAAACATAGAGAAAAAGAGAAAACAAATAATAAAATGAGGGATGGGATGGGGAGGGAGGTGGGAGGGAGGGTCAGGATGGGGAACACATGTACACCCATGGCTGATTCATGTGAATGTATGGCAAAAACCACCACAATATTGTAGTAATTAGCCTCCAATTAAAATTTTTTTAAGTAAAAAATAAATAAAAGCAAAAAAAAATGATAGGCCTAAATCTAACTATAATAATAATTACATTAAATGTTAACATTCCAGTGGAAAGAAAGCAATGGTCAGACTGGGCAAAAATAGAAGATATAGGCACAAAGATTCATATCATCCAGTATAATGTCAATATGAATAAAAGTAATTTAAATATGAATGATAGTAATTTAAATATCTATATTGAGCAGTTTATTATATGCCAGATTGTCTACTAATAGCTTTACATGCAGTACCTTCTTTAATCCTCAAAGCAGTTCTTTAAAGCAAAAATCAGTTTTATCTCCACCTCGTGGGTGAGGAACTGTGTGAGAGAGAAAAGTAATTTATTGCATTAGAGACACTATAAATATCCAAGTGTAAATTCAGGTGCATCCAGTAAGTAAAGCATTATGCAATCACTTAAAAGTAGTAATTATAATATAATAACCATGAAGACTAAAATTTTGTAGAGCTGTTGAAAGATATTTATTATAATATATATTTTCAGAATCCCCAAATTATACAGTATCAATGATTTAACCTATATAAAATGTTATGCATGCAGAAAGTCAAATCTGAAAGTCAGTACACAAAAGGAAAGATAGCTGTTGTGTCCCGGTATACTACAATCCTCTTGATGGCAAGGACTATGTTGCTTTATTTACCCTCTAAATGATTATTGATCACTGTCTACATATCAGGCTCTACAATAAGCGGTCAGGCTACAGAAAAGAATAAGAGAGAATAAGGCAAACAGGGTCCCTCTCCTTAAAGACTTCACCTTATGATAAAGGGAGCAAACCGTATACTTATGTTCACTTTGATGGTCTCTATGTGCACGTTGGCCAAGCGTTTTATAAGGAATAAACGAGGTGATGCAACAAAGAATGTGGACACGAGCTGGACCGGAAGTGTGAGAAGGAACCAACCCTGTGACAGCAAAGGAGGGATGCGTTTAGTGTGTTCTGAGAGACAGAAAGCCAGACTGCCAGAACTCAGTGAGCCTCCTCCGAGGCAGAACGATGGAGCTGGACCGCTGAGTGCGGCCCAGTTACTCACTGCCTTCCAGACCACAGTAAGGAATTTCCATTGTATTCCAAGTGGAACTGGATCACCACTGAAGGAGTATAAGCAGGGGAAGTGACCCAACATAAGTTTTACTTGCAAATGATAACTGCCATGAAGCGGAGGAGCTACTGGGAACACCATGCTGAGAGACTGTGAGGGAAGCTGTGTGGAAACTCAGATGGTGGGAAGCAGTGCCTTATCACTGGGGACATCAGTGACACAGCTAGAAATGGAGAGATTTGAGGTTATGTTGGAGATAGAACCAACAGAACCAAGAGAAGTTATCCTGGGAAGGATAACATAGGAAGGAGGACACAGGTACTAATCTTCAATTTGGGCTTGAAAAACACAAGGAAAAAAAAAAAAAAACTCTAGGGGTGAAAGGGTATTTGTTTTTACCCTATGAGCATGGTCTAAGTGGGTGAGTAGGAATAATAGTTATGGTTTAAATTTGTATTTTGTACATTTATCAGACACTGAGATGAAGTTATCAAGTCAGAAGTTAGTCAGAAATGTCCACATTTAGGCAAAGAATCTGACTAATCAGCAAAAAGTCAGAACACAAAGCTACGGACCAGGTGTGAGTGAGCAGATGGAAAAGAGGAGTTCTCTTGGAATTAATTCTCAGCCTTTATTTTTACCACTGCTCCAAAATCAAGAGGAATGAAGTATTTGGACTTTTTAAAGTAGTATTATGAGAATCCTTCTGATAGTGCTCTACTTATTTGAAAAACTGTTGAAAAGAATTTTCTCAATATCATACAAATAATTAAGCCCCAAACAATATTTTTGGAAACTGGACAAAATGGGTCTAGACAAAAAGAGAAAGAACAGTTTAGAATGTGGTTATAAGAGATGAAGTTCTTTTAATTATCTTCTGCAGTACCAACTATGTTTCAAGAGCTCAGTATACTGCACATGAAGCCGTCATATTCTATAACAGAAAAGGAAGCAAAATAAAAATTATTTGTTATTTTATTAGTTTTGAGTTGATCTTTTATTGATATACACAAATGAAAGTGAAAGTCTCTCAGTTGTCTCTGACTCTTTGTGACCGCAGCACGCCAGGCCTCCCTGTCCATCACCAACTCCCGGAGTCTACCCAAATCCAAGTCCATTGAGTCAGTGATGCCATCCAACCATCTCATCCTCTGTCATCCCCTTCTCTTCCTGCCCTCAATCTTTCCCAGTATTAGGGTCTTTGCAAATGAGTCAGCTCTTTGCATCAGGTGGCCAAAGTATTGGAATTTCAGCTTCAACATCAGTCCTTCAAATGAATATTTAGGACTGATCTCCTTTAGGATGGACTGGTTGGACCTCCTTTCAGTGCAAGGGACTCTCAAGAGTCTTCTCCAACACCACAGTTCAAAAGCATCAATTCTTCGGCTCTCAGCTTTCTTTACATCCATACACGACCACTGGAAGAACCATAGCCTTGACTAGATGGACCTTTGTTGACAAAGAAATGTCTCTGCTTTTTAGTATGCTGTCTAGTTTGGTCATAACTTTCCTTCCAAGGAGTAAGCATCTTTTAATTTCATGGCTGCAATCACCATCTGCAGTGGTTTTTGGAGCCCAAAAACATAAAGTCAGCCACTGTTTCCACTGTTTCCGCATCTATTTCCCATGAAGTTATGGGACCGGATGCCATGATCTTAGTTTTCTAAATATTGAGCTTTGAGCCAACTTTTTCACTCTCCTCTTTCACTTTCATCAGTAGGCTCTTTAGTTCTTCTTCGCTTTCTGCCATAAGGGTGGTGTCATCTGCATATCTGAGGTTATTGATATTTCTCCCAGCAATCTTGATTCCAGCTTGTGCTTCTTCCAGACCAGCATTTCTCATGATATACTCTGCATGTAAGTTAAATAAGCAGGGTGACAATATACAGCCTTAATGAACTCCTTTTCCTATTTGGAACCAGTCTCTTGTTCCATGTCCTGTTCTAACTGGTGCTTCCTGACCTGCATACAGGTTTCTCAAGAGGCAGGTCAGATGGTCTCGTATTCCCATCTCCTTCAGAATTTTCCACAGTTTATTGGGATCCACACAGTTGAAGGCTTTGGCATAGTCAATAAAGCAGAAACAGAGGTTTTTCTGGAATTCTCTTGCTTTTTTGATGATCCAGCAGATGTTGGCAATTTGATCTCTGGTTCCTCTGCCTTTTCTAAAACCAGCTTGAACATCTGGAAGTTCACAGTTCACGTATTGCTGAAGCCTGGCTTGGAGAATTTTGAGCATTACTTTACTAGCGTGTGAGATGAGTGCAATTGTGCAGTAGTTTGAGCATTCTTTGGCATTGCCTTTCTTTGGGATTGGAATGAAAGCTGAACCTTTCCAGTCCTGTGGCCACTGCTGAGTTTTC
>NW_011494629.1:1080554-1082001 GCF_000754665.1 Bison bison bison
ATATATATAAAAAACATATGTGGTATCTATAACATAAAAAACAGAAGTGGGAATAGACACCTATATTATTTTTACATATATTATGTGAAATGATACAAGATTAACTGTAAGCTACAAACCATAGGGTCACAAAGAGTCATACATGACTGAAGCAATTTAGCACCCACACACGCATAGACTGTGAAACTTCAGAGTATATATTATATCTGAAAAAAACAAGAGGTATATCTATAACATAAAAAGGTAAACGAAAATAGAATTTAAAATAAATTTTAATTACTTCAAAGTAAAGTACAAAATTCCAATCCCAAAGAAAGGCAATGCCAAAGAATGCTCAAACTACTGCACAATTGCACTGATCTCACATGCTAGCAAAGTGATGCTCAAAATCCTCCAAGCCAGGCTTCAACAGTCTGTGAACCGTGAACTTCCAAATGTTCAAGCTGGAATGTAGAAAAGGCAGAGGAACCAGAGATCAAATTGCCAACATCCATTGGGTCATCAAAAAAGCAAGAGAGTTCTAGAAAAACATCTACTGCTTTCTTGACTATGTCAAAGTCTTTGACTGTGTGGATCACAACAAACTATGGAAAATTCTTAAAGAGATGTGAATACCAGATCACCTGACCTGCATCCTGAGAAATGTGTATGCAGGTCAAGAAGAAACAGTTAGAACTGGACATGGAAAAGCAGACTGGTTCCAAACTGGGAAAGGAGTATGTCAAAACTGTATATTGTCACCCTGCTAATTTAATTTATATGAAGAGTACATCATGTGAAATGCCAGGCTGGATGAAGCACAAGCTAGAATGAAGATTATTGGGAGAAATATCAATAACCTCAGATATGCAGATGACACCACCTTTAAGGCAGAAAGTGAAGAACTAAAGAGCCTCTTGATGAAAGTGAAAGAGGAGAGTGAAAAGTTGGCTTAAACCTCAACATTCAGAAAACTAAGATCATGGCATCTGGTCCTATCACTTGATGGCCAATAGATGGGGAAACAATGGAAACATTGACAGACTTTATCTTTTTGGCTCCAAAATCACTGCAGATGGTGACTGCAGCCATGAAATTAAAAGACGCTTATGCCTTGGAAGAAAAGCTATGACCAACCTAGACAGTATATTAAAAAGCAGAGACATTTCTTTGTCAACAAAGGTCCGTCTAGTCAAAGCTGTGATTTTCCAGTAGTCATGTATGGATGTGAGAGTTGGATCATAAAGAAAGCTGAGTGTTGAAGAAATGATGCTTTTGGACTGTGGTGTTGGAGAAGACTCTTGAGAATCCCTTGGACTGCAAGGAGTTCCAAACAGTCCATCCTAAAGGAAATCAGTCCTGAATATTCATTGGAAGGACTGATGCTGAAGCTGAAACTCCTATACTTTGGCCACCTGATGCAAAGAACTGACTCATTGGAAAAGACCCTGATGTTGGGAAAGATTGC
>NW_011494629.1:1082101-1082904 GCF_000754665.1 Bison bison bison
TGATATCTCTAATTTTCTTGAAGAGATCTCTAGTCTTTCCCATTCTGTTGTTTTCCTCTATTTCTTTGCATTGATCACTGAGGAAGGCTTTCTTATCTCTTCTTGTTATTCTTTGGAACTCTGCATTCAAATGGGTATATCTTTCCTTTACCATTCCATTTCTAGAAATGGAATTCTTTGTGTTGATTATTATCTTCTGGAAGCACATATTTGTATTTTATGATCTCCAGCAAGAAACTGCAGAAAATAAATAAAAATTATTTGTAAAAAACAAAATTTTGTAGATCTAGAGATATACCATTCAAATCTCCCTCAAGGAAGGATCTGGTGCTCATCTGTGGGGAGTCTGCCTCAACTGTGTTCTCTATGGTCACACCCTTCTCGTGAGTACAGATCTTTTCACCAAATAGGGCTAGAAAATGAAAACAAATGTGGGATATGAATGAGCAGAATCTGCTTTAGAGATCCCCAGTGGACTGATTAAAGGATCTGCATCCCAGTTCAAAAACACTCTCTGCCCAATCCTGCTTTCCCTTTCCTCCTACAGTTAATGATTCCAAATAAACATCCTTCACTGCAAACTTGTCTCACTGTCCCCTTCTGGACTACCCAATCCATGACCCAAAGACCCATTATTCCTCTTTCTTTCATTTATTTTCTCTTTCCTTTCCCTCACATCCCTTCCTGAACAATCTAGTTCTAAAGGTAATAGATGGAGTTAGCAAGGAACCATCTGTACTGGGTAGGGAGGTGGGAAGAGGAAGACAGTGGTCCAAAGCAAGTGTTAGAGCTCTGGGGTGGGG
>NW_011494629.1:1083004-1090286 GCF_000754665.1 Bison bison bison
CTAAAAGAAATCAGTCCTAAATATTCATTGGAAGGACTGATGTTGAAGCTGAAACTCCAATACTTTGGCCACCTGATGCAAATAACTGACTTATTGGAAAAGACCCTGATGATGGGAAAGATTAAAGGCAGGAGTAGAAGGAGGTGACAGAGGATGAGATGGTTAGATGGCATCACCAACTTGATGGACATGAATTTGAGTAAGCTCTGGGAGTTGGTGATGGACAGAGAAGCCTGGCATGCTGCAGTCTATGGGGTCGCAAAGAGTTGGACATGACTGAGCAACTGAACTGAACTGATGAAATAATGGCATTAATCAAGATGGAATATCTTACTTGAGTCAACACTTCACTTCAACAGTAGTCATATAAATAAAATCCTTATCTTCTAGACTGAGATTTAGCTCCAGATATTACCAGACATTTATTATTTTGTCTGAGAGTACATGTTGGGACAGCTTCCCCCATGGCTCAGCTGGTAAAGAACCCCCCTGCCAATGTAAGAGAGGTAAGAGATGCAGGTTTGATCCCTGGGTTGGGAAGATGCCCTGGAGAAGGAAATGGCAACTCACTCCAATATTTTTTCCTGGAAAATTCAATGGACAGAGTAGCCTGGAGGGCTAGATCCCACAGGATTGCAAAGAGTCAGACATGACTGAGCACACACACAATGAAATGTATGCAGTGAAAGAGGACAAGACTAGAGTGGATGTCAGAGCCCGAGGAGAGTGAGGAAGTTACCTATGTGGCCTGGTACTAGAGGGCAAGTCTGGCAAAGAATTGGAGCACAGGCAGGGAGGAGAGTATCTTTGAAGGACAGTGGGTGTTATGGGCTGAAAAGTGTTTCCACAAACTCATACATTCAGTTCCTAAAACATAATTTCTTGGAATCCGACTGTATTTGGAGATAGAGTTTTTAAAGGGGTAATTAAGTGACGTAGGGCCACAAAATGGGCCCTACTACAGTTTTACAAAGACTGGTCTCTTCATAAAAAGAGGACATTTGGACACAGATATGCATAGAGATGGAGAAGGCAATGGCACCCCACTCCAGTACTCTTGCCTGGAAAATCCCATGGACGGAGGAGCCTGGTAGGCTGCAGTCCATGGGGTCGCTAAGAGTTGGACATGACTAGGCGACTTCACTTTCACTTTTCACTTTCATGCATTGGAGAAGGAAATGTCAACCCACTCCAGTGTTCTTGCCTGGAGAATCCCAGGGACGGGGGAGACTGGTAGGCTACAGTCTATGGGGTCACACAGAGTCAGACATGACTGAAGTGACTTAGCACAGCATAGCATGCATAGAGAGCATACCACATGGAGACACAGAGAGAAAGCTGCCACCTACAAGTCAAGGAGACAGGCCTCAGAAGAAAGCAACTCTGCAGACATCTCAACTAGTCCCCAAAACTGTTAGGAATTAAGTTTATGTTGCTCAAGCCCCCTAGTCTGTGGTATTTTATTATGGCAACCCCAGGAGACTAATACTCTTGGTGACCTTTATGGGGTGAGGGACTGTTCACATGGAGTAGGAAGTAAAAGTGATGATGGGAGAGTGGTTATTTATGGTATGTGTGTTTGTTAGTCGTTCAGTCATGTCTGACTTTTTGTGACCCCATGGAGGTTACTTATGGTGGAACTGATCAAATAAATGTATTAAGAATAATGTCAACCAAGTTTCCCACAGTCAGAAAAGGGAGTTAAATATGAAAAGGGAGAAAATTAGTATATGTGCTGCTGAAGTGAGCACTGGAAAGGGAGAAAATTAGAATGAATCCTCTGGTTTTGAATTGGAGATACAGGGATAGATCCAAGCTTTTCAATACATAAGTAGGTAGGTAAGCAGATAGGTAGGAAGATAGATAGATAGATAGACAGACAGATAGACAGATATATATATATATATATAGATATAGATATAAAGATATAGATATATATACAGACATGTAAATACAGAATACATACATTTCTTAGCTCTCACAATTGAAAGCACCTGGGAGCAGCAATACCACAGAAGCAATGAGCCCATCTAGAACATGGATCTTGGCATCTAAACACCTTTCTTTACTGAGAGAGGCCTGGGTTCCTTGGAGAAATGGATAATCCCAGTGTTAGGACAGGGAAAGAACAAGGTGAACCTAGAATATCTTCTTCAGTCAAAAAAGAATGAAATGATCAAAACATGATGGAAGTTTAATGAAAGATCATGGAAGCCAACTTACAGGGGGTCTCATTGACCCTCAGCAAAATAAATAATGACAATAATAGATTATAACTCAGTGAGTAAAGAATGAAACCCTTAATCTACAGATGAATCTATAAAAATAAGTAGGTGAAAAAATTGGATATTAAGGAACAGGATATTTCCATAATTCCAAAGTACCACCCCCAGAGGTACTATTAATTACAAAGGGGACAACAGTTCCTTATATGATGAAGTGTAGCAGACACCAGCTTAATCAAGAGATCCAAGAGAACACTATAAGTAATGGGGCAAATCAAAATCACGTGTTGCCAGCTAGTATATGGTGAGAACACAGCATCACTTCTGCGGTATTATTGCCAAAAATGCAAAACCTGAAACAGATTATGAAAAAATGTCAGAAAAATCCAAACTGAGGGACATTTTGCAAAATAATTTCAGAAGCTTCAAGGTCATGAAAATCAAGGAAGGAAGAATTATTGCAGACTAAAAGCATGACAACAAAATATGGCACATGGCCTGGACTGGATCCTTTTGTTATAAAGAACATTATTTGAACAGTTGGTGAAACTTAAGTTGGTCCCTTGATTAGGAGCTTGTAATATGTCAGTGTTAATTTTCTGATTTTGATGGCTCTTTTGTGGTTATGTAGGAGAATGTCCTTGTTTATAGGAAATACATGTGAAAGTATTTGGGTGTGATCAGTTATCAGATTAACCAAGTACCCTCAAATGGCTCAGGAAAATAAAAATAATTTCTTTATATTGCATTTGCAACTTCTCTAAATGTTTGGGATTGTTTGAAATAAAAAATGTTGATCTCCTTTACCCAGTACAAGTGTCATCTACTTTGTATTAGTCAAAGGCGATGGCACCCCACTCCAGTACTCTTGCCTGGAAAATCCCATGGACAGAGGAGCCTGGTAGGCTACAGTCCATGGCGTCGCAAAGAGTTGGACACAACTGAGCGACTTCACTTTCGCTTTTTACTTTCGTGCATTGGAGAAGGAAATGGCAACCCACTCCAGTGTTCTTGCCTGGAGAATCCCAGAGACAGGGAGCCTAGTGGGCTGCCGTCTATGAGGTCGCACAGAGTCAGACACGACTGAAGCGACTTAGCAGCAGCAGGAGCAGTTAAGGAGACGGGGAGAAGGAAATGGCAACCCACTCCAGCATTCTTGCCTAGAGAATCCCAGGGACAGAGGAGCCTGGTGGGCTGCTGTCCATAAGGTTGCACAGTCAGACACGACTGAAGTGACTTAGCATGCATGCATGCATTGGAGAAGGAAATGGCAACCCACTCCAGTATTCTTGCCTGGAAAATCCCAGGGATGGAGGAGCCTGGTGGGCTGCTGTCTGTGGGGTCACACAGAGTCGGACACGACTGAAGCAACTTAGCAGCAGCAGCAGCAGTCAGGAGACAGAGCCATAGAGAACAGAGAGAACCATAGAGAAATAGAGAGAACTCCATACAAAGAATTGTTAAATTAAAAAAGTTATTAACTAGACAACTGAAATGACAAAAAAGAGAACTCCATGGTACCACAAAGTGGCAGCATCTAGTCCAAGACTTGGGGCATAAAAAGAATTAAGACAAACTTTGAGGAGGACCTGGGGCCTGGCTCCAGACCTCTGAGGAATCCAAGTTCCAGAGGACATTGACACAGAGGGTAAGGATGTGGATTCTCTATGCCTGTGTAAAAAATTACCCTGAAACTTAGTGGCTTAGAAAAACTTTATCTCATACTCACTGATTCTATGGGCAATTCAGAAAGGGCACAGTTAACCACGCAGCTTCACCCACCATGATGTTGTTGTTCAGTCACTCAGTCATGTCCAACTACATTTTGCAACCTCCTGGACTGCAGCACACCAGGCTTCCCTGTCCTTTACCATCTCCTGGAGCTTAGTCAAACTCATGTCCATTCAGTCGGTGATGCCATCCCACCATATTATCCTCTGACATCGGCCGCCCCCCACCCACCCCCACCTTCAATCTTTCCCAGATCAGGGTCTTTCCCAATGAGTCGGCTCTTTGTCTGAGGTGGCCAAAGTATTCAGCTTCAGTATCAGTCCTTCTAATGAATATTCACAGTTGATTGGCTTGATCTCCTTGCAGTCCAGGGGATTCTCAAGAGTCTTCTCCAACACCACAGTTTAAAAGCATCAATTCTTCAGCACTTAGCTTTCTTAGTAGTCCAGCTCTCACATCCATACATGACTACTTAGCTATGACTAGATGGACCTTTCTTGGCAAAATAATGTCTCTGCTTTTTAATATGCTGTCCAAGTTTGTCATAGCTTTTCTTCCACAGAGCAAGCGTCTTTTAATTTCATGGCTGCAGGCACCATCTGCAATGATTTTGGAGCCCCCCAAATAAAGTCTGTCACTGTTTCCACTGTTTCGCCATCTATTTGCATGAAGTGATGGGACCAGATGCCATGATCTTAGTTTTTTGAATGCTGAGTTATAAGCCAGTTTTTCACTCTCCTCTTTCATCTTCATCTTTAGTTCCTCTTCACTTTCTACCATAAGGGTGGTGTCATCTGCATATCTGAGGTTATTGATATTTCTCCTGGAAATCTTGATTCCAGTTTGTGCTTCATCCAGTTTAGCATTTCTCATGATATACTCTGCACATAAGTTAAATAAGTATGGTGACAATATACAGCCTTGATGTACTCCTTTCCAATTTGGAACCAGTCTGTTGTTCCATGTCTAGTTCTAACTGTAGCTTCTTGACCTGCATACAAGTTTTGCAGGAGGCAGGTAAGGTAGTCTGGTATTCCCTTCTCTTTAAGAATTTTCCACAGTTTGTTGTGATCCACACAGTCAAAGGCTTTAGCATAGTCAATGAAACAGAAGTAGATGTTTTTCTGGGATTCTCTTGCTTCTTCTATGATTCAGTGGATGCTGGCAATTTGATCTTAGGTTCCTCTGCCTTTTCTAAATCCAGCTTGAACATCTGGAAGTTCTTGGTTCATGTACTATTGAAGCTTACCTAGCTTGAAGGATTCTGAAGATTACTTTGCTAGCATGTGAAATGCATGCAATTGTGTGGTAGTTTGAACATACTTTGGCATTGCTGTTCTTTGGAACTGGAATGAAAACTGACCTTTTCCAGTCCTGTGACCACTGTTGAGTTTTCCAAATTTACTGGTCAATTGAATGCAGCACCTTCACAGCATTATCCTTTAGGATTTGAAATAGCTCAGCTGGAATTCCACCACCTCCCCTGGTTTTGTTCATAGTGATGCTTCCTAAGGCTCACTTGACTTCACACTCCAAGATGTCTGACTCTAGGTGAGTGATCACACCATCATGATTATCTGGGCCATTAAGATCTTTTTTTTTTTGTATAGTTCTTCTATGTCTTAAATGGGAGGACCAGAAAGTGGGGAGTTACTCTGTGGCTGGGCTCAGGAATCATCTGGAGACAAAGATCACAGCAGGTCTAGCAGCAGATGCTGCAGTTGGCCAGCACCTTCCCTGGGGCTGTCAGCCAGAATAACTGTATATGGCTTCTCCATATGGCCCTGTCATCTTCACAGCATCCGCATACCCAGCTGCTCAGACCTCCAAGAGAACCAGGTAGAAACTGTATCACTCTCATACCTAACCTCAGAAGTAACACAGATTCACTGGACTGCCTGTTTACAAGGAAGAAAGTGTAGACACTCTCCCCAGCCCCATAGGACTGTCAGGATGACCCTGAAGAAGAGCCTGTGGAAGAGGAGGGTTGTTGGGGCCAAATTTGGAAAATACAACCTGCCCCAGTAAGTAAAGTTGCAGATCATCATGGGAAGACACGCTGCAGGTTTCAAGCTGCTATAGAGGAAAATGAAAGCACCAAGACATAAGAGACTCAAAATTACAAGTCAGGATCCAACACAAATCTAGATTTTCAAAAGAGGTAGTTCAGAGTCAGTTTCACAATTTGTGATTCCCTCCCCTTCAAGGAGGGAAGAACATTGGAGAAGAGGATTTTATGGGAAAGACTTGAGAGAGCCCTGGAAGGTTTGAGTCCTGCGGGAGGATGAGCCCTGCCTCTTTTAGGGTAAAATCATGAGATCTTGGGACACATACTGAAGTGGAGTGTGATTCTTGCTCAAGGAAATCAAGACAATGAGGAGATTGTGTATCAGCTGTGGGGTCAGAAGAAAAGCAAGTGCTGCCATATCTGAGAAATGCCCTATACTCAGTCAGAAAAGGGGTGGTGGGATCCCAGGGGGCATGATTGCCAAGGACTGGAGGGGAATCCAAAGTTAGAGTATTAGCCAGGACCATTGTCAGTCCTGCCTACAAGAATCTACTGGAAGGAGCCATGGACCCAGATCACACTGTATGAAGTGAAGGGCAGGAGAACCAGGGCTGAGTGGGCTGCGGCCACCAAGTGACTGTTCATCTTAAGGAGACAAAGTCAGAGCTGCCAGGCAGGGGCTTCTGACAGCCTGATTTCCACAGGGCCTCACAAGAGAGACAGAACTCACAAGTAAAAGCAGTTAGTGGCTGCTCCCACCAGACTAAGAACCCACCAGGTCACATGAATTTCCTCACGCCTTCCCCTGAACCACCAGCCTGCATGGGGCAGTGTGGGCAGCTGACAGGGCCATGGGCTGAGTGCGAAAGAAGGGGAAACAGTGCCCATCTTGCCCCACCTCCCCTTAGTGCACCAGCTGGACTTGGTGAAAGGCCGAGCACATCCAGGTCTGGGACTCGATTCTTGTCTTGCAACAGATGTCCTGATGTCCAAGTGGAGGTAAGAGTGTGTAAAAGCCATGGGACCTGCTCAAGCTTTCCAGGGGCAGGGCAAGCTGTGTCATGCTTGTCGAATATGCTGATCACTGTCTTGGGGACTCCCATATATGGGCCATGTGGGGAGGGGCCAGAGGGGCATGGGTGGAGGGGTGCGCTCCAAATAGCTGACTGAGAAGATGCCCTGCTGAGAAAAGGAGCCCAGAGACTCTTTCCGGGAAGAAGTGCTGTCAGTTAAGAAGGAGGTGTTAACAGCACTTCTCAGATAAGCAAGCTTCAGAATCCTGTCCAGGAGGAGGGAATGAGGCTCTGAGAGCTGAATG
>NW_011494629.1:1090405-1111961 GCF_000754665.1 Bison bison bison
TTAGCATGTAAACACTTCCCAGATGATTGAAGTTGTTGGGCCGTGGATCTCACTCTGAGCACTGCTGGTGTGAGAAAAGGCTGATTATAGTGTAGTGTAGTGGCAACGGTGTTCATCTTCAGCCTGGGATCATACTATCTTATTTTAAACATCATGGTGGAGAGCTGTAAGTATCATAAAGCTTAACATAGAAATTGGAGGTTAATTAAAATACGGTAGAAACAAACAAAGATAGATCGTGTGCTGTGTGTGCAATCTTGGGACCATAAGCTCATATACAAACACTCCTCTTTCTTGCAGGTAGTGCCCAAGAGAAAGGAACACAGGCCTTTGAAGGTATAGAGGCTAGTTTATTGGGTCTTGAGCCAAGACAGTATTAGCTGAAGTAATGACTGCCTCCTGAAATGAGAATTCTTTCATTTGGTAAATCAATAATTACAAGCACACCAGGGAAATTAAACAGAGAAAATTGCATCACCTCAGTATTACTGCTAGAATCATAGATGCCTAGAAATAACAAATCAGGAAATCCCCCAGTGGTCATCAATAAGCCACACACGTTGCACACTTGCATAGGGGTGTTACAAAGCAGAGCATTTGCTCTTCATCAACCGTAGCATACATATGAGCTGATTATAAAACATGACAGTTATAACAGCTATGGGAATCATTGCTTTAAATTTTCTGTCATGGGTGCTTGTGTGTGTGTGTGTGTGTGTGTGTGCACCAGGAGATGTGTATGTGTGTGGTGGGGATTCCCAGGAAAGGCACTGTTTTTCCCTCTACGGGAAAAAAAAAATTAAATGAAAAAAATTGGCAACATACCATTTTGGAAATCTAAACATCAAATTTAAGGGCCAGCTCACTATCTCAAAACTACATGGAACTCCCAGTTCAGGGGATACCAAATTCATTATTGCCTCTCAAAAGTTTCAAGGCTAGACCTAAATATTGGGTTGTCCAAAAAGTACATTTGGGTTTTTCCATAAGCTGTTACAGAAACTCAAATGAACTTTTTGGCCAATACAATATAAGTATACAGTTGACATGCAGCCAGCTTCATCCTGCTGTATTAACGGGGGGTACTCTCTTCCCTGCCAAGCCAGTCCACCTATCATTTTATGCCTGTGAGTAATTTCAACCCCACTCTGCCTGCCCCAGCATTCTGTAATACACCCTTTGATTTTCTTTTCAACAATGTGAGACCATGCTCTTTGAAAGAGAGTCCCCATTCTACCCACCCGCACATCCTCATAGTCTCCTCAAAATCTTTCTGGATTAACTTCATCTGTCATGAAGGCCTCTCTTGGTGTTCTCAACAAAACTCATCGACTGGCTTTATCAATTTTCCTCCCTTCACAAGTGTTCCTTCCCTGAATCATGCCCGTCTGCCCCAAATATTTCATTAGAAAACTGAAGTAAGTGTCCCTCCTAGACCTGCCCCCTTCCCTTTTACCACACATTTCTGTTAGTGTGGAGACATCATGCCCTCTGGGGAGACAGGCTGGTTCGACTGCCCTGCAGACATACTTCCCAAGGGCATTACATCCCAGGGGAATGCTTTCCCAAGAGAAACATACAGGGCCTCCCAGACTCTAGGACCCAACAGTAGCTCTCACAGTTCACTGTTTTAGCTTTTCTCTGCTCTCTGCCTCACTATAGAATCCAGTGGGTTTTTTTTTTTTTGTTTGTTTGTTTTTTTAAGTCCACTGGGCTCACTTTTGCAGGATTCTTGTGGAAAAGACCAGAATGTTTGAAAAGAGGGTAGGAACACTGTGCTGTTTGCTTATTCCAGCTGCCACATGGAACAATGTTCTAAAGGCTCAAGTGTTGGCACTTCAACAGCCAGGGAGGTTCACTGCTAAGCCAAGGAAAAAGAGCTTATACTGGGACACAAGCTAAAGAGAGTAAATTTTTTGAACTGAAGTCAGCCCGACAAAAATAGAAAAACAATGTCTTCGGAGTTTCCCTCTTTGTCTTTTAACTCCTATTATTTTCCTTTAATGGTGGAGTAGAAGGACAGGCACTCCTCATCTCCTGCAAGAACTCCAAAATTACAACTCACTGCTGAACAGTCATCCACAGGAGAATGTTGAATCCCACCAAACAAAGATATACCATGTCTGAGGACAAAGGAGAAGCCCCCGAGAGACCATAGGAGGGTCAAAATCATGTTTAGAATCAAACCCCATACCCACCAGAGATGCTTGGAGGGCTCAAACAAAAGTTTGTGCACACCAGGAGACACCACAGAGACTGAGCCAGATCTACCTTTGAGTGTCTCCTGCGGATGTACAGGTCAGCAGTAGCCTGCAGCAGGGGCAGGGCCTCTGGATGCAGCAGACCTGGGTGTGGCATAAGCCCTCTTTGAGGAGGTTACCATTACCCCACCATAGAGCTGCCAGAACTTACACAGGACTGGGGAAACTCACTCTTAGAGGGCAAAAACAAACTTTGTGTGCACCAGGACCCAGGAGAAAGGAGCAGTGACCCCACAGAAGACTGACCCAGACTTGCCTGTGAGTGTCCAGGAGTCTCTGGAGGGGGCATGGGTCGATGGTGGCCTGCTGCAGGGCTGGGGGCACTGAGTGCAGCAGTGCCTTCACAGGACCTTTTGAAGGAGGTCACCATTATCTTCATTACCTCCACCATAGTTTGGCCTCAGGTCAAACAACAGGGAGGAAACACAGCCCTGCCCATCAACAGAAAATCGGATTAAACATTTTCTGAGCATAGCCCTTCCCATCAGAGCAAGACCCAGTTTCCCCCTCAGTCAGTCTCTCCCATCAGGAAGCTTCCATAAGCCTCTTATCCTTATCTCTCAGAGGGCAGACAGAATAAAAACGACAGTCACAGAAAACTAATTAAACTGATCACATGGACCACAGCCTTGTCTAACTCAATGAAACTATGAGCCATGCCCTGTAAGGCCACCCAAGATGGACAGGTCATGGTGGAGAGTTCTGACAAAATGTGGTCTACTGGAGAAGCGAATGGCAAACCACTTCAATATTCTTGCCTTGAGAACCCCATGAACAATATGAAAAGTCAAAAATATAGGACACTGAAAGATGAACTCCGCAGGTCAGTAGGTGCCCAATATGCTACTGGAGAAGAGTGGAGAAATAACACCAGAAAGAATGAAGAGATGGAGCCAAAGCAAAAACAATGTGCAGTTGTGGATGTAACTGATGATGCAAGTGAAGTCCAATGCTGTAAGAACAATATTGCATAGGAACCTGGAATGTTAGGTCCATGAATCAAAGCAAATTGGAAGTGGTCAAACAGGAGACAGCAAGAGTGAACATCGACATTTTAGGAATCAGTGAACTAAAATGGGTGAATTTTACTCAGATGACCATTTTATCTACTACTGTGGGCAAGAATCCCTTAGAAGAAATGGGGTAGCCCTCATAGTCAATAAAAGAGTCTGAAATGCAGTTCTTGGGTGCAGCCTCAAAAACAACAGGACAATTTATGCTCATTTCAAAGGCAAACCATTCAATACCACAGTAACCCAAGCCTATGCCCCAACCAGTAATGCTGAAGAAGCTGAAGTTGAACAGTTCTATGAAGACCCACAAGACCTTTTAGAACCAACACCCAAAAGAGATGTCCTTTTCATCATAGGGAACTGGAATACAAAAGTAGGACGTCAAGAGATACTTGGAGTAACAGGTAAGTTTGGCCTTGGAATACCAAATGAAGCAGGGAAAAGGCTAACAGTTTTGCCAAGGGAAGGCACTGGTCACAACAAATACTCTCTTCCAAAAACACAAGAGAAGACTCTACACATGGACACCACCAGTGGTCAATTCTGAAATCAGATTGATTATATTCTTTGCATCCAAAGATGGAGAAACTCTATACAGTCAGCAAAATCAAGACCAGGAACTGACTGTGGCTCAGATCATGAACTCCTTATTACCAAATTCAGACTTAAATTGAATAAAGTAGGGAAAACCACTAGACCATCCAGGTATGACCTAAATCAAATCCCTTATGACTGACTATACAGTGGAAGTGACAAATAGATTCAAGGGATTATATCTGATAGACAGAATGCCTGAAGAACTAAGGACCTAGGTTCATGACATTGTACAGGAGGCAGGGATCAAGACCATCCCCAAGAAAAAAGAAATATAAAAAGGCAAAATGGTTGTCTGAGGAGGCCTTGCAAATAGCTGAGAAAAGAAGAGAAGCAAAAGACAAAGGAGAAAAGGAGAAAAGGCAAAGACAAAGGAGAAAGATATACCCCTTTGAATGCAGAATTCCAAAGAATAGCAAGGAGAGATAAGAAAGCCTTCCTCAGTGATCAGTGCAAAGAAATAGAGGAAAACAATAGAATGGGAAATACTAGAAATCTCTTCAAGAATATGAGAGCTACCAAGAGAACATTTCATGCAAAGATGGGCTCAATAAAGGACAGAAATGGTATGGACCTAAGAGAAGAAGAAGATATTAAGAAGTGGCAAGAATACAAAGAAGAACTGTGCAAAAAAGATTTTCATTACCCAGATAACCACAATGGTGTGATCACTCACCTAGAGCCAGACATCCTGGAATGTGAAGTCAAGTGGGCCTTAGGAAGCATCACTACGAACAAAGCTAGTGGAGGTGAGCTATTTCAAATCCTAAAAGATGATGCTGTGAAAGTGCCACATTCAATATGCCAGCAAATTTGGAAAACTCAGCAGTGGCCACAGAACTGGAAAAGGTCAGTATTCATTCCAATCCCAAAGAAAGACAATGTCAAAGAGTGTTCAAACTATCACACAATGGCACTCATCTCATACGCTAGAAAAGTAAAGCTCAAAATCCTCCAAGTCAGGCTTCAACAGTACATGAACCGTGAACTTCCAGATGTTCAAGCTGGATTTGGGAAAGGCAGAGGAAGCAGAGATCAAATTGCCAACGTGCTTTGGATCATCGAAAAAGCAAGAGAGTTCAAAAAAAAAAAAAAAAATCTACTTCTGCTTTATTGACCATGCCAAAGCCTTTGATTGTGTGGATCACAACAGACTGGAAAATTCTTAAAGAGAAGAGAATACCAGACCACCTGACCTGCCGCCTGAGAAATCTGTATGCAGGTTCAAGATGCAACGTTAGAATTGGACATGGAAAAACAGACTGGTTCCAAATTGGAAAGGAGTATGTCACGGTTGTATAGTCATGCTGCTTATTTAACTTTTATGCAGAATACATCATGTGAAATGCCAGGCTGAATGAAGCACAAGCTGGAATCAAGATTGCTGAGAGAAATATCAATAAGCTCTGATATGCGGATGACACCACCCTTACGGCAGAAAGCAAGGAAAAACTAAAGAGCCTCTTAATGAAAGTGAAAGAGGAGAGTGAAAAAGTTGGCTTAAAGCTCAACATTCAGAAAACTAAGATCATGGCCGATAGATTGGGAAACAATGGAAACAGTGAGAGACTTTATTTTGGGGGGCTCCAAAATCATTGCAGATGGTGACTGCAGCTGTGGAATTAAGACACTTGCTCCTTGGAAGAAAAGCTATGACCAACCTACACAGTTTATTAAAAAGCAGAGACATTATTTTGCCAACAAAGGTCCATCTAGTCAAAGCTATGATTTTTCCAGTAGTCATGTATGGCTGTGAGAGTTGGACTATAAAGAAAGCTGAGCACCAAAGAATTAATGCTTCTGAACTGTGATGTTGAAGACTCTTGAGTCTCTTGGACTACAAGAAGATCAAACCAGTCAATGCTAAAGGAAATCAGCCCTGAATATTCATTGAAAGGGCTAACGCTGAAGCTGAAGCTCCAATACTTTGGCCACCTGATGTGAAGTATTGACTCACTGGAAAAGACCCTGATGCTGGGAAAGATTGAAGACAGGAGGAGAAGGGGATGATAGAGGATGAGATGGTTGGATGGCATCACCGACTCACGGACATGAGTTTGAGCAAGCTCCAGGATTTGGTGATCGACAGAGAAACCTGGCATGCTACAGTCCATGAGTCACAAAGAGTCGGACACAACTGAGTGACTGAACTGAACTGACTTTCCTTTTATGAAGTGAAGAATAGGTTGTCACAAATCAATGTGAGGGAAAGAGAAAAAGAAAAAAAAAGCCTGAGCAACTCTCTGTTTCATGAGAGTTGACACTTTTTGCATATTTTGACTCAGTTCTCACGATATGTTTATCTTCTGGGATAAGCATATGAGTAAAACTATTTTTCAAATGAGGAAACCAGAGCTCAAAGAGATCGAGTAAACTGTTCAAGATGGTACAACTAATACTAGGTAGAGAGAGGATTAAAACGCAGGTCTGTCTGGCTTCCAAAGAAGCATATTGGTGTTAGTTCAGTTCAGTTTAGTCGCTCATTCGTGTCAGACTCTTTGCGACCCCATGAACCTCAGCACACCAAGCCTCCCTGTCTATCACCAACTCCCAGAGTTTACCCAAACTCACGTCCATTGAGTCAGTGATGCCATCTAACCATCTCATCCCATCATCCCCTTCTCCTCCTGCCTTCAATCTTTCCCAACATCAGGGTCTTTGCATCAGGTGGCCAAAATATTGGAGTTTCAGCTTCAACATCAGTCCTTCCAATGAACACCCAGGACTGATTTCCTTTAGGATGGACTGGTTGGATCTCCTTGCAGTCCAAGGGACTCTCAAGAGTCTTCTCCAACACCACAGTTCAAAAGCATCAATTCTTCTGCACTCAGCTTTTTTTATAGTCCAACACTCACATCCATACATGACTACTGGAAAAATCATAGCCTTGACTAGATGAACCTTTGTTGAGAGTTATTATTAATTCATCTAAGAAATATAAAGTCCCAACCTGGAGTCCCAAACTGTGACTAGCACTCTGAAACTAGAGAAAACATCTCATATACTCCCACATGGAGATAAGACCATGAAACACAAATGAATCAGCAAGAACTACAGGTTGGGATATAATTATGTGTTGAATTACATGACACAAGGTAAAGAACTTTAAGGGTTCAAGAGAGGAAAACATTAATGGAAACTAGTTATCCTAAGGTTTAAGATGATCAACAAAATTGTTAAGATTTTATCAACAAAAGTAAAAGGGAGGAGTTTCTGGTTCCAGACAAGACAGAGTAAACACATTCCACCCTATTCCTCCTGCTAATTTAAACCAAAATCTCTGGGTAAAATACAAAAAACAACTGTAGGGAGACTGAAAGTAGAGGACATTGAGTAGGGACCTCAAGCCTCCTCCAAGGACAACCTGATGATGAGTTCCTAGGGAGTTTTTGACTTTATATACTGATCCAAGTTCTATACAGACATAGGTTGATTCTACAACCCAAAATCATGAATGGACACAGACCAAAAATTTTTTTAATCAAAAATAAATAAGCCCCAAGGAAAACCTACTGTCTCTAGCCATAGGAGACATGTCCTAAGAATAGGACATCCCTGCAGAAAAGAATCGCTTAGACTGTATTTCCTGTACTCAAGACAAATACCGTGAAGGAAATCCGAACCTTCCCCACCTGCTCTGAACCTGTGGAGACTCTGGGGCGGAGTGTTGTCAATCATCCCCACCCCTGCACTAACACAGGCAGTAATAGCACCCATCCCCTTCACCAGTAGGTATGGTAGAAACTGTGGAAGGGGGCCCTAGTGACTGTCCCTACCTGACTCCAAGTGAACACCAGCAAAGAGATGGTACATCTCCCATACATAGCTGGTACATTGGCCATAGAGACAGTGGAGAGGAGCCATGGTGACAATCTCCTCACTATACTAAAGGAACACAAGCAGAGGTGGTCACCCTCAGCCTCTTCCACCAGGCACAGCGGCCATGGAGACCGTTAAGTGGACTGCAGTCAAATAACTCTGTCTTGTTATGAACAAAAGTAAAGTTGTGGTAGAGTTAGTGGGTGAGGAGAAGTTAAGGAAAGCAATCTTTTAACTTGGGTATAAAGTCCTGGGCATACTCCTAAGTAGCCGATATGTGAAAGGCAATATTTAAGATAATCATATTATCAGAAGGAAATAGAAGTTTCTAGAGTCCATTGAAAGTGGTTAAATATTGATACTAGAAAACTATATTATATCAAGGTAGATTTTTAATCTCTGGAGTGTATACCTACACACAATAAATAAAGATTAATTGACAAAAACTATTGCTGAATTATAATGAAATACTAAAATAATTCTGGGAGTTGGTGATGGACGGGGAGGCCTGGCATGCTGCAGTACATGGGGTCGCAAAGAGTCAGACATGACTGAGCGACTGAACTGACTGAGTGGCTAAAATAATGTTCAGGCAATCCACAGAAAGTCAGAAAATGATGAACAGTGCAATGAAGAATAGACAGAAAAGTAAACAAATAATAAGATAGACACCCTAAATCCTAGCATAGCAGTAATTACATTAAATGTAAATTGTAAACATCCCAATTAGAAGGTAGAGATTATCAGATTGGGTTTTTTTAACTTGAGTTAACTATATGCCATCTGTAGCAAAACATTTCAAATATAATTGTATAATATATTAAAGGTAAAAGGAAGAAAACACTAATAAAAAGAAACCAGGAGTGTCTGTATTAATGTCAGACCAAGTAGTTTTTGGAGCAAAGGAAACTACTGAGGATATAGAGGGGCATTACGTAATGATTGATTTACCAACAAAATAGAACAAGCCTAAATATGTATGCACCAAACAATAGAGCTTCAGAACCCATAAAGTAAAAACTGACAAACCTGAAAATATAAATAGACAAATACACAGTTATGACTGTGGTCTTCATCACCTGTCTTTCAAAAAGAGATGCGATACCTAGACAGAAAATCAGCAAGAACATACAAGAACTGAATAACACCATCAACCTATGGACTCTAAGTAACATTTTAAAACACTTCACCTAACATTAGCGGAACATACATTATTTTCAAGCATATATGGAACATTTATTTAAATAGACTGTATTTTGGTCTATAAAATAAAATTTAACACATTTATGTACTTTGACCATAACAGAATTAAACTGGAAATAAATAGCAGAAAGATAATAAGAAAATTTCTGAAATTTGGAAATTAAATTATGCAGTTTTTGTATAATTCATGGCTCAAAGAGAAAGTCTCAAAGGAAACTGGAATATGTTGAGCTGAATGAAAATAAAATTGCAACATGAAAAATCTTTGGAATGCAACTGAAGTAGTATGTATGGGAAAATTTATAGCATTAAGGCCTCTAAATGTTATTGTTTCATAAAACTAGCTTTTGAGTGGATTTTATTCATTATCTTTCAGTTTACAATTTCATTGATTTCTTCTCATCTTTATTACTTACTTCTTTCTGCTTGCTTTGGGTTTATTTTATTCTTTTTATCGTTTCTTGAAGTGAAGCTCAAATTGTTAATCTGTGACTTTTCAGTATATATGGGAAAATTTATAGCACTAAAGACCTCTATTTCCCCCCTTTCCATCATCAGTTTACTCCTTTTTATTTTTGATTTCCCCTTTGCAACATCAACTGCCCATTTCCATCTCAATTTCCAATTCCCCATTATCAATTTAACCCCATCAATTTTCCTCTTTCAGACATCAGTTTCTCTTTTTCCAATATCGAATTCCTCTTCCCATCATCAGTTTTCTCTCCCTGACATCAGTATCCACCCCCCTTTCCAATATCAACTTTTCCTTCTTCCTGCCTGACAGAGACTCAGTTCTGGGTAGGAGTACTTTTCTCTCCCACATTCATGCTCTTTAGGGCGCCTGGTACTGTCCTCAACTACAAACCATTTGTTCCTGGAATCAGGATCCTGTTCCACTTTTGTATACAGGGTCACTTCACTCCTGTTTCAATTACCCTTCTCTTAAGGTTCCCAGTCAGATACTGTTTTAGTTATGTTAACTTCCACAGTCCAGTAGTATGGGCTTGAGAACATCCTAAGTGGACAGCTTCTGACTTATCTCTCTCAACTCATTCTCCTCTCTGAATTTTTGGTCCCAGGGCCCCCTTCTCTCCTCCATCTCTGTCTCTTTCCACAAGCCTCCACCCTGGAAGGACTGGTCTTACCTCTTTCCTGTGATAACCCTCTGAGGTTTAGCTGCTATTGGCTTATTTGGTTACCTGTCTTCCTAGTGAATCTGGTATCATGGACAAGTCTGTGCATCAAAGCAGATATCCACATGCAGGTTTAAATTCTTGTCTTCCCACTTATTTTGTACCTTGGGGACAACCTCTAATTTCTTTTCTCAATATAAAACTGGGTTCAATAATAATCATATTTCTTTGAGGAGTAAATGAATTACTAGACCGTGTAGACAGCTGTGAGTATTTCACTAATCTAGTTCCTTCACCTACTCCTTTGAATGCAAAACTTTTGAGATCAAAAGTTTCCCTATCCCAGGAGGGAAAGTAATGTCGGAGTGTCAGGAACTACTGCACACTTATAGATGAGTGCACAGTTTTTGGTTGTCTTCATGTCTTAACATTCACATATTCACTTGCTCAAACCCACTCTGAAGATTGTCTATCAGCAGGTAAACATAGGTTGTGAAATTCCAATGGGAAGCCTTTGAGAGTAGAAGGGAGCACTGTTAGTTATTACTCTAGGGTGTCAGGCTTGAACCAGGACTGTGTAGATGAACTGAATGTGGAATAAGCCCCAGCTTTTAGGAACCATTCTAACAAAGTCTGTCTGCCGACTTCAGCCTGCCTCTCATCTTGGGAAAAGCTGACTCGTGTTCCAGCCTTGGGAGACTAGGGCTATGTTCTCCACACAAAAGATACACACATGGGCACTGCTGTAGCCGTCAGCACCTGTGGAAAGAAGAGGAGTTTCCAATCCACCAAATCAATAAACAAACAGCGCCCACTGGATATGAAAACAAAGTGAGACCACAGGGCCAACAGGTTGGATCACTCCTGACTCCACGAGCTGCCATCCTGGGCCACCTCCAGGTGCAGCGGCCTCCCTCCCTCCTTACATCACAGCAGAATGAGTATAATGAGCGTTTGGGAATAATTAGCAGATGACACACTGCCCTTGAGGGATGATGGGTTAACAGCAGCACAACAAATCTCAAGAGAATTTCGAAACGTCAGTGACTTTATAAGCCTCAAAAGGTAGGCAAGCTGTGCCAGAACCAATCTGAGAGGCTGATGCCCCAACCTGTGCCAGCTGCCAGTGCTGTGAGAGAACACAGCAGGGACTTAGCTCTTTTTTCAGTGAGAGCCTGGTGTTGCCTGATTTGGAGGAAAATTAATTAGTAATAGAAAGAAAAGCCTCTAGGTAATTAGGGAATCCTCCTTCTCTGTCTGTTTTGTCCTGACTCTCCGCTATTGACAGTGCCCACTGCACCCACTGGTCAGGCTCCATGCATCACTTCATTTCACCATCTTCCCCACCCCCACTTCCTCAGATAGACTGGTAGGAATGCACGTGCCCATTTCCCAGAGGGTATCCAATGGCAGCAGCTCTCAACCACAGCACTGTCAACCCTGGTTGGAAATAGGATTATTAGAAACATGTAACTAGATTTTCACACCTAAAATTAAGATAGCATTGCCTCACAAGAGGCTAACACATTCCCTCCTTATGTTGATCATATATATTATGGTCCAGCTGCAAAAAACCTGAGAGAGGTATTTTGGAAAACACTGTCTTAAGCACACCAAGGTGGAGTGGGAATGGTTCCTCCTGCAGGGGATGTTCTGTCAAGAAAAGCAAGGTGCCCAGAGAAATATTTCCCAATGAAAGTTTTCTGACCCTGCACCTCTGTTAACAGGCAAATCTCATGCCACCATTGCATCACTAACCCAGTATGAATTCATGCCCTAGAATTAGCAGGTTTGTAAGGCGGGGGAGAGAAGGTAAGGAAGGGAGGTAAGTGAGTGAATAGGGACCGAAGGGAAATATCACCAATTTCTGTGATGTTGGTGGTCAGAGGGAGTGTGCAGACTGCCAGCCAAGCCTACCTGTATGCTGAAGTAAAGTGAAGCGAAGTGAACTGAAGTGAAGTGGAGTGAAGTGAAGTGAAAGTTGCCTACTCGTGTCCAACTCTTTGTGACCCCATGGGCTAATCAGTCCATGGAATTCTCCAGGCCAGAATACTGAAGTGGGTAGCCATTCCCTTCTCCAGGGAATCTTCCCAACCTAGGGATCAAATAACGGTCTCCCACATTGCAGTTAGATTCTTTACCAGCTGAGCCACCAGAGAAGCCCAAGAATACTAGAGTGGGTAGCCTATCCCTTCTCCAGCGAATCTTCCCAACCCGGGAATCAAACCAGGGTCTCCTGCATTGCAGGCAGATTCTCTACCAGCTAAGCTAACAGGGTTTTAAGTTCCACTATCCCCATGCTGCTGCTGCTGCTAAATCGCTTCAGTCTCTGTGTGACCCCATAGACAGCAGCCCATTAGGCTCTGTCCCTGGGATTCTCCAGGCAAGAACACTGGAATGGGTTGCCATTTCCTTCTCCAATGCATGAAAGTAAAAAGTGAAAGTGAAGTCACTCAGTCATGTCTAACTCTTAGTGACCCCATGGACTTATAACTACCAGGCTCCTCCATCCATGGATTTTCCAGGCAAGGGTACTGGAGTAGGGTGCCATTGCCTTCTCCGATCTCCATGCTAGTGGAACTTGATCATTTCAGTTTAGCAGAGGTACACTAAGAAGTTTATTATCTTTTTCAGATGAATGTTTCTTTGTGGACAAGCCAAATAATAAATAAGAAGTGCTCAGTGTAGCAGATAAGTCCCTTATGGGGTAACAGATGCCTTTATAATTTAATTCCTGGGCATTCAATGAATATTCATATGCATCAGATGAGAATTGTTTGGCTCCAGTAAAACTATCCAATGTCTTTTTGTTAACAAACAGAAAGAGGTGTGCAATTCTGCCAAGTTTATGTATTCTGTTCACGCATGTTAACCAAGGCTCTGCCTCAACTGCTTAGGTTAGAGCAAAACAGCCTTGTGAGACTTAGAAACAGCCAAGACACACCTGTCCACTATAGTCTGAGGGTAGAAAATAAAACCTATGCACACAAGGAGGGTGCTACACAGGTAAATAACTCAATTTCATATGCCATCTTGTGGGATAAAAATCTGCTTAATATCGACTCTATCCCAATACTTTACAGTAAAGACGGCCAAAGAGCAAAACATAGACAACTTAAATGGGTCTGAGAAATGTGCACAGTGAAAACGCTCATACATCTGTTCAACACATTTGGACTTTTATACCATTTCCCGCAAAATTAGCTTTTGAATGCTCTAGACCCCAAAGCTGTTTTTCCGTCTGGGCCACAAAATTCAAATCTCCTGATTTCATGCCAATGTGTATGTTCTCTGAAAGGCTCAGAAAATCAATCACTCAACCCCAATTTGAACCATTGTCTTTGATGAGGCCCAGCCTCAGAAGTAACTCCATCTGTTAACGATTTATTTGGAAAACAGGAAAAAACCTCAACTAGAATTGTGTTTGTTAATTGCTGTATCAATCATTATTTTTGTGGAACAGTTTCTATACATTCTAACCAGCCCCAAGGGACAATTTTCAGATTTTCTAACATGACAAACACTCAAAATTAGAAAAAGGCTTTAATGGTTTAATTGTGCAAACCACCAAATACCTTATTCTCAAATTTTAGACAAATATAATGATTACATATGACTTATGATCATATATATTGGCGTGTATTGAATATTATATTAATATATACTATATGTGACATAGTCTATATTAGTACATCTTGTTATATATATTATATATTACTGGCTTGGGCAATATTTATCTTAAGGGGATAAAAACTAAATATTTGGGGCTTGCAAGATGTAAGTTACGTTGTCATTACTTATCTCTGCTATTGTAGCAAATGCAGCCATAAGCAATATGTAAAAAAATGAATGTGGCTATGTTCAAATAAAACTTTACAAAAACAGGTGGCTAGCCCTTAAGTTGTGTTTGCAGTCCTTGATATATTACATGTCATATATCACACTTTATTATATACTACATGTTATAAAATATGATTGTACATTAACTACTAGAAACAGTTTATATATGTGGATTGAATGATGGGGAAAATATATTCACCCCATGTACAGTAGGGACTTCCAGGAAGCACTTGGTGAAGATAATGATAATGATACAGGGATAAAATACATCCATGAAATGCCCCAACATCAACATTAAATTTAAGTCTATTTTAAAATGAATGTTGAAATGCTTATTAAGCTGCGTCACTGTTACGTTGAAAGCTAGCAGGTATTTTATCCTGGGTCTTGGGTAAGCCACATTCTTTTCCTGGGATCCTTTGTGGCAAGAGCTGCTGTCCCCCATTACAAGTAACAAATTCAAGCAGAATTTGTCATATCATATATTGCCTCCTTGATTAGATTTCTCAGCAATGCAAATGATAAATGCTTTGCTAAATCTCACATCTAGCATCTTTGCCATTCAGGAGAAACTTTTCCCTCTACATCTTTTTTGTCATTTTCATGATATATATTGACTTGGAACAGCCTTCCTTGATTTTGAGTTGCATTTTCACATGATGGAGTCCCCAGTGCTTCCCTACTCTTGAGAGATTTGCCACAAGACTGGATCTTGGAGGTCTATGAGCCTTGTTGGCTCTCCAGTGGTGCTCCATAATCTTCACCTAATAGCTGAATTTCTTGGTGAAACTTGACCAGGGCTAGTTATTCATGGTTCTCCTTCAGCATTGACTTCTAAACCCCCGATAAAGAAAATGCGTGTATATGTGTATGTGTATGCATGTAAGAGGAGTAAAATGTCACCATACACACTCTCATGATTATGTGAACAAGGGGAGGGGGAAATGAAAACTGATTTCAAAAAAATTAAAGAGAAGAAGAAAGAAAGGATTACGGTTAAATTTTAAAGTTAAATCCAGCTTAAGAAATGATTGGAAGTTTTTTAAAAAGTGAGCATTAAGGATGATAGGATTGGGGTCCAAGAATACCTTAAGCTGTAGAATGAAGAGTGTACATTACAAAGGAAAATGCAGTAGGAGTAAATGTTCAGTCCTGTACTTGAATCCAAGAAATTAATAGCACAATACAAACTGAATATGCGAAGGAAGACTGGGAGATGGGCTTAATAGACAGTAAATACCAACATCAATATCAATACCTCTTCAATAAAACTAACGCGGTTATCAGATCAGATCAGATCAGTTGCTCAGTCGTGTCTGACTCTTTGCGACCCCATGAATCGCAAAACGCCAGGCCTCCCTGTCCAACACCAACTCCCTGAGTTCACTGAGACTCACATCCATCGAGTCAGTGATGCCATCCAGCCATCTTATCCTCTGTCGTCCCCTTCTCCTCCTGCCCCCAATCCCTCCCAGCATCAGAGTCTTTTCCAATGAGTCAACTCTTCTAATATAGTATAATAAAGTTAGCATATCTGGAATAAAGATGTCCATAGTTTCTCCATGGGTGCATTCTCCAGTTATCACTCCCTGGGATAGTCCTGTCTGCCTTAAGGAGACGGTGGTGATGCTCAAACCCACTTACCAAGCAGAGGGAAAACAGATGGCCAAATATTAAGACAGAAAGTATAGGGTCCAGTGGACACTGAACCAAGAGTCAAAATTAGTGAAAGCGATGGAGGTTGAGCAAAGCTCAAGTAATAAGAGGAGGTGGAGATGATGTGACTGCCCCTACACACATGACCTGGTATTGCTCATCATCTTCATTTTTCAGCTCGCTAGAGCCTGGGCTGAGGGGTTCCAAAGACCACACATGTTCTATTCTGAAGATTAAGTCCCTTCCAGAACACTGTGGCTGTTGGCAGGATGCAATCTACTAAGGAATTATTGAAGGGTGTCTGAGGCAAAGAAACTAGAAGATGAGGGGTCAAAAACCCTTGGCAAGTGTCGGGGCACATAGAACTGAGGGTTGAATCCCGGAAAAGGGGAGTAGAAAGGAGAGCAAGCAGGGCATGTGGGAGCTGGCTTTAAATTTGCAAAGAGCTGTTCCTTGTTCCCAGCACAGGATTTAGCCCTGTTTTATGAGTTACCAACAGAAGTTATACAAAGATATAGTGATATTTCAAAGAAAAATTTACAGTCAGTGGAAGAGAAGGGAGTGAAAACAATGTCAACATAAGGGGATTTCTGTTATAATTTCTATATGAAATGTAGGTGTTCTCCACCCTCCGTCAGGAGGTTTGGAGGGGCTAGAAAGTTGAGCCTGTGTCCTAGCTCTTCTCTAAATAGCGGAAAGACCTTGAGCAAGTCACTTACACACCCCTGCTGTGACGTGTGTCCTGGTCATTCTGAACACTATATCTGAAAATGGTTAACAAAGTTCAAAACACAGTAATGTCAGGTATTGTAACGTGGTTACAGAATTAAGCATGGTTGCCCTGGATTAACGTCAAGATCTTTTTCAATCCCCAGATTCTATGGTTAATGAGACAGTACAAAGTTAGACTTAGTCCCACACAAGTAGAATTATCTGAAATTCTAAGATACAGACTCTAAATACTTCTATATCTCTTCCAACTTCCAAAAGCTTGCCACTCACAGACACTGAGTAATGTCAGTGCTCCCACTCCTAGTATGAAGAGGATTTACCACGTTCGGTAACCACCTTTCAGATTCAGTCACAAAAACATTGATGAGGAGAATTAAAGAGTTCTTCAACTACCTCACTTACTCTGTTCCCCCCATTCCTCAAAGAGTTTTGTGGTTCAGACAGCAAAGAATCCGCCTGCAATGCAGGAGACCCAGGTTCAATCCCTGGCTCAGTCCCCTGAAGGAGGGTGTGGCAACCCACTCCAGTATTCTTGCCTGGAGGATTCCAGGGACAGAGAAGCGTGGTGGGTTACAGTCCATGGGGTTGTGAAGAGTCGAAAACGACTGAGTGACTAACACTTTCAGAGTCTGAAGCACTCCACATCTGCTTCTGGCTTAGTGCATAGGCCACTGTCCTACCCTCTTACTGACACTCCTAGTCTTTATAAGCCCTGCTATGCACCTGCCCCACCCCAGCTCAAAGGCATAGGATTAGTATGTGCTAGAAAACCCTGGCCAAGCAGTACAACTGACTGATGGCTTGATCTCCTCCTCTCTAGGAGCAGGTGAATAGCTCTGCCCCACCTACTTCCTCAGATTGTTAAGAAAATCAAATGATCCAATGATCATGTATGATGATCAAATGATGTAAAACATTTTTTTTTTATTTTGGCAGCCATTTATTAAGGACTTTCTAATCCCCATATGTCTGTGTCCCTGTATTAAAGCATTTCCCAAGCTTTGACTTCTAGTTTTCAAAAGTCTCTGTGATTGTTAATTTTATGTGTTAAACTGACTAGATCACAGAGGCTCGGATATTTGGTCAAACATTATTCTGAGTGTGTCTGTGAGGCTGTTTTTGGATGAGTTATAACATTTAAATCAGTAAACTGAGTAAAGTCGACTGCCCTTCCAGATGTGGGTGGGCCTCATCCTATCATTTGAAGGACTGAATAGAACAAAATAGAACCCTATCTAAGCCTTTCTGGTGGCTCAGATGGTAAAGAATCCACCTGCAATGTAGCAGACCTGGGCTTGATCCGTGGGTCAGGAAGATCCCCTGGAGCAGGAAATGGCAACCCACTCCAGTATTCTTGTCTGGAGAATCCCACAGACAGAAGAACCTGGTGGGCCACAGTCCATGAGGTTGTAGGAGTTGTATACAATTGAACCTGTAAGTAAAAGCTAACTCTCCTGCCTGTCTTTGAACCAAGACATTGGCTTTCTCCTGCTTCGTGGGTCTTAAGACTGGAAGCCTTAAGACTAGGACAAAACTATCAGTATCCAGGGTCTCCAGTGTGCTGACTCATTCTGCAGCTCATGGGACTTACCATCTTTCAAAATCAAGTGAGCCAATTTCTTTTATTAAATCTCTTTCTATATATCTACCTATATGCATCCTACTGGTTCTGTTTCTCTAGAGAACTCTTCTATCATTGTCTCCTATTAAAATAATGTTTTACATATATATATATAAATTATCTCCTATTAGAACATTATTACTCCATTTAACACAGGAGGAAGCTCAGATCTATCACAGAACTTGTAAACAGCAGTTATTGTTTAGTTGCTAAGTTGTGTCCAGCTCTCTTGCGACCCCATAGACTGTAGCCTGCCAGGCTCCTCAGTCCATGGGATTTCCCAGGTAAGAATACTGGGAAGGGTTGCCATTTCTCTCTCCCAGGGATCTTCCCAAGCCAGAAATCAAACTGGCACCTTCTACATTGGCAGGTAGATTCTTTACCACTGAGCCATCAGGGAAGCCAAAAAATAGCAGTACCAGAATTTAAATGTGGCTCTAACTCCAAACACTGTGCCCTTCCCCTCTACTTCTTACACTACTACTTATTATGACTATTATTTTCACCTTCAGACAAAGGAGAGAAGAATTTTGGGGAAAGGAAGGTGAAAAGAATAAACCCTGTATCCCTCAGAAATGAGGTTTCTGTATCTTTGTTGGGGCACCAAAAATGCTGGGTATAGAGGGCTGAGTGTGAACATAGCACTTGAACTGCTGCAAAACACACACACACACACACACACACACCTTCAAGCTGAAACAGACTAGGTGTCAGAATGGTAAAACATCACCCCCTGACAGTTGTAAAATGCTGGAAGAATTTAATTACACTGATGTGTATCTGCTGGAAGACTTCCCAGAGATTCACGCACTCCATCAGCATTCTGCAGCCAAATTAATCAACAGATTGTTATCAAGACACAAATCTGCTTGCAAAGATATTTTTGTGGAGTCTAATTCCACAAAGAAAACACTGCTGCTTGTTAATGTAAAAGCAAGTTGTAAAATACTAAGTGAAAACTGCATGCTTGGACGTTCCCAGAACCATTTGAAAAGAAGATTAATAATTTGAACTCAGCAGAAAATCTGGAAGTTAGGGGCTATGATCTATTGAGTATAAGCCTAGGGAATAGAGTCTATCTCACCATGTTGTTTTGGGGACCAAACATTCCACGTGTCACCAATTTGTATGGTGGGTTAGTGAAACCACAGAAACCAGGGGGAGGGTCTAGGCAGACCTTGCTGTCTTGGGGAAACTTTGGTGACTTCATAATCATACACTAAACTGTCCCCATCCAAGGAAGGGAGGATGAGTTACTCCTTTTTACCAGAACAGCTGAGAGAATGTACAGTCTGCCACTGATTTCCTTTGTCCAGCCAACAAAGGCCGTTTATCCACCAAGGGGATGATCTTGCCCCTGTCATTTCTTGGTCTTGATCTCTCTTAAGTCAGTGCAGATGGTCAATTACTTTGGAAATATCGGTGAAGATTCTACAGAGTTGTGTTCATGAAAACCACAAAGTAGAAAAGTCTATCTACACATATATCTACACTTATGAGTGGATTTATGAGTTGGTCTAATTCATGTTTTCTTCTCCTTAATTTTCAGTGTCATCTCTTTTCTCTCTTCATGATGATTCTTCTTTTTCAAATTATTTTTACCAGAAACCTTTAATCCCCACCTAAGATTGGTTTCATTATAAACCCTATAGTACTGCTTGACATTGTAAGCAACATATCTATAGCACTTTGATATAAATAACAACTACATTAAAAAAAAAAAAAAGAATCCTTCCCAAATTCCTCATCCCATAGTTTTCTCTAGAAAGTTTTATCAATTTCTTGTGTATCCTTTTACAACTATTCTGTTAATATATAAATACATACATAATTGCCAATATTTGTGGTAGAAACTTAATTATTCCTCATTCTCTAAAATTCAAGTTTTGATTAAACTAAAAGTTTTCTACATTTTAAGTATTTTTCATACAAATCATTCTGAGTCACCACTTAAAAAATTTGCTCAATATCCTAGCATATGGATATACCACTTCTTATTTAACAAATTGACTATTGAACAAAAGGCATTAAAGTGATTCTAATTTTGGACATCTGGAAGTTCACAGTTCACGTATTGCTGAAGCCTGGCTTGGAAAATTTTGAGCATTACCTTACTAGTGTGTGAGATGAGTGCAATTGTGCGGTAGTTTGAGCATTCTTTGGCATTGCCTTTCTTTGGGATTGGAATGAAAACTGACCTTTCCCAGTCCTGTGGCCCCTGCTGAGTTTTCCATTTGCTGGCATATTGAGTGCAGCACTTTCACAGCATCATCTTTCAGGATTTGAAATAGCTCAACTGGAATTCGATCACCTCCACTAGCTTTGTTCATAGTGATGCTTTCTAAGGCCCACTTGACTTCACATTCCAGAATGTCTGGCTCTAGGTCAGTGATCACACCATCGTGATTATCTGGGTCGTGAAGCTCTTTTTTTGTATAGTTCTCCTGTGTATTCTTGCCACCTCTTCTTAATATCTTCTGCTTCTGTTAGGTCCATACCATTTCTGTCCTTTATCGAGTCCATCTTTGCATGAAATGTTCCCTTGGTGTCTCTAATTTTCTTGAAGAGATCTCGTCTTTCCCATTCTGTTGTTTTCCTCTATTTCTTTGCACTGATCACTGAGGAAGGCTTTCTTATCTCTTCTTGCTATTCTTTGGAACTCTGCATTCAGATGCTTATATCTTTCCTTTTCTCCTTTGCTTTTCATTTCTCTTCTTTTCACAGCTATTTGTAAGGCCTCCTCAGACAACCATTTTACTGTTTTGCATTTCTTTTCCATGGGGATGGTCTTGATCTCTGTCTCCTGTACAATGTCATGAACCTCCGTCCATAGTTCATCAGGCACTCTATCTATCAGATCTAGTCCCTTAAATCTATTTCTCACTTTCACTGTATAATCATAAGGGATTTGATTTAGGTCATACCTGAATGGTCTAGTGGTTTTCCCCACTTTCTTCAGTTTCAGTCTGAATTTGGCAATAAGGAGTTCATGATCTGAGCCACAGTCATCTTCTGGTCTTTTTTTTTGCTGACTGTATAGAGCTTCTCCATCTTTGGCTGCAAAGAATATAATAAATCTGATTTTGGTGTTGACTATCTGGTGATGTCCATGTGTAGAGTCTTCTCTTGTGTTGTTGGAAGAGGGTGTTTGCTATGACCAGTGAGTTCTCTTGGAAAAACTCTATTAGCCTTTGCCCTGCTTCATTCTGTACTCCAAGGCCAAATTTGCCTGTTACTCCAGGTGTCTCTTGACTTCCAACTTTTGCATTCCAGTCCTCTATAATGAGAAGGACATCTTTTTTGGGTTAGGTGAACTTCCAGATGTTCAAGCTGGTTTTAGAAAAGGCAGAGGAACCAGAGATCAAATTGCCAATATCCACTGGATCATCAAAAAAGCAAGAGAGTTCCAGAAAAACATCTATTTCTGCTTTATTGACTATGCCAAAGCCTTTGACTGTGTGGATCATTCTGAAAGAGATGGGAGTACCAGACAACCTGACCTGCCTCTTGAGAAATCTGTATGCAGGTCATGAAGCAACAGTTAGAACTGGACATGGAACAACAAACTGGTTCCAAATAGGAAAAGGAGTACGTCAAGGCTGTATATTGTCACCCTGCTTATTTAACTTATATGCAGAGTACATCATGAGAAACGCTGGGCTGGAAGAAGCACAAGCTGGAATC
>NW_011494629.1:1112061-1146259 GCF_000754665.1 Bison bison bison
ACCCTTATGGCAGAAAGTGAAGAGGAACTAAAAAGCCTCTTGATGAAAGTGAAAGAGCAGAGTGAAAAAGTTGGCTTAAAACTCAACATTCAGAAAACGAAGATCATGGCATATGGTCCCATCACTTCATGGAAAATAGATGGGGAAACAGTGGAAACTGTGTCAGACTTTATTTTTGGGGGGCTCCAAAATCTTACTGCAGATGGTGACTGCAGCCACGAAATTAAAAGAGGCTTACTTCTTGGAAGGAAAGTTATGACCAACCTAGATATCATATTAAAAAGCAGAGATATTACTTTGCCAACAAAGGTCTGTCTAGTCAAGGCTATGGCTTTTCCAGTGGTCATGTATGGATGTGAGAGTTGGACTGTGAAGAAAGCTGAGCGCCAAAAAATTGATGCTTTTGAACTGTGGTGTTGGAGAAGACTCTTGAGAGTCCCTTGGACTGCAAGGAGATCCAACCAGTCCATTCTAAAGGAGATCAGTCTTGGGTGTTCTTTGGAAGGACTGATGCTAAAGCTGAAACTCCAATACTTTGGCCACCTCATGCGAAGAGTTGACTCATTGGAAAAGACTCTGATGCTGGGAGGGATTGGGGGCAGGAGGAAAAGGGGACGACAGAGGAAATGGCTGGATGGCATCACCGACTCGATGGACATGAGTCTGAGTGAACTCCAGGAGTTGGTGATGGACAGGGAGGCCTGGCATGCTGTGATTCATGGGGTCACAAAGAGTCGGACACGACTGAGCGACTGAACTGAACTGAACTGAACTTTGGACAATTTCAAACAATGCTGCAAATAGCTTCCTCTTCATATGCATTAATACCACTGCCCAAATAATTCTATAACATAAATGTCAGACATTTAAAGTGCTGGATCCAAGAGTCATCATCATAAGTTTTTATAGCTGTTGCCAAGTTGTAACCCAAATAATGACACTATCCAGGAACTTTCTGTGAGTGTCCATTTCCTCAATCTTCAGAACACAAAGTATAATGAATTGTTTCAAATCATTGCCCATAAGATCAATATTTTATGATATTTGATTAAGATATTCACTTGTATTTAATTTATTATTAGTAAGGCTGAACTTCTTTACAAATATTGTCTGGCATTTTGCTTTTTTTCTTCTCTGTTCATTTCCTTGGTCTGTTTTTAGATTACATATTCTCTTTCTCATTAACAGGAGCATTTTATGTATTATTCATTGTTGTGTTCCAAATATATTCTCCAAATTTGTCATAGGTCTTGTTTTATTTATGGTATAGCTTACTGAGTAAAAATGCATTCTTTCTAAATATCAAGATATCCTTGACCCTTGTTATCCTTCAATATGTGTTATCCTTCATTGGGTTCTGAAGTCCACATCATGCTTAGAAAAAATATTTCCACTTAAATATTTCAAAAATTATGTGTGTTTTCTACCATTGATGAATAGGATTTTAGTTCTTGAAACTTTCTGGAATTTCTTTTTTTTTTAATTTTTTAAATATAAATTTATTTATTTTAATTTGAGGCTAATTACTTTACAATATTGTATTGATTTTGCTATACATTGACATGAATCCGCCACAGGTGTACATGTGTTCCCCATCCTGACCCCCCCTCCCACTTCCCTCCCCATACCATCCCTCTGGGTAATCCCAGTGCACCAGCCCCGAGCATCCTGTATCATGCATTGAACCTGGACTGGCGACTCATTTCTTATATGATATTATACATGTTTAAATGCCATTCTCCCAAATCATCCCACCCTCGCCCTCTCCCACAGACTGTTCTATACATCTGTGTCTCTTTTGCTGTCTCTCATACAGGGTTATCATTACCATCTTTCTAAATTCCATATATATGCATTATTATACTGTATTGGTGTTTTTCTGCCGGGGTCCAGCCCCGGCTGATCCAGGGTATTTGAAGGGGAGATGGCTTCGGCGACTATTTAAATATTCATCAAAAATATAAAGAGTAATAGAATGAGGATAGCTCAGTAGGAAAATTCAGTGGAGAAAAGAGGCTGAGTAGCTTGGTTTACGCGGGAGACCAATAAAACTTCAAGACAAGAAGTTTGCACCACTTACATAGGCCGCAGGCATCCTTCCGTTCTCCCGAAGGAGAGGAGACACTGAGGCCTCCCCGGTTGGATCTTAGAAGCCCGGGCATAATTAGTAAGCATGGCGGGTTCAGCGCTCCAGATGGAGATTCAGCCAGAGTGAGAGAGAGAGCGACATGGGGAGACCAGTCTTTCGAGGAACTGATCCCAATTCTTTATTTTCCAGAGTCTGTTTTTATACACTGAGATGTTATACAAAAGTCACATGGGGACAGCAGTCCTGACTTTTATTATAAAAGTCAGGTGCTTCATACAAATGTATACAGAGGTCTTAGGGGTGTTACATCATCTTCTGGCCAGGGGGGGCTGCTGACAATTTATGACCCTCTCCTTGTGACAGTGGTCAGTCAACCAGAACACTTTTTTCTCCAAGGGTGATTATTCTTAAAACAGACGCCACCCAAATAAAGTTACATTCCTATAGGGTGAGGGTGTAGTGGGTTTTAGTTAAGGAAAGAATTTACTTAGCCTAAGGTCTAATGTGATATATATCAAAGGTTAATACTTATTTCTTCTATATATTCATTAATGTGTGTAAGGGCAGGGGATGTGGAGACTTAGCAGTAAACATTGGCTCAACAAATGAAAAACCCTCCACCAATACAATTTCTAATCAGCCCACTATACTTATAATTTTCTAACTTCTCTAAAGAACATGTTTTTAGAAGGTTTAAAGCATCTCGTGCCTCTCACAGTTGGGAGGCTGTGAGCAATCACATGTGGCTGGACAAGCCTGTCAGGCAGGCTAGAGAACCTTCAGAGGAGTTTGTAGGTTAAAACACTCTTATCACGTCCAGGGATTATTATTAACTGGAGCTCTAAGTTAACTACTTCTCTGAAAAAGGTGGTGGGGGACAGCCCCCCGTAAAGTCAGAGGTGTAAGTGAGAGCACAAAGTAGTAAAGTAGGCAGGCTCTGGTTATGGGGGTAGATGCTCAAGGATTTCCAGGGGGACTCCTGAGGCTTGATCCCGCCTTTGCGTATGTCGAGCCTCCTTCCTCACGACCTTTGTCATGGGCGGAGTGCCTCACACCGGCCCCCAACATTTTTCTTTCTGGAATTTCTTAATAACTTGGCTTATAGATCTAACTTGTTTTGTTTTGGATTGTCAATTTTCTTATTTAGATAATCTACATTTTCCACACTGCTTTGAAATGCCACTGTTACCATGCAACAAATTTCCATATTTATTTATATAAGTTTTTAGACTCTGTTCTGTTCCTTTGATCCTTTATCTTCTACAACACTGTTTTAATTAGTGTAACCTTATGTTTTGTTATTTTTAAATCTTTTAAAATATATAATTATAGATCATAAGAAGTAGCAAAGATAGTAGGAAGAAGGCACAGTACCCTTTCCACTTCTCCCAGTTGTTACATCTTACATAATTATAGCACAATATCAGGAGAAGTTGACCTTGTACAGTATGTGTATATATAGTTTGATGTCATTTTATCTGATGTGCAAATCTGTATAACTACAAACACAATTAAGATACAAAAGTATTTCATTATCACAAAAATCTTCCTTGTGCAACCCTTTATAGTCACACCCATCTCCCACTCCTACCCCATCATCACTAATCCTTGGCAACCACTAATCTGATTCCTACCTCTATAATTTTGTTATTTCAAGAATGCTATATAAATGGAATCATACCAGTATGTTACCTTCTGATAGTATTTTTTGCTCAGCATAATGCCCTTGAGACCCACCCAAGCTGCCACGTGTATCAATAATCCACTCTATATATGGTGGATCAGGTTTGCTTAATCATACATCTGTTAAGGGACACTGTGGTTCTTTCCACATTTTGTTATTGTTCTTCAGTTGCTCAGTCGTGTCCAACTCTTTGTGACCCCACGGACTTTACCATTCATTAGACAGACTGATGCTGAAGCTGAAGCTCCAATACTTTGGCCACCTAATGTGAAGAGTCAACTCACTGGAAAAGATCCTAATGCTGGGAAAGATAGAAGGCAGGAGGAGAAGGGGATGACAAGGATGAGATGGTTGGATGGCATCACTGACCCAATGGACATGAGTTTGAACAAGCTCTAGGAGATGATGAAGGACAGAGAAGCCTGGTGTGCTGCAGTCCGTGGGGTCGCAAAGAGTCGGACAGGACTGAACAACACGAACAACGGCAGCAACCACTGTGGGCTTAAGTTTTCATCAATCTGAGATCAGTGTTCAACAGTGCAACTGCTGGACTGTTTGGCGAGTATAGGTCTAGTTTCTTAAGAAACTGCAAAACTATTTTTCAGGGTGGCTGTGCCATTTTACATTCCCACCAACAATGCATGAGAAATCCAGTTTCTCTGCTTCCCTACCAGAAGTTCTAGGTATCACTATTTTTCTGTTTTAGCTGGTATAATGGATGCATAGTGATATCTCATTGAGGTCTTCATTTGTATTTCTTTAAAGAAAACTTTTTCCAAGTGCTGAATATCTTTTCAAGTGCTTATTTGCCATCCACATATCCTCAAGTCTTTTGCTCATTTTCTAATCAGATTATTTTTTAAAGGTTGATTTCTGATGATTCTTTATTATTCTAGATGAATCCTTTGTCAGAGAATTGGTTTGCAAATATTTCAGCCCATTATCTTTCCACAGTTTTAGCAGGGTCTTTTGCAAAACAAAAGTTTTAATTTTAACGAAGTCTAATTTATCCATTTTTTTTCTTTTATAGAACATGCTTTTGATGTCATAACAAACTTCACAGAATCCTAGGTCTCAAAGGGTTTTTTTCATGTATTTTTTTTTCTGAAGGTGTTATGTTTTACTTTTTAAATCTATGATCCATATTCAGTGAATTTTTGCATGAGATATGAGGGTTAGGCTCTTTTTTTTAACTTTTTGTCTGTGGATATACAAGTGTTCCATACTGTCTGTTGAAAAGACTATCCTGCCATCAAATTACTTTTGCAACTCTGTCAAAAATCAGTTGGCCATTTTTGTGGGACTATTTATTTAAAAGTCCACTATTTTGTTCCACTGATTCATATGTTTATCCTTTGCCTTTACGTATAGATTTTAGAATAATCTTGTCTCCACAAAAAATTATTTTTGGGATTTGGTATTAAATCTGTGTATCAATCTGGGGAGAATTAACCTCCTTATTATGTTGAGTCTTCTATTTGTTTATATATTCTATAAGCCCTTTGTCATTTTCAACATGTAATTCCTGTACATGTTTTCTTAGATTTACACTCAAATGTTTCATTGTTCTTTAAGTGACTACAAATGTATAGTTTCTACATGTTCATTGCTGGTATGTAGAAATAAATCTGATTTTTTATGTTGATTTTCTACCCTTCAACCTTTCTGAGATCTCTAGTCTTTTGCATTCTACTGTTTTCCTCTGTTTCTTTACATTTTTCACATAAGAAGGCTTTTTTATTTCTCCTTGCTATTCTCTGGAACTCTGCATTCAGTTGGGTATATCTTTCCCTTTCTCCTTTGCCTCTTGCTTCTCTTTTTCCGCAGCTGTTTGTAAGCCCTCCTCACACAACCACTTTGCTTTCTTGCATTTCTTTTTCTTTGGAATGGTTTTGGTCACCGCCTCCTGTACAGTGCTATATATCTCCATCCATAGATCTTCAGGCACTCTATCTATCAGATCTAACCAGTTGAATCTATGTCACCTCCACTGTACAACCATAAGGGATTTGATTTAGGTCATACCTGAATGGCCTAGGGGTTTCCCTACTTTCTTCAATTTAAGCCTGAGTTTTGCAATAAGGAGCTCATGATCTGAGTCACAGTCAGCTCTAGAACACCTGACTCATTGGAAAAGATACTGATACTGGGCATGGCAAAGGGCAGGAGAAGGGGCCAACAGAGAATAACGTGGTTAGATGGCGTTGTCAATACAATGGACATGAGTTTGAACAAACTCCAGGAGTTAGTGAAAGACAGGCAAGACTGGTGTGCTGTAGTCCATGGGATAGTGAACGGGTGGACACTACTCAGCCACTGAACAACACAACCTTCCTAAACTCAATTATTAGTTCTAAAACTTGGGGACTTTATTTCTTTGTATTTTCTCTGGGACTTACTGCACAGATCATCACATTATCTGCAAATAGAAGTAGTTTTATATCTTTCTTTCTTATCTTTAAGAATTTTATTTCTTTTTCTTGCCTTATTTCATTGCCTAGAACTTTCAGTACTACATTGAACAGAAGCAGTGAGAGTGAATATCCTTGTCTTGTTCCTGGTCATAGAGGGAAACCATTCAGCTTTTCCCTGCTAGTTATGATTTTCAGCTAATTATACTGTTAGGTATAATTTTTAGAATTCTTATACATGTTCCTTGTCAAGTTGAGAAAGTTCCCCTCTATTCTTAATTTTCTGAGAGTTTTTTTTCCATGTATGAGTGTCAAATTATTCAAATTCTTTTTTCTTCATTAATTGATATGATCATGTAATTTTGTTTGCTTTAACCTGTAAATACAATAGATTATACTGATTGACTTTTGATTATTGAACCAGCCCTGCATACCTTGGACATGCCATGTAATTCTTTTTATACATTGGTGAATTCTATTTGCTAATATTTCATTAAAAATTTCAGCATCTTAATAAAACAAACTAGTGTATATAGCAAAAAGAAAAAGAGATTTATAGATATGGAGAACAAACTAGTGGTTATCAGTTTGGAGAGGGAAAGGGGGAAGGGCAAGACATGGGTGGGGATTAAGAGGTACAAATTACTATGCACAAAATAAATAAACTGTAAGGATACATTGTACAACACAGGGAAGATAGCCAATATTTTATAATAACTGTAAATGGAATATAATATTTAAAATTGTGAATCACTATGTGGTACATCAATTATACCTCAATAAAAAATAAATAAAAATTAAAGGTTAAATACATAAAAGAAAAAGAATTTCTGAATCTTCATGAAGATATTGGTCTACAGTTTTATTTATTTCTTTTTGTGTGTGTGTACTATTCCTAATTTTGCCATTAGGATAATATTATTGGATGAGATGGATGTGTTTCCTTCTTTTCTGTCTTCTAGAAGATAACATACAGCATTGCTGATAGTACTTCTTGGTGAAATTTTCAGGGAAATCACCTAAGCCTGGATATTTCTTTCTCAGGAGCTTTCTAATTACAAATTCAGTCATCAATTGTTAACTGGCTATTCAATGATCTATAGCATATTAGGTGAATTATGGCACTTCACTTTTAGAGGAATTGGTCCATTGTCAAATTTATGTGTGTGCACTTGTTCATGGGCTTCCCTGGTGGCTCAGACAGTAAAGGATCTGCCTGCAATGCAGGAGACCAGGGTTCAAACCCTGGAGTGGGACAATCCCCTGGAGAAGGGAATGGCTACCCGCTCCAGTATTCCTGCCTGGAGAGTTTCATGGGTAGAGAAGCCTGGCAGGCAGTTGTTCATAGGATTTCCTCACTATCCATCTAACGTCTGTAGGGTTTGTCATGAAACCCTGTTTTATTCCTGATAGCAATAATTTGTGTCTTTGTCAGTTTTGCTAGAGAATTGTCAATTTAATTATCTTTTCAAGGAAATAGTCTTTTGTTTCATTGATTTTCTCTGTTGTTTTTTGTTCACAATTTTATTCCTTTCTGATCTTATCTGTATTGTTTCTTTCCTTTTGGGTTTATTTTGCTCTTTCTTTTTTAGTTTCTTAAGGTAGCAGCTTACATTATTCATCTGAAGATTTTACTCATTTCTTACATAAACATTCAGTGTTATAAGTTTCCCTTTCAGCACCATTTTAGTTATGTCCAACAAAAGTTAAGCTGTAATTTCAAATTCCTTCAGTGTATTTTTAAATTTCTCTGAGACTCCCTCTTTGATGCATGAATTATTTATAAGTGTATTATTTATGTTTCAAATGTCTCTCCACACACTTGGAGAAAAGTACTTCCAAAAGATAATTTCCAGTTATCTGTCCGTTGCTTATTCTACTTTAATCCTACAATGGTCAGAGAACATACTCTGCATGATTTCAATTCTTTTAAGTTTGTTGAGTTTACTTTTTAGCCCAGGATGGGATCTATCTTGGTATATATTCTGTGCGATCTTGAAAAGAATGTATGTATATCCTGCTGCTGTTCAGTGGAAGATTCTATAAATGTTGATTAGATCATATTCATTGATGTTCTATATCTTTGCTGTTTTTATATCTATTTTTTTAGCTGATGAGAGAGAAGTATTGAAGTCCTCAGCACTAAATATGAACTTGTGTTTCTCCTTTCAATTTTATCTGGTTTTGCTTTGTATGTTTTACAGCCGTTTTGTTTGGGTTATTCACACTTGAAATTGTTATGTTTCTATGTGGACTGGCTCTTTTATCATATGAAAAATTTCTTTCTAGGCTCAGTAATTTTCTTGTTCTAAAATTCATTTTTATCTGATGTTAATATAGCCACTTCTGCTTTCTTTGACTAATATTTTATTGTATGTTGTTTCTATCCTTTTACTTTCAACCTATGTATATCAATACTATGCATAGTATATAATTGGGACATCTTTTTTTAATCCATTTTGTCAATCTATGTCTTTTAATTGGTGTATTTAGAACATTTACATTTAATTTAATTATTGCCAGGTTAAGGCTTCAGTCTGCCATTTTGTTTTCCTACTTTTTTTTCTTTTTTGCATTCTCTGCTTTCCCATTTTTCTTGAGTTACTTGGCCATTTTTAGAATTTTATTTTTATTTATAATAATTTTATATAATTTATAGTAAATAATAGTAATTTAACTGTGTCTCTTTTGTTGTTTGCTGTTTTTTTCTTAAGTGTTTGTTCTTGGAATTATATTCCATTTTCATGACTAATCAAAGTTTATCATTGACATTTTGCCAGTTCAGACAAAGTGAAGAAAAATTATCTCCCTTTATACCCCTTTAACCCACAAGTTAGAATATAATTGCTTTAAATATTTTCTCAAGGGACTTCCCTAGAGGTCCAGTGGTTAAGAATCCACCTTGCAATGCAGGGGACATGGGTTCTATCCTTGATCAGGGGAGTAAGATCCTACATACTCCAGAGCATTAAGCCTGCTCAGCACGACTGAACCCATGTACTCTGGAGCTTGTGTGCCAGAATTAGAGAGCCTGCAGCACAGCAAAAGATCACTCATGATGCAATGAAGATCCCGCATGCTGCAACTAAGATTTGACCCAGCCAAATAAATAAATAAATATTTTTAAAATTTCCTCTCTATATATTGAGAACCACATACCTATGGCTTCAGCCATCAACATAATTTAGAAAACTTAGGAAGAGAAGGAAAGTCTATTGTTTCCCCCTCTCCTCCCTGATTTTCCAAGATTCTTTTCTTTATTATTTCTTTTTAAATAACTTCCTTTATTATTTTTCAGGTGACAGCAAATTCTCTCCATTTTCCTTCATCTAATAATATTTTTATTTCACCTTCATTCTTAAAGTATATTTTTGTTGGATATAGAATTCTTGGGTTGCAAAGATTTTTTCAGCACGTTAAAAATGTTATACCATTTCCTTCTGGCCTCTCTGGTTCCTGATGAGAAATCCACTGTCATTTAAATCATTTTCCCCACTATAGGTAATGTCATTTTTCCCTGGATACTTTTGAGACTTTTTCTTTGTTTTCAAGTGTTGGAAGTTTGACTGTGATGTTTGGTTAAGTGAATTTCTTTGAGTTTATATGACTAGAGTTTACTTAATTTCATTAACCTGTAGCTTAATGGGTTTATTTATTTTTATTTTTTATTTTTTGGTCAAATATGAGTAGCTTTTTAGTCATTTAAAAATTCATGTATTTATTTTTGGCTGCCCTGGGTCTTTGTTGCCCCTTGACTGCTGGTGGGTAGTGAAAGTATTGATTCTCCACTAGATCTCTTCCAACACGCCCCGGCAATATGAGGAGGTACACCTTGAGGGGGTGCAGGTCCAACCTTCCGTGTGATCTCCACGAACACCCAGAATATGGAAGAAAGGCTTGTTACCACCAGCATGAATGAAGGTCCCAATCCCTCACTCTGCCTTCTCTGACACCACCGAAGTGAGAAGTTGGGGCACCTTGTTAGCCTGTCAGGAGTGGAAATCTAGGCTTCCCACTCAGCCAGCTGTGAGTGTGGAGGTGGGGCCACAGCTTTTTCTGTGGTGTTTGGATGAATCAGAGCAGTCATTATCTACAAGTTTCCTGTCTTGTGAGACTACTCCTTTCCTCAACCTGTGTCTGAAGGGAGCAGTCTTTGTGGGGAAGATTTTTTGTCCTGAGCACATTGGTATTTACAGATTACAGATTGCTGGCTTCTCAATGGACTTCACTGGTAGCTCAGTGGTAAAGAATCCACCTGCCAATGCAGGAGATGTGAGTTCAACCCCTGGGTCAGGAAGACCCCCTGGAAAAGGAAATGGCAACCCAGGCCTGTATTCTTGCCTGGGAAATCCCATGGACAGAGAATCCTGGCAAGCTACCGTCCATGGGGTCGCAAAAGAGTCAGACATGACTTAGTAACCAAACAACAACGACAAGGGCTTCTTCAATATTCAGTCTGAGCAGATATGAGGCAAAAAGAAAACCCAGAAAACTCACTGTTGTGTCAGTCCTTGGGTCAAAGGATCCCTATACAGTCTGCTATCTTCCCTCCGCCAAGCACAATATTTTTACGTTTGTTTTACATATAATTTCTAGGGATTTTAGTTGTACTAACAATGAGGAATAAGAAAATGTACATCTACTCCCTTTCACTAGGGGTCTCTCTATAGCATATTTTGCTTATGGTAAGGACAAGAAATCTCCATTTTTTCCTTATTTTTCAAAATTATATTGGCCATCATGCTTTGTTCTTTCAGAAAGTATTTGGAATAAACATTGAATTCCTTCTCAAAATTCCTATTGGGGTTACATTAAATGAAAGGTGATTCTATGACCCAATCATTTATAAAATTCAGTAACTAAAGTATAAATAATCCATGGTCTCATTAAAACTATCAAAAATCTTAGGTTAACATATCAGTCTTGGATATTTAATATTCCAAGATTAGAAGCCTTCTACTTTGTACCTAACAGGTTAATCATTCCTCCTCAATATCTTTCCTCATCATTGATTTTTTTTTTCCTACCACAACACACTATGATATAAAATTCATTTTTCTCCCCCTCAATTTTCCACCATAGTGGTAGGGCTATGAACTTCTAAAAGTATGTACTATGCTGAGTAATTTGTTCTAGTCTTCCTCATCTTGCACGGGATGTCCCTGTTGGTAACAAATCTATAAACTCTGGCCATAGCTGGCTCTCCTTGAGAAAGCAGACCAAGATTTTAAAAACTAGAGCAAACTGGAGTTTCTTGATTGTAGGACATGTCTCGTGTTTGTTTTCCATTGATTACATAAATATAACAAATCACTTGACAGAGAATTCTACTGCATTTCCTGGGCTCCCAGGAGGAATGTTTTCTTTTCACTTGCCTTTTCTGCAGGAATGTGACAGCAGGAAGAAGGAGGTGGTGGTATTAAAACAAGTTGTATGACTGCAAGTTGCAGAAGAAACAGTTTTGGACAGATGTCAGAATGAAGAATTTCTGGTTTGGAGAGTAATTTTTATGTAAGAGAGTAAGATGTAAATCAGAGTAAAATTGGAAGGAGGAGAAGTATTTAAGGCAAAGTGGGACTTTTAGATTCAACTATAAGCACTGAAGGTTTTTAAAGTAAGGACATGTTTATCATCACAAATATGTCATGGTGTTAACGGGTCTCTCTTTTTCTTCTTTCACCATGCATTCCATCTCCAGGACATGGAGAATGCTGGGGATATGGGTACACGTGGAGCAAAGTCTAGCCAGAGAAACTCTTCATTTCATGTTGATATATAACATGGCCAGACTTTACATTGCTTAATTCCATTTCTTTTTGTTTAAAGGTAAAATGTAAACATGCCCAAAAAGGTTCTCTTTTTTCCTTACTGGAAAAGGATAAAAGAATTTGATGGGGAGGGTGAGGTGCTAGGGCAGGAGGAAGGAACCTTTTGTGATTCAGTTACACAGATTTGGTGACAATAGGCTTTCTTCTAGAGGAGTATACTTTGTACAGATGCACTTACTTTACTGGTAAATGGATTTAACTAAATTTGACTGGTTGCACTCCCAAAGTCTCAAGAGAAAATTTGTTGGCCCCTTTGCTTAAAATTCTTTTGCAGTAATATCTTGAGGAAGGTGTTTTATTTAAGTGGGCATTATGAGCTGAGCTATGCTCGCCCCTCCACCAACCCAATTCATATGTTAAAAGTCCTTAGAGTGTGACTGACCAAAACTGCCAGACCTGGCCAGGTCACTTTCATGAATTATCTTAACAGGAGGTCCTGGTAAGGAACTCAGAACTAACAAGCTACCACCAACCATAATAATTTGGGAAAGATCAAAAGGAGAGAGATGCGAACCCATAGGTCCTACCAACCTTCCAGAATCCTCTTGGCTGAGAGATGCACGCAACACCAGGAAGAACCCTAAGTCAGAACGATTGGCCAGAGACAACTCAGAAACTAAGCCCATCACCATAAAATCTGAAACTGCAGTCCTCCTGGGTTCCCGTACCCTTCTGCTGTCTACCTCCACTCTTCCTAATAAAGTCTCTTGCTTTGTCAGCACTGTGTCTCCTTGGACAATTAATTTCTTTTTTTTTTTTAATTTAAGGATAATTGCTTTACAGAATTTTGTTGGTTTATGCCAAACATTGACATAAATCAGCCATAGGTGTACATATATCTCCTCCCTCTTGAACCTCTCTCCCATCTCCCTCCCCATCCCACCCATCTAGGTTGTTACAGAGCCCCAGTGTGAGTTCTTTGAGTCACACAGAAAATTCTCACTGGCTATCTATTTTACATATGGTAAAGTAAGTTTCCATGTTACTCTCTCCAATCATCCCATCCTCTCCTTCCTCTCCCACCTCCTATGTCCATAAGTCTATTCTCTATGTCTGTGTCTCCACTGCTGCTCCACAAATAATTTCATCAGTACCATCTTTCTAGAGTCCATATATATGCACTAGTATATAATATTTGCTTTTCTCTTTCTGACTTACTTTACTCTGTACAATTGGACTCTAGGTTCATCCACCTCATTAGAGCTCACTCAAATGTGTTCCTTTTTATGGCTGAGTAATATTCCATTGTATATATGTACCATAGTTTCTCTATCCATTCACCTGTTGATGGGCAACTAGGTTGTTTCCATGTTCAAAAATCTAGGAATAAAACCACCATATGACCCAGCAATCCCACTTCTAGGCATATACTCCAAGGAAGCCAAAACTGAAAAAGACACATGTACTCCAATGTTCAGTTCAGTTCAGTTCAGTCCAGTTGCTCAGTCGTGTCCAACTCTTTACAACCCCATGAACTTCAGCACTCCAGGCCTCCCTGTCCATCACCAACTTCCAGAGTCCATCCAAACCCATGTCCATTGAGTCTGTGATGCCATCCAACCATCTCATCCTCTGTCGTCCCCTTCTCCTCCTGCCCTCAATCTTTCCTAGCATCAGAGTCTTTTCAAATGAGTCAGCTCTTCACATCAGGTGGCCAAAGTACTGGAGTTTCAGCTTCAACATAAGTCCTACTAGTGAACACCCAGACTGATCTCCTTTAGAATGGACTGGTTGGATATCCTTGCAGTCCAAGGGACTCTCAAGAGTCTTCTCCAACACCACAGTTCAAAAGCATCGATTCTTTGGCGCTCAGCGTTCCTTATAGTGTCCAACTCTCACATCCATACGTGACTACTGGAAAACCATAGCCTTGACTAGATGGACCTTTGTTATCGAAGTAATGTTTCTGCTTTTTAATATGCTGTCTAGGTTGGTCATAACTTTCCTTCCAAGGAGTAAGCATCTTTTAAATTCATGGCTGCAATCACCATCTGCAGTGATTTTGGAGCCCAGAAAAATAAAGTCAGCCATTGTTTCCACTGTTTCCCCATCTATTTGCCATGAAGTGATGGGACTGAATGCATGACCTTAGTTTTCTGAATGTTGAGCTTTAAGCCAACTTTTTCACTCTGCTCTTTCACTTTCATCAAAAGGCTCTTTAGTTCTTCTTTGCTTTCTGCCATAAGGGTGGTGTCATCTGCATATCTGAGATTATTATTTCTCCCGGCAATCTTGATTCCAGCTTGTGCTTCTCCAGCCCAGCATTTCTCATGATGTACTCTGCATATAAGTTAAATAAGCAAGGTGACAATATACCGCCTTGATGTACCCCTTTCCCTATTTGGAACCAGTCTGTTGTTCCACATCCAGTTCTAACTGTTGCTTCCTGACCTGCATATAGATTTCTCAAGAGGCAGGTCAGATGGTCTAGTATTCCCATCTCTTTCAGAATTTTCCACAGTTTATTGTGATCCACACAGTCAAAAGTTTTGGCATAGTCAGTAAAGCAGAAATAGATGTTTTTCTGGAACTCTCTTACTTTTTCAATAATCCAGCAGATGTTGGCAATTTGATCTCTGGTTCCTCTGCCTTTTCTAAAACCAGCTTGAACATCAGGAAGTTCACGGTTCACATATTGCTGAAGCCTGGCTTGGAGAATTTTGAGCATTACTTTACTAGCGTGTGAGATGAGTGCAATTGTGCAGTAGTTTGAACATTCTTGGCATTGCCTTTCTTTGGGATTGGAATGAAAACAGACCTTTTCTAGTCCTGTGGCCACTGCTGACTTTTCCAAATTTGCTGGCATATTGAGTGCAGCACTTTCACAGCATCATCTTTCAGGATTTGAAATAGCTCAGCTGGAATTCCATCACCTCCCCTAGCTTTGTTCATCGTGATGCTTCCTAAGGCCCACTTGACTTCACATTCCAGGATGTCTGGCTCTAGGTCAGTGATCACACCATCATGATTATCTGGCTCATGAAGATCTTTTTTATACAGTTCTCCTGTGTATTCTTGCCACCTCTTCTTAATATCTTCTGCTTCTATTAGGTCCCTTTCATTTCTGTCCTTTTATTGAGCCCATCTTTGCATGAAATGTTCCCTTGGTATATCTAATTTTCTTGAAGACATCTCTAGTCTTTCCCATTCTCTTGTTTTCCTCTATTTCTCTGCATTGATCACTGAGGAAGGCTTTCTTATCTCTCCTTGCTATTCTTTGAAACTCTGCATTCAAATGGGTATATCTTTCCTTTTCTCCTTTGCTTTTCGCGTCTCTTCTTTTCACAGCTATTTGTAAGGCCTCCCCAGGCAGCCATTTTGCTTTTTTGCATTTCTTTTTCTCCAGTATTCATTGCAGCACTATTGACAATTTATTTCTGAGTGTCAGACAAGAGCCCACTCTCAGGCCCTAGAATGGGCCCCCTTCCTGCAACAGAGACAGGGTCTTTTCTGAAATAATTAAGTTAGAATGAGGTCCTATGGATGGGGCCCTAATCCAGGATGACAGGTGTCCCTGTAAGGAGAGGAAATTAGGACCCAAATAGGTACAGAGGGAAGACCATGAGAGACAGGAAGAAAACATCGTCTACAAGCCAAGGAGACACCAGCTCTGCCCTGACACCTGGCTCTCAGGTTCCCAGCCTCCAGGACTGTGAGAAATAAATGTCTGTTGAGTGAGCCCGCAGCCTGTGGCGCTTCGTTATGGCAGCCTCAGCTGACCGACACATGGAGCTATACCACCTTAGCGATGATGAGGCAAATATTTTTTCTATGAATTTAAGTTATAGTCAAAAAGCAAATTGTAAAGCAAGAGATAACATATACCTGAGACATAGCAAGTATATTCAATATATATACAAAATATACCTGGAGAATATATTCAGGAAAACCTCCTGGTTCCTCTTGGCGTAAGTGTGACCAGGTCATTCCTGTGCTTAAGAAGCCTCAGGGACTCTTTCCACTGCTGAGGATCATGTCCAGCCACTGGCTGGCTGTGGAGTCTCCTTACCCACTTCTCCAGACTTGCCTTCTTGGCTGCTGCATCCCAGCTGTATTCACCTTCTTTCCCCCTCACACTTTGCAGTCTGCCTGGGCTGAACCAAAGCAGCAGCAGACTCTCTCACTCTGTCTGGATAATTCCTCCTCTTTCTGAGAAGCCCAGTTGTAACTCTGGACAGTGTTTATTCAGTTGCTCAGTCATGTCTGACTCTTTGCAACCTTATAGACTGTAGCCCACCAGGCTCCTCTGTCCTTGGGATTCTCCAGGCAAGTATACTGGAGTGGGTTGCCATGCCCTCCTCCAGGGGATCTTCTCAACCCAGAGACTGAACCTGTACCTCCTGCATCTCTTGCATTTACAGGCAGACTTTTTGTTTTTTTTTTTTAACCATTGAGCCACCTGGGAAGCCCCAGTTCTGGACTGCTGGTCTTTTTTTGTCCCTCAGACACCCAGAGTGCCTTCCATCATTAACTTTCCCCACCCTGTGCTTGCTGATGGACTGTCTCCTTGCACGGCTGCAAGCTCCAGAAAATATGGTCCCTGTTTGGTTGCTGCATTCTAAGTATCTAGCAGAGATATCTGGCTCATTGTTAAACACACACCTACAAAATATCTGATGAGTGATTTAAAAAAAATAGTCTGTACATCTCTGTATGCTTCCAGAAAATCAGTGGAATAAAGGGTTTTAAAGCTTTTCCAGGTGGCACTAGTGGTAAAGAATACAGGAGATGTAAGAGACGTGGGTTTGATTCCTGGGTTGGGAAGATTCCCCTGGAGAAGGAAATGCAGAAGGTACCGGAGTAAGGAAATGCATTCCAGTATTCTTGCCTGGGAAACCCCATGGACAGGGAAACCTGGCGGGCTACAATTCATGGGGTCGCAAAGAGTCGGACACGACTGAGCACATATGCACACACACACAAAGGGTTTTAAATTTCAACTATATTCCCACTGCCCCGTTTGTGCATTTTAATAAGTCATTTCCTTTTACACCCCAAAAAGCAAATAGGAGAAGGCAATGGCACCCCACTCCATTTTCTTGCCTGGAAAATCCCATGGACTGAGGAGCCTGGTGGGCTGCAGTCCACGGGGTCGCGAAGAGTCGGACACGACTGAGTGACTTCACTTTCACTTTCCACTTTCACGCATTGGAGAAGGAAATGGCAACCCACTCCAGTGTTCTTGCCTGGAGAATCCCAGGGATGGGGGAGCCTGGTAGGCTGCCATCTATGGGGTTGCACAGAGTCGGACATGACTGAAGCGACTTAGCAGCAGCAGCAGCAAGCAAATAGGAAAGATCTCTTGAGGCAAAAGAATAGAAGGACATGAGGTCTCCTTACCGTTTGGGCTATCTTATTAAACTGTCTCAAATTTTAATCCATCAGTATGGACTGGGCACTTTCTAAATTTGAACTAAATGCTGGTAACACAGTCCTTACCTTTAATATTCTACATAGAGGTAGGTGTTGTCACCTGATCAAATATCATTGAAACAAAATCATCTGGATAGTTTCCATGAGAAAGTGTACTAAGCCACTGATTCTGGAAAAGAAGTGGTTAAAAATCCATCAGTGATCAAATCTAGGAGCTGAAAAAGTGTTCTGAAGAATTCATTCAGCCAAACAAGGGTTTAAAACTAATTCAACAACATCACTTAAACTCTTTAGTAACTAAAGTAACTACTTAGTTCACAGCCTCATATGAGACTGATTAAAAATCTGAGGGCAATATATCAGGCCCATATACTTGATGAAGAGCTCATGGTCAGAGGCCTCTCACTTCACACCTAACAAGTTAATTCTAAGGTTCTTCTTCCCCAATCCGAAGGACAACTTGTGGTTTTATTACAACTAAAATTAAAGTGTAATTCGATTCATACTGTTTGTCTCATCATTTTATTATGACCTCTGCTCGCTCTGGCAAGCATATGGATTTAATGAAAAAGAGATTCCATCTCCTGGTAAATTTCTAAATGTCCTAGAACTGACTAATTGCAGTTATGTGATGCCAGAAGAGGGAGTGGCTGGCTTTAGCCTTCCCGGCAGCCCAAAAAACTTACTGAGTTGGACACATTAGGAAAGGCGGTCACTCTCTCTTGGTCTGTCTTTGGCTGTCTTTGGCTTTTCCTCCTACTAATTGCCCCTTGCTGGGAACCCTACAGAAACCAGAGTTCGGATCTATCTTGTCTAGATTGGTGTAAACTATAGAAACTTACATTTCAAATCCTATTGGCTTAAGTTGGATCCCAATTCATCTAATATTTCTAGGGTTAGTTCTTTAAAATGGCATAGAAATTATTTATGACTGCAGGAACCCCCATGACACCCTCTACCACCTAACTGCCTCACATCCATCTAACTGACCAGGTAGTCCCCCAAAGGCACCAGCATCCACCTCTGGGGTGTCCCACTACTGCTCCCCACCCATCTTCCTTCCACAGTAGGGGGAGATCTGACCACAGGGTGGACATCTGTGTCACAGAGGTCACAGGTCACATGGTTCCTTAGATTGTGCTGTCCAAAGTGAGCTTTGAGTTCATCTCTGTTGCTTTGTGGGCTTCCCTGGTGGCTCAGATGGTAAAGAATCTGCCTGCAATACAGAACACCTGGGTTTGATCCCTGGGTCAGGAAGATCCCCTGGAGGAGGACATGGTAACCCCCTCCAGTATTCTTGCCTGGAGAATCCCTATGGACAAAGGAGACTGGCGGGCAACAGTCCGTGGGGTCACAAAGAGTTGTACACGACTGAGCGAATAAGCACAAGACAAGACTGTTGCTTTGTGGTTCACTCTTGTTGACCTTTGTATAAAGGAAACAAGCTATAACAACAAAAGTTCTCCCAAGAGGTCTCTGCCCCCTTCTCTTCTTCCTAAGCTTATGTAGAGGACAAGGCTAGTCTAGGGCTCTGGTCGGAGCAGCCTCTGGTGTTAATCTACCCCCAATCCTTCCCTTTCTTTAGAATATTTTTACTCTTTGCATCTGTTACCCCTTCTTTGTGAGAGTCATCATAAAAGTACCTCCCTCATAAGGATGTTATGAGATTAATGAGGCAAACTAAGTCATTTAAAGTCACAGAGTAATCACTCCGTAATGCAAAATCCCATCCCTGGTTACCTTCATTCACCAGGAAAACCTCAGATTTGTAAAAAGTCTTTCAGTGTCTCCTATTTCTCTCCTAGTGGTTGGCACAAAGGTTTCTAAATTGCTATTAGAAATTAAGCATGTGTGAGCACTTCACTTTACACTAAATAATTCACAGATGAAGAATCGGCCATAATGAGACCACCCATCTGTATTAAGTGTGAGAAAATAAGCTCTCCAAAGAGCCCAGGATGCCAGGAGTAAATACAGACATTTCTAAGAAGCAAAAGAAAACCAGTTGATAAGAACTCAAGTGCCACCTACAGCCCACGGAGGGAGGTGCAGGGGTTTAGGGGAAGCAGGAAATGCAAAGGGACCTCAGGTCTCCCTAAGTTCCATAAACTGAAATTCCTGTAGAGGGAAGTGATTAGTATAGATAAAAGAAAACTTCAGTCGTTTTACTAAAAATTTACATAGATGATAAATAGATAGGGTGTGTGTGTATTTATTATTGTTCATTCGCTCAGTCATGTCAGACTCTGTGACCCCATGGACTGCGGCGTGCCAGGCTTCCCTGTCCATTACCATTTCCTGGAGCTTGCCCAAACTCATGTCCATTGAGTTGGTGATGCCATCCACCCATCTCATCTTCTGTCATCCCCTTCTCCTCCTGCCTTCAATCTTTCCCAGCATCAGAGTCATTTCCAACAAGTTGGTTTTTCCATCAGATGGCCAAAGTATTAGAGCTTTAGCTTCAGCATCAGTCTTTCTAGTGAATATTCAGGATTGATTTCCTTTAGGATTGACTTTGTGTGTATGCATTTTAAAATATGTTTCCAGTAGAGAAAACCTGCCCCCAGCACTGCCTTTCAGTCTTCCTCTGATCTTGGGCCATCACTAAATTCTCAGAACCTCAGCTTTCCCACTTGTAAAACACAAATGATATGACTTGTTTAACAAGGCTATTTTAATGATTCAGGGAGATGACATAGATAAAATACTTACCACAGAGCCCAAGACAGAGGTGAGGTAACAGTAAGAAGAATACGATGACAAACATTTATTCATTTGTTATTCATTTATTCAACAAATAAGTATTGAGCCTGTCATATGACAGACCCTCACTGGAAGCTGGGGACACAGCAATAATCTGGAAAGACCCGGCCCCTCCCTTCTCCAGCTGTTGGCTTGGCTCAAGTGCTCTGACTTTGAGAGCATGTAGAAAGCAGGCAGGAAAAGTAGAAATGCTATATATTTTAGAACCACTCCTAAGCTGAGAGAGTGTTACTATAAACATTCTCATACCTCTTATCTGGAGAAATACAAACTCAATGGAATTGGTTGGAATATTCCAACCAACTTATGCATCAGCCAGAGAAGCGACTTTCAGAGAGAATCTGTAAGTTGGTGCATTACTTTCTTACATTACAAAACATACTGTATGGCGGTTGAAGACAACACACATTTATCTCTCACAGTTTTTTCTGGGTCAAGAGTCCAGGCACTCTGAGTCAAGTCTTTGCCTAGAGTCACAGGCTATAGTCAGGATAGTGACCAGGGATGAATTCTCATCAGATGCTTGCTTGGGGAAGCTTCCTTGCAGTTGTAGGACTCACAGCAGATCACTTCTTCAAAGCCAGCAATGGCGAGAGAGATTAGAGCAAGTCTGCAAGCAACAGGGTCTTGAACAATGTACCTCATTACAGAGCAGCATCTCACCACTTTGTCCAGACTGGATCAGTTGAAGCAAGCCTGAGGTCCTGCCAGGTGGAGAGTACTATACAGAGGTGTATACACCGGTAAATGGGATCATGGTCAGCCGGGGGTGGGCGAGGCGGGGGAGAACTTAGACCTGTCTGTCACCATGGACATCATATCTCATTTCCAAGCTTAAAAAAAGGAAAAACGGTAATTATTTCTTCAGTTCAGTTCAGTCGCTCAGTCGTGTCTGACTCTTTGTGACCCCATGAATTGCAGCACGCCATTAAATACACCTTATTTCAGAAAATACAGCTAGAACTAATTCAAGATGTCTCATCTACCTGATCACAGTGATTCCCCCATGTCAGTTCTGAAGACTGGGTACACTGCGCAACAATTAAGAAGTTTGCAACGCTGCATTTCGTAACTAAGTTAAGAAATGCTGGGGAGTTCTGAAAGGATAAAAGATAGATGAATGACAGTATCCATGACACAATTCCTTAAGATTGCATTACCCTGCCTTATGTAGTAAGAAAAATAGACTCATTTTGTAGATAAAAGTAAGCTTCTTGGGAATTAAATATTTGCTGATGGATTGCCTAGGAGTGTGACCCCCTGAGGGTCTGAATTCCTTCCGAGATCTCTATCAGGAGTGACGGAAAAGACCACTGGTCATGTGGCCTTACAAGCAACTCAGAGGTATTAACACAACAGAAAGATGGAATTCCTCTGTTTTATGCATTACAGGGAAGACAGTACTCTAGAAACTTCTTCAGATGTTGTCCACACATATACACGTTACCCATACATATGTGTGTTACAGAAGTGGCACTTCATTAGTAGAGAATTTATGAGTCTGGACGTTAAAATATGGATCTGAGCTTAGTAATGCCATCAAGAACTTGTGTCTTTGGAGCTTTCAGCTCTGTTTTCATACTGCTGATTCAACCTAAAATGGTTTCTATCATGATCTCAAAATTCTTGCCAAAAGTTCCTGGGGCTCCACATATTTTTGATCACATTCATTGGGGAGGGTGAGAGCAGAGTCTTTGTTCCAGGATTTCTGGCAAGCTGGTTGGTGTAGTGTAGAATATTTGTCCATTCCCGAACTAATCCCACTGTAACTGCTTAACCCAGGTCACTCGCTCCACTCCTAAATCCAACGGTGGAGCCAACTTCTCTAGAACCACATGGATTTCCCTCCTAGAACCAATGAAGCTCTGGGATAGTGGGAAGGAGTGGTGGGTAATGGATGCTAGGGAGACTGTCAACAATTTTTCCCTAAAATGTGGAAGCAGAGTGATAGGAAGCTGGCAGGTTGTGCTTGTATATCTGACATCTTCCTCCTAATTGCCTGTACAGTGGATGTAAAAGAACAAAGAGTTAGTAGAATCTGAAGCCACAGGCTGGAGCAGGGTCTCCACAAGGAAATACAAAGTGGGATGGTTGCTGAAGAACCAAGAGCAGAGGCGTCTTGCCTTGCCTTGAGAACTAGAGCAGAGACCAAGCATTCACCAGTCCTTGATTGATCAGCCAGCAGGGACCCACAAACCACTGTGGGAGAGGTCACTTCTTAGAAGCTGCCTAGTTTCAGAGGATCTCTGTGGGGTGCCCATCCAACTGGGCAGGGAGTCTCTTGGAGACCCACATTGGTCCTGTCTCTGTTGTGGGGACAGAGTTACTCTTTCCCCCGGGAAGATAGCAGAGCTCAGTGGTTTGTCCCTGTGCGTGACAGTTGGTTGACTGCCACTCAGAGACCAGAAACTTGTTTGCCTTTCACCTCACACAGGTTTGCTGTTGCTTAAGAGTTTCTTGCAGCTTTCCCTGATGGCCAATGAGCTGGAGTCATGAGGCATAGAAGAGGGAAGAAGGAAGATACTCACTGCCAAGGTCTCAGTCACCAGAGAGAAGAAACCAAGGCAGCAAACACACCAAACTGATGCCTCCCACTTGGGCAGACAGAACTGGAAGAGTCGGGTGAGAATGTTATCCACACACCAGTAAGAACTCTCAAGGAGCTTCGCCAAAAGCATAAAATGAATGTGTAAAGACATGATTTTCAAAATTCAATACATGAGTGTTCACGTATTTGTTCAGATCTTCCATAAAAGACCAAGTGGAATGACTATCTCAGAACATAAAGCAAAAATACAAAGAGGGAAATCATGAGGAGAAATAGGAGACTTGGAGGATGGGACCAAGGAGATGGAACGTGTGACAAGAAAGTAATTTGACAAGAAAAAGGAAATGTGGAGAAGAGCTATTCCAGCAAACAGGAAAAAAAATCCTCTCATCTGAATGAAGAGTCAGACCAGCAACTGGCAGGACCGATTTGTCTTAAGTGATATTAATACTCTGCCATGTGCCCTACTTTTTAAAAGGCACATGCTCAGTGTTCTGGGCTAAATTGAGTCCCCTCCAAGTTTGTATGTTAAAGTCCTATCTCCAAGGACCTCAGAATGTGACTTTATTTGGAATAGGTTTGCGGCATTTGTAATTATTTAAGACGAGGTCATAGGGAGTAGGGTGGTCCAGCATGACTGTGTCCTCACGAAACAGGAATCTTTGGACACAGATACAGACATGAATAGAGGGAAGATGGTGTGAACACACAGGGAGAAGGTGGCCACCTACAAGCCATGGAGACAGGCTTGGAACACACCCTTCCCTCACATCCTTCAGAATGAACCAACCCTGTCACCATCACCATCTCAGACTTCCAGCCTCCAGAACTGTTAGGAAATGAATTCTTGGTGAAAACCAGCCCAGACTGTGGTTCTTTGTGTTGGCAACTATAGCAAACCAATACATGTGGCTTTAGCCCGAGGAAATTGGTCAATTAGAAGAAAAATATCTTAGAAGCATACAGAAAGGAAAAATAGATTATTAAAAGAAAAAAGAAAATCAGAGTAGCATACAGCTTGTTTCCATCAACAGTCCTTTTTAAAGGATTAATTAATCACACCCTGGCCCTTTACTCCTTCCAGTTTGTTCTGCCTCTCCACCCACGCATCCCTGGAGATCTCCTCTGGCAGCAGCCTCATGTTCTGCACTCAGTGAGAGATCTGGTGCATGCGTGCTTGTGCGTGCTCACTCGCTCAGGCGTATTCGCCTCTTTGACCCTATGGACTGTAGCCTGCCAGGCTCCTCTGTCCATGGGGATTCTCCAGGCAAGAATACTGGAACGGGTTGCCATCCCTCCTCCAGAGGATCTTCCCAACCCAGGGATCTAACCCGAGTCTCCTGTGTCTCCTGCATTGCAGGCAGATTCTTTACCCACTGAACCACGTGGGAAACTGGGGAGATTGGGTGGGCTTCAGTAAAAGATCTTGCTTCTAATCCTTTCTCCCACTTTCATAACACTCCTCCTCCTCTCTGGGACCCTTAACCAACACATCAGCCTCTTGTATTTTTAATCTACACTCACTCCTTTGATGACATCTCCAGTGTCATAGCTTGGGGTGCATCTATGTGTTACTGGCTCCCAAATATATATTTCTAAGCTAGACTCCTATTCTGAATTCCTTCCATGTTGTGGAAATACCAATAAACAGTGAAACGGTGGTGCCAACTGACAAGGCAGGTATGGGCATTCCACCCACAGGACACATCAGTGATGTGTGGATGGTGGGATTCCAGGCCTCAGTGAGTCTGATTTTCTCACCAGGGAAGAAATGAAGGAAGTCAGTTCTTAATGTCTGTGATATCAGAAGAAGATGGCCATCTTCAGTTTTCTGAGATGGTGATCAGACTGTCAGAGAATAGAGTCTGTCAGTCTCTACTTTGGGAGCTGTATTCAGGTTGACTTTGTTGTGAAGTACCTTGACTGATCATTGGAATGTGCCCTAAGATTACACACTGCATAAGGAACAAATTTTCAAGTCTGTTAGCTCAAGTTGGGATTGTGTTCCTAAGGTGCCTTGTGTTTGCTTATGTTTTTGACTTACTCTTTTAGGTTCTAAAAGATACATTTACTTTTCCCACAATGGCTATTTATTCCTGGTATTTATTGCTCTGAGTATTTATCCGCCATGCTTGGTGTGTAAACATCTGTGGCTTTCCTGACTTCTTCACGAATCTTACGGTAAAGATTCCCCACATCTTCTCTCTGAGTTCTTTTGCCTTAAATCCCACAGTGGCTCAGCGGTAAAGAATCTGTCCACAATATGGTAGATGCAGGAGAGGCAGGTTCAGTTCTTGGGTTGGGAAGATCTTCTGGAGGAAGGCAATGGCAACCCAATCCAGCATTCTTGCCTGGAGAAGCCTGGCAAGCTTCTTCATGGGGTTGCAAAGAGTCGGACGCAACTGAAGTGACTGAGCACATTTTGCATTCACAGTGACCTCCATCTTTTTTTATTTTTAATCAATTTTTTTGACCTTAGACAAATCACTTCACCTTCTTGTGGGGAGGACTGAGTGGGCTGAGGATCCCTGCCTGAGGAGCAGAGTAGACACTCCTGGCTGTGTTTGGATGATCATCTGCCTTTTAGAAACATAAGTCACTCAGGAGTTAACCTCTGAAGGAACACCAGTAATCAATAAGCACCCCATGTCTAGTGTCAATATAGACTTTAGACTATATATATATATCTACTTTTTAACGGGAATGAAAACTAATACAGAGATTCTCCCTTGATGTGGGGAGGCCACCTTGAAAATTTCTATACTTTAATTCCATGGCATTTATCCTAGGCTTTGTTCAATTTATGTGCTTTTGAATTCATAGAGACCTTGACCAAGACCCCTGGCCACAGAACCTTGTGAGTGACAGCTTTATTACTTGGCAGCACCGCAAGTCAAGAGGAGAGGGGCTTTTGGTGAAACTCTGTTCCCCCTGGGTTCCATCCACAGGCGTAGATATTGTGAGAAGATAATCACTATGGGGTAGAGGAAAGTGGAAGGATATCAGAATAGACCAGATTGGAGAGGCAAACGAAAGTGGACCCTGAGAAAAGCGGGAGAGCAGACAGATATTGTAGCTCAGCAGGAGCCCTGTCGGGGATGGCGAAGCAGCCAATCACATAGGAGCGGTGGCCGGTCACAGTTTAATGCATCAGTGTTTACTGAAACATTACACTTGCATCTGGGCTTCCCTGTAGCTCAGTTGGTAAAGAATCTGCCTGCAAAGCAGGAGACAAAGGTTTGATTCCTGGGTTGGGGAGATACCCTGGAGAAGGGAATGGGAACCCACTCCAGTCTTCTTGCCTGGAGAATCCCATGGATAGAGGAGCCTGGCAGGCTACTGTCCATGGGGTCACAGGAGTCAGACACGATAGGCACTAAACCACCACTATACTTCCATTTAGAAAGAACTTAGTACTAGAAAAGTCTAGAGGTGGACAATCTCACTAGAAATTTGCCAGGAGGACTTTAAGAAAGAAAATCAGTTACAAAACAAAGAACTGCATTCCCAGAAGTGAATAGAGATGCATGTGTATGAGTGTGTGTGCACACCCATGTGTGGTATCAAGCCATCTTCGAGACTCAAAGCTAATGGGAAGGGGAAAGTAGGGAGGGAGGGATGCAAAGAGACAGCATCCTCTTTGAATTATGAAACTCGGGAAAGGAATTTTAGGAGGCCTTCTTACTACCTTCCTGGATCCCACATCATCTTTTCTCTTGATTTCCTCCTCCTGTTTGCTGGAACACATCCTTAAGTGACTTCTAAGTAAAGGTTAGAAATGAGATTAACACTCTGGATGCTCACTCCAGTCTGTCCTGACACGATGGGAATAGAAGTCCTTCATCACCTTACCTTCATGTCCAAGGACCATGCTGGGCATTGCAGGGGAAATGTCATCTTCACCCCACTGTCTATAGTGATTCCATTCTAGCACCAGATTTGATGATCCTGCCTAGCAAAGCCTAAAAGTCACCTAGTCCCCACCCCACTGTTGGGGACACAACATTGAATAAAACAGAAGAAAACCCCTGCTGTGGGTCTTTACCTCTTGTGATCCTACCTTTGCACGTTTGGAATGACGGCAACCGGGGCATAATTTTCTCCATTGATTTATGTTTATCTTTATATCCCTCCTTTTTAAAATTGGGCTTCCCTGGTGGCTCAGACAGTAAAGAATCTGCCTGCGACGCAGGAGGCCAGGGTTCAATCCCTGAGTTCGGAAGATACCCTGGAGAAGGGAATGGCAACCCACTCCAGTATTCTTGCCTGGAGAATTCTGTGGACAGAGGAGCCTGGGTGGACTACAGTCCATGGGGTCACAAAGAATCAGACACGACTGAGCGGTCTGTTTAAATTGGTGCATCAAACAGCAGTCCTGGCCTTTTTCTCTGTGAATTAAAATTAGAAAAAGAGAGACCTATATAAAGATCTCAATGGATTAACTAATTAGAATTCATTTTCTAGTGGCCTCTAGTGGCATTTGTTAGAGTTGCAGCACTTCTGTTTGGGGGGCTGAGGTCTGAGAGAGGCTGGGTGTTCCCGCAGACTGGAACCTGCTCCCAGCTCAGCTGCTTTGGCCGGCAGCAGTGGTGGGGGTGGGGGTGTTATAGCTCTGCTTCAAGGTCATAAGGTTCCTGCACTAATCACGTTCCTAGCTAATCGTGTGGGGACTATGGCCTTCTTGCCCCCATAAAAATCAAAAGACTCACCACCAGTTTCTTTCTCCCACTCTCTATGATCCTGAGATCCTAACCCTGTGAACTGGAAATTCACACTGTTTATAGGGATGCAATTTTTAATAGTGAGACAGGATTTCTCCAAGTTCTGTTATTTTCTCTTGCATAAGGGGACTGTATGTGGCTCTGCTGGCATGGTTTTGTTTCTGTTTAGTGAAAAAGCCATCACTGGCTACAACAAAAGGAACTCTGAAGACAAACATTTTTAGATGATTCTTGGTCACAGTATTTTTTTTAGAGGCACGATTGATGAGTAAAGACCGGATCACTTAACTGCCCACTCCTGCGGAGGAACCTTCACCCTGCTGTGTTTTCATCAGAGATCTGAGCATCGCAGACATTAGAGAATGTACTTTGTTGCCGGGTTTGTATACCGGGTTCTCTGCAGCAGGCACACCGCAGGCTTCCACCAGCATTTGTCAATAAATTAATCTAATGATCTTGCCTTGGATAGGTTTGGAGAGTAAATATCTCCTTGTGATTTCTGTGGCTCAATCAGTAACTTTGCATGCTTGCATTTGGAACAGAGCGTTTTGCCCACAATTAAATCCATAACTGCTATTCTAAATAATTGTGTTAATTGCAGTATAGCAAAGGCAGAGCTTCTCTAATAAGCACTCTAGTTTTCTTGCACATATCAGGTTTTTATGCTAGGTTATTTCAGCAAAAAATGCCCCAAGGTATAATCAAGTTAATAAAATACACTAAGAAAACACAACCTGTGCAATGAATGTGCATATTTATAGGACCTACATAACCAATCCAGCTCTTATAAGATCACTGTATCTCAGATAAAGTGAATATGGTAGATTGTATTTTGTGGGGAACGCCAAGTATAAATTGGTACTTGCCATCTACCTTGACAAGGGTTAAACCATGAGCCACTGCAGCTGCTAAACTTTATCACTCCCTAAAAGGAATTCAGAGTGGAGATCAGGAATGAAGCAGTCTGTGCTCTGGGGAAAAAATGGAAGAACAGGTCTTTCAATAGATGTTTTCAGGAGACTTTATGAGCAGTTTTATGGTGCAGTTCTTGCATCGCCTTGTATCTAGAAAAGCACTAAAATCATTAATGGTGACATCTGCCCCTCCTGACAAGCAGCAAGCCTCTGCCAAACTCTGTGCTCACTGCATGTATCCCCCTTTACTAAAATCATATGTAACACTGACCTCCCCCCTACCAATTTGGAGCAGTTTCTCAGGGCTATCTGAGATGCTGCCTCCCAGGCTATAATCCTCATTTTTCCCCAAATAATAGTTAACTTCTAACTCTCATATGTTCTGCTCCTTTTTTCAGTTGATGGAAAGAAATGTGACATTTATTTATGCTAAGAAAATCCATACGGAAAAAACTGTTTTAAGGAACTAGAATTTTACCCTTATGGGATAATAATTAAATATTTTTCGGAAAGAAAAAGGGAAAAGATAGGTTTTTCTCCCTGGTGAGACCCTAGCCTGGCAGATGGAGCCTGCAGGAGCCCGAGTCCCCTCTGTCCCCTCCAGGGAAGTGTGGGCCCAGAGAGAACAGCTACTATGTGGCAGGAGCCTGTGAGCACCTGTAGACTTGAAAAAGCAATAATATTGGTGTTTACTCTGGAAAAAAAAAAAGTAAAACCAGTTTGTGCTCCTATTGGGTTAGTGAGACATTGTTCCTGCTTCTCTGCATTGCTGTCTTCTCAATGTGTAGCTTTGAAACAGATTGAGAAAGTAGGTTGGTGGCACAGCATTCGTCCACCTGCCACTCCATCTCATCTGGACCAAAGCAGACAGAGAGGCCCGGCTGCAGGTGGGAAAGATGGGTGTTGGTGAGTGAGTGTGGGTGCCAGGGCCCAGTCTCCTGGCAGCATCCCTCCCCCACCCGACCCCCGTGACTCCAGGGAAGAAGTGCATCCCAGGAGGAGTGGGGCACTGGTCCATGTGGTGGGTGGTCTCAGAAGAGAAGCCACAAAAATGGGCTCCTTTCTGCACCACGGAAGGGACCTTTGCACTCCCTTCTTCAAATGCAGGGTTTTAACACAGAAAATAAGGCAATCAAATTACAAAGAAAACATCTACATTGAAATTATCAAAATATTTTTTAAAAAACAGAATTGTAATATATGGGCTTCTCTATTAACTCAGTAGCAAGGTTTTGCAACAGGGTCCCATAATGGGTGTCTCCTTGGATTAGTGATGCAGCATTTGCAATGTGATGTGAAAGGAATCAGTTTTTACTGGTGAGCAGCCATGAGTACACCAAATATATCTTTGGGCTTTTTTCCCTACATTTACAATAAGAGGAAATGCTACATTTCAGTTAGAGATTAGTGAAAATGAACGTGTACTTTCTCCCATCCACATTCACACGCAGGACCAGGGAGTCTTGAGCACCAGGGTACAGTCCTGCCAACCTGTTTTGGGATCCAGGAAATGCAGAGTCTCCAAAGAAACACTCCAGTCACCTGTAGTCACAAGCTCTAGAAGACCGTGGGCAGCACCCCTGCCAGCGTGCCCATAACGGAGGGATTTCTGTCCACTGTCAGTTGCAAACCCTGGGACCCAATCTAATGAGGCTTGTTTGATGCTCATCAGTTGACACAGTTGGGCTGTGACCAAGGCATTGTACGATTGTGCCTGCTAAGTCACTTCAGTCATGTCTGACTCTTTGTGACCCTATGGACTGAAACCCGCCATGCTCCTCTGTCCATGGGATTCTCTAGGCAAGAATAAGGGAGTGTGTCGCCATGCCCTCCTTCATCATTGCACAACAAATACTGCTACCCAAGGAATACTTTGCCTGTTATTACAGTTTTTCTTGTTTAAAAAACTTTCTCCTGAAAAAGTGGGGATAGTGTTTCCTATCTTATTCAGTGCTGAATTCAGCTGACAGTACATGTTCAAGAAATACTTGTTGAATGACTATAAGAACAATGAAGTGAAGGGCATTTGTTGAGATTTGATGAACAACTCACAGAACTTGTCTGCAAGCTTGATCTTTTCGTGTAAGTAATGCTTTCTTCTGATAGTCTTAAAAGTGGATGGCTCTAATGAAAGCAAATCAATGATAACAAATGTTGGAGAGTATGTAGAGAAACTGGAGTCCTCACTCATTGCAGGAGGGAGTGTAAACCAGTTTGGAAATTTCTTTAAAACATCAATGACTTTTCCATATGACTCAGCAATTCCACTGCTAGGAGTCTACCCAAGAGAAATGAAAAAGCAACATATGTCCACATATAAACATACACAATGTTCATAGCAGCATTATTCATAACAGCCCCAAACTAAAAAAATCCAAATATCCATCAGTGGATGAGTGGATAACCAAAACATACCATGGAATACTATTCAGCAATAAAATGAGCTTTGATGCATATGTAACTTGGTTGAAACTTGAAAACATTCTGCTAAGTGAAAGAAGCCAGAAACAAAATGCTACATATTGTTTAATTCCACTTATAAGAAATGTCCAGAAAAGGCAAATGCATTCAGACAGAAAACAGACCAGATTGCCTGGGGCTGAGGAAGTGATGAAAATGTGGTAAGATTAAATAGGGGTGAAGGCTGCAATATTTACACATTTACTACAAATCACTGAATTGTATACTTTGGATGAGTGAATTTCATGAAAGTAAATTTCAAGATCTCTATCTTCCCAGGTTAGGAGCATGAGGGTGTAGCATATAAGAGTCTGAAACAAGATAATGGCCAGATGTGGAAGCATCTGTAGCTGGCCCTTCAGGTGGTTCATCTACAGGTAGGAAATTCCAGCTATTCCCATCCCCCATCCTGTAAGTCATTCAAACACCGGCTAATGTCTACCTTTGTGCCATGGCTGAAGTACACCTTTGCATTATTTGTGGGAAAAGCTGTGTAGCAAATTGAGACTGGAAGTCATCTAGCAGGAGGATGCTTCTTGAACATGAAAACCACCTTGCAGGCAATCTGCCTGTTAGTCTCTTCAGTCTTTTCCTTGGGCTCCTGTAGCCTAATTTGGATTATTCTGTGTATTTCAAGGGTTTCCGAGGTGGCTCTAGTGGTAAAGAATCTGCCTGCCAATGCAGGAAATGCAAGAGACTCGGGTTCGATCCCTGGGTTGGGAAGATCCCCCTGGAGGCAACCCACTCCAGTATTCTTGCCTGGAAAATTCCATGAACAGAGTAGCCTAGCAGGCTACACTTCATGGGTCCACATATTTCAAAGTAATGGTGAATTTTCTTAACAAAATTCCACAATTTCACATTCTTATTAGTTTAGTTTTCCCTCAAAGAGATGGCTTTAGTGTAGTTTTTCGGTAAGACCCCATGGTGAGGAGACAAGCAAAATATAAAATTCAGCAAAAAAAACCACAATCTGATAAGATGATTCTTTGAAACTGTTAAACATGAATGGGGGCGGCAAGAGCACAGGGAGGGTGTGGCTGCCTCTCACCTGAATTCTCCTTTACCTGTTTGGACACTGTCTCCCCACTTTCCATCTAGATCTGAGAAATACCATTAATATCACTTCAACTTAGCCATCTAGTGGATGCAGTCATGACCTGGGGGGGTGCGAGGGGTGTGCTGTCATCCTGGGGTGGGCAGTTTTCATTTTTATGGAGGGGAGTATTGTTGCCATCCTGAGCAGGGCTGTGTGTGTGGGGGGGCAGTTGCCATCCTGGAACAGTAAGGTTGAGGGAGTGTTGTACTTCCCTTCTAGAGTTCCAAAAAAGTGGTCATTGGCCCCATCCCTCCCTTGGTACTGGCATACTTCCCTGAGGCCTTCCAAAGCACAAAAGATGGTTTTGAGTCTGTCTCTATATCTGGGCAACATTTTTCACTAAAACCTCAGCACTTCAGACTGGGAAAAAGAATAAACAGAACAAATTAGTGAAGAAACAATACTACTGAATTAAAAATGTTAACTTGTCCTGTCTGTTTAAAAAAACACACATTAGAGCTGAGCCAAGTGTGTCCGCCACAGTCCTTCTCCGTTCGCTCCACCCACACAGCACTCCAAAGCCTGTGTGTGTGTGTGTGTGTGCGCGCGCGCGCGCGCGGGGGGGTCGTGGAGGGGGGCACTGCAGTGGCATCTGCCTCCTTACAACTCCTGCCCTTAGGGCCTCAGGGCAGGACAACTGCTAGGACCCCCTCCAGCAGACCAGCCACCATCCACTGACAAGCCAAGACCCCCAAGATGCAGTTATGTGAAAAAAGTAAACAGAAAACCATTTGTAGAGAAGGTACCTCTTATGTTTAAAAAATGGTATAAATATAAGAACACATTGTATACATTCTTATATATGCATTAAAAAGCTGACAGGATCCACAATGAAGCAATAGTAGTCATTACTTTGTAGGGGGGTAGCTGGGGATGGGAGAGGAAATTTCCACTGTGACTCTGAACTACAGGAACTAGCTGTAGTTACAATATTAGCTATTTGTTTTCTCTATTGAATAACTAAATAAATGAAATAAAACTGAAAAAGAAATAGATCTGACAGTCAGGCTCATGTTCTTCTCAGTGAGGGTGTCAGGTAGTCTAAATTCAGGCCTCCTCCACGTAAATAAAGCATTACTCTTATTTCAAAAGCTAATTTCTGAGCACCCATGAAGTCCCAGGCCAAGAAACACTTATAGTCTCTACTACTTTAGGGACTAAAGTCTCCACTCAAGTCTCTACTCCACTGAAGTCTCCACTCAAGTCTCTACTGCTAGAGACTCCAGCAGTAGTGTCTACTACGACTTTAGGGACTGATGAAGGAAAAACAGGAGGTGGGGGTGGAACAGTTCTGACCTGGAAAGGCCACACTGATTTCCAGCCGCTAGGTATCGAGCTAGTCATCTGACGCAAGTTTACTTTGATTCCGCCTTCTCCTGAAAAGTTCATCTCAAAAAAGATTTTCTAAGTTCCCATCAGAAAGTCATAAACTGACTGAAAACAGCTGTCAATACTGAACTGACAGGTGGAATTCTTCCAAAGCGAACACTTTTAAACAAATGTTTCCCTGTTGAGAGACCCAAGAGGTTTGTCTTGATTTAGTGGGAAGAGTTATATAACTGTAACATTGAGTGAAGCACCCTAAAGGTAGCACAGAAAAGTTAGCCATTGCTCTGACAGACTGTTTCAATAAGTACTGTATACAAAAAAAAAAAAAAAAATTCATGTACAAAGTAATTGTGGCTTTATATGGCTTGAGCACTGAAGAATTGATGCTTTTGAACTGTGGTGTTGGAGAAGACTCTTGAGAGTCCCTTGGACTGCAAGGAGATCCAACCAGTCCATTCTGAAGGAGATCAGCCCTGGGATTTCTTTGGAAGGAATGATGCTAAAGCTGAGACTCCAGTACTTTGGCCGCCTCATGAGAAGAGTTGACTCATTGGAAAAGACTCTGATACTGGGAGGGATTGGGGGCAGGAGGAGAAGGGGACGACAGAGGATGAGATGGCTGGATGGCATCACTGACTCGATGGACGTGAGTCTGAGTGAACTCCGGGAGTTGGTGATGGACAGGGAGGCCTGGCGTGCTGCGATTCATGGGGTCGCAAAGAGTCAGACACGATTGAGCGTCTGATCTGATCTGATGGCTTGGTGTTGGAGAAGACTCTTGAGAGTCCCTTGGACTGCAAGGAGATCCAACCAGTCCATCCTAAAGGAGATCAATCCTGGGTATTCATTGGAAGGACTGATGCTGAAGCTGAAACTCCAGTACTTTGGCCACCTCATGTGAAAAGTTGACTCATTTGAAAAGACCCTGATGCTGGGAGGGATTGGGGGCAGGAGAAGAAGGGGACAACAGAGGATGAGT
>NW_011494629.1:1146359-1152636 GCF_000754665.1 Bison bison bison
ACGACAGAGGATGAGATCGCTGGATGGCATCACTGACTCGATGGACGTGAGTCTGAGTGAACTCCGGGAGCTGGTGATGGACAGGGAGGCCTGGCATGCTGCGATTCATGGGGTCGCAAAGAGTTGGACACGACTGAGCGACTGAACTGAACTGAACTGAACACTTATGTGACCTTACTCAGTTGGTGTGGAAATCTCCCTCTTGTGGGTGTAAACAGGCGTGGGGCTAGGTGGGACAGTACGAGTGACATATATCTGAATTATGCAGCTTAGCTCTAAAATCTGTTCTGGAACATCCCAATTAAGTCACTTTTGTTCAACCGCACCAACTATAAATGCTCAATAACCTTCCTAAAGATGCAGTAACAAACAAATTTTATTTCGAGCCAAAAAATCCCCCAGATCAAAACCTCCCCCACTCTGCCAAAAACCCCTCCAAGTGTCTTTCTGCAGAATCCTGGCTGCTCGCTCTGTGGTCCTGGCCATGGCCCCGAGCACCGCCTTTACGTCTGGGTGCTGAGTGACGGGAAACTGAAGCAGCCACTTGCCTCTCTGGCTAGGTCTGCGGACAGGGCAGCCAAAGGGCTATTTCCCATTTTTCATTCTTAGGTCTCAACGGAACAGTTAAACCATCAGGTGTACCAAATTAGAGATAAACTGAAGTTCCTCTTTCAGATCAGTGGAAATGAGAAGTAGCCCCCTGTAGCCCTGGGTTCTTCTAATATGCAATCCAGACCACACTGGCCAGGAGAGAGGCTCCAGGGGGCTCCCAGACATTCACAGGATGTACACTCAGACATGTTATTTGTTTGTGTGCATGGCTATATCCCTCAGCAGCATCATGCTAACAGAGGAGCAAGGGGTGTCCACGATGGCCTGAGGTGCCAGAGAGCCAGGGAGACCCAGGTGCTGTACTTAAGAGGCTTTCAGCATCAGGACACTTTGGACCCTTGTTAGAAATGCACTTTCTTGGCCCCAACCAGACTTGCCTAGGAGCAAGTAGGGCAGTGCTTGTTTTGTAACAAGCTCCATCGGATGTTCTGATGTATGATAAAGGCCCACTGCTCATGGATGTGAAGTGAATTCCTAGCTGAGCCTTGCTTAACCTAGGGTTGTGGACCCACTCCATTAAACATGGAAAACCACCCAGGCCACGCCAAGGTAAAAGGGACCTACCTAGGGGAGAGGGGCAGCAGGGGCCATTAGCTGGACAGCAGAAGCATCGCCAGGCCTCATCCAACCCCTCCCCTGACTGGAAGCCCTGGAGCCACTGACCCCACAGGGGTACCCTGGTCCAGGTATACCGAAACTCAGCTGGCTGCGCTGCTGACCAACGATGGAAGGCAGGCAGCTTCGGGCAGGTGGTGAAGGAGGCCTAGTCTCCTTCACTGTCTCTCCCTCCAGCCCTGCTCCAGGCCCGGGGAAGCACCAGACTCCAGGTCTAAAAATGGCAGGGGCTTTGGGACCTCAGGAGGAGAGAGGTTTAAAACCCCAAACCATCTTCACCTCATCTGCAGTTAATCTCTGCTACAGACTTTACCAAGAAAAGCAATGCAACCTGTTCCCATCATTTATCTGCCAACGTATAATATATCCACGTTCAGATGAAGTTGCTGCTCCCGGACAAGCCCCAACTGCAGCCCAAACCATCACCATTCGGCATCTCCATCATCCAGCAACCTCCACTGCCTCACATCCTCATGACCTGCAGAGCCGACTGAACCTTCTCTTTCGCTTTATTGGGTACACCAGGTGTGGGAGTTACAAGTGAACTCTATCCCGCGTGTCAGATGCAGTGTACTTGTGGGCCTTCTGTCACAGGAGCTCTGAAATGAACGGACCTCGCTTACATATGGTACAAACACAAGCAAACCAGAATACAATCCGGTGGTATCCCAACGTGGGTAACGTAAACAGTTAAATTACGAAGTCATCATTTTAAGCTCAAAATACTTCAATGAAAACGGCATACAAAAACCATATAAATTACATTTAAGGTCTGTACAGGATTCTAAAAAAAAATAACAATGTGCTCTGTACAATGTTGCCTCCTCTGTAACATTCCAAGGCCCCAAAACACTTTCCCTTGAATTCCAGAAAACTGGGCAAAATACACATGCAGGATAATTAAAAAATTATTTCACAAGAATACAAATTCATGTGGGTTTCTTTTAAGGCACATAACGTTTTAATACAGAACTCCCATTGCAGGAGCCCCTTCCTCATCAGGCCCTGACAGGTGGCCACTTCTTGTTCCCGTTCATCTTTGGTGGGTGAGGGGAGACTGTTACCGGCAGGTGAGGGCAGCAGAGAGCAAAGCAGCCTCCTCCACCCTCAGCCTGCAGCCCAGCTGCTGGGCATCACAAATCCCAAGGTCCCAACTTGTCGCAGGCCGCTTTTTCCCAATGTTTGGACATAATCCATAGGCAGTATGGAGAGAAGATGTCACCTAATTTCCTTCAAAGCACAAGCGCTGCTCACTGATGTCGACCTCCGGGGAAATGTAGGTGGCACTGGGAGTCACCATGTGTCCTGCGGGGTTACTACCCTCGCCTGGTCAGGAGCCATTGGCCAAAAGACCCTCCAACCAAACAGGTGGGCACAGCGCGGCTCTGTGCGCAAGAGGACTGCAGAGGAGGACCTGGCACAGGGAGGCTGCCCTCCAGCTCAGCGGTTCCTGGGCTGCCCTCCACCCGAGGCCCGTGTCTGTCCGCTCAGTGCCCAACGGCCCCATGGCCCTCAGGCTTCCAGCTGGACCTCGGCCTCGCCCATCTGCAGAGTGTCGTTGTCTCCCAGCAGCTCGGTCTCAGGGACTGAGCCATCCTCCTCCTCCTCAGCTTCCTGCACGGGGCTCTGGGCCACGTCTTCCGGGACATTCTGCGCATCCTCAGTGCCCTCCGAGAGCAGGGCTGCCCTGTCCGCCACCGATGTATTGGAAGGCGCTGTGGTGACGTACCCCGTGCTGGTGGAGCCGCTGCCGCTGTGATGGGAGCCGGGCTTGGGGACCATCTGGGCAGGCACCTGCTGCGGGGCCATCTGCATTGGGATCTGGACCGGGTAAAAGTTGGGCAGGTAGGCCCCATAGGCCGGCACCGGCTGGTACCCGTTGACCGGGATGTAGAGCTGGGGAGGGGGCACCATGGGTCTGATCTGGCCCTTCATGGGGATGAACTGGGGCTGCGGGAAGGGCTGGGCCTTCTGCTTGGGTCCCCCGTAGCGGGCGTTGCTGACGTTGCTGACCGGGCTGGTGCTCAGTGAGCTGGTCTGCGTGGCGTTGCTGGCGCCCGAGGTCTGGGCCGAACTGTTGTAGGTGGACAGGTTGCCCCAGGCGCGCAGCCGGCTGTGGATGTCCTTGAAGCGAGGCCGGCGGCTGGGGAACTCGTGCCAGCACTCGATCATCAGCGCATACACCCAGGCGGGGCAGTCGTCCGGGCAGGGCAGCACCTGCCGGCTCCGGACCATCTCCACCACGTCCTGGTTGGAGTGGCCGCAGTAGGGCTGCAGGCCATAGCTGAACACCTCCCACAGGACCACACCGTAGGACCAGATGTCCGAGTCCACTGAAAACTTGCCGTACATGATGGCCTCGGGGGACATCCAGCGGATGGGGAGCAGCGCGCTGCCCGTCAGCTTGTAGTAGTCTGCCGAGTACACTTCGCGGAAGAGCCCCAAGTCCGAGATCTTCACGGTCAGCTTGTCATACACCAGGACGTTGCGGGTGGCCAGGTCTTTGTGGACCACGTGGTGGCTGGACAGGTACTCCATGCCCGCGGCGATCTGCGCCACTACATGCACGAAGTCTGGGGGCTCCAGGGCGGACTTCACTGTGCGGTCGTCGTCTGTGCTGCCCACGTCCGAATGCGGTGAGCGCATGACCAGGAACTCGTGCAGGTCACCGTGTGGGCAATAGCTGAAGATCATGCTCAGGGGTTGGTCCTTGGTCACCACCCCCAGCAGGCAGACGATGTTGGGGTGCTGCAGCCGCGCCCGCAGCAGGGCCTCGTGCCGAAACTCCTCCCGGAGCGGACCCTCCGCTTTGTCCTTCAGTGTCTTGATGGCCACGGCCTGGGTCTGCTCACCCGGCGCCGGGCCAAACAGATGGCCTTTGTAGACCTTCCCGAACCGGCCCTCCCCAAGCTCCTCCATGAACCTCACGGTGGACAAGCTGATCTCCTTGAGTTTGGCCTGCCAAGAAGAAAAGCCCCAGTGAAACATTTCTGCCACCAAGACACCAGAAGGCAGAGCCAGACAGCTGGAGAAGGGGTCGGGCGGGGGCTCCTAGAGCCACTCCCTGGCCCACCAGGCTCAGTTTCAGCCTGCATCACACACTGCTCTCTGCTCTTAAACGTGCAGGGACTGCCTGAAACCTTCAAATGGTCCCAACCAGGCTGCAAACAATGCCGCCACCTCAAGAAAGCATCATAAAGTGTGTGGGTGAGGGTGGGTGTGTGCACGCTGAGCTCCAGCTGTCCCAGGACACTCTCTCAGCTGTGTCCCCCACTGAGGGCCTTGGCTGCTGCTCCCTGCTATGTGCCCACCAACAGGCCCAGCCGCTTCTACTCATCAGCAAGGCCCTGATGTCTATTTCTCTTGAACCCTGAGGTGTGCTTCCCACGATCTGAGTCATTTTTAGAGTTCAGGCCAGCTGCTCTCCAGATGCACCTCAAAGGGCCTGTCTTGCTGCTTCCTCTTGACTAGACTCTTCATTAGATGCCACGTGACAGAGGCACCACACTGGTGAAATTGATTCAAGTCTTGCATCTCTCAGCCTCTACAACTTCCTGCCCCTTCTGTGTGCCCAGCCCTGTCCTCAGAGGCTGTCTGAACCCAGGGGAATCTGTGTCCTCACCTGCTAAACCCCCTTCCACCCTGCCACCCCCTGCAAAAATTCAGTGATGCCTGGCTACAGAACTGAATAAGTCCAGCCTCCTCCACTTCAAAGCCCAGATTGAAATGATTTTTCCCCAAAACTTGCAAGTAATGTAAATGCCCCTTCACTGAGGCTGGGTGAGCTTGGGGAAACCTTCTCCTGTGCTACACATTTCAGTTCGTTCTCACCATCCTAGGAGCCAGGTTAGGGGTGACCTGTCCCTACTACCACCTCTATAGGACTGTTGCTCTGTTCTTCCCTGAAAAACAAAAGAAAGTCAGCCCAACCCCAAACTGACCAGAAAACAGGCCCTCATTCCTTAAAAACGCCATATTCGACCCTCTAGTTGTGGGGGCAATCTGAGCCCCTCTTTTGTGTGTCCTCCTGAGGGGGCAGCTGAAGCACTGCAGAATGAGGAAAGCCCATTCCCAGCCTGTGATAATAGCGCAGGTCTCTGTCGAGGCAAAACAGTGAATTCCAAACTCACCTGCCATATATTTCCTAAGGAAGCAAATGTCCCAGGATATTTTAGAGAAGAAAGGACAAAAAGAAGGCCAGTTTAAAAGAATCATGTGTTGTGAATCAAGCAAATTAAGAAAGTGAGTACTGGGGGTAACCAATCTCCAGGTAGAGGTTAAGCCTGGGGGAGCAGCCTCTTTAAACAAATACTGGCACAGAGACCTGCTTGTGCTGGTTGATAAGAGGCATTTCCACATCCTGGCTGGGCGAGGCCATCAGCTGCCGCCGCTGTGGTGTAGAGGCAGAAGCCTTCTGTTTATTCCGGCACATGCAGACCAAGAAGAAAAGGCACGCGATGACAAGGGGAATGGCGATGCTTGGAACCAAGATGTACAGAATTCCCATCCTGCTGCTGTCCTGGGGACCTGTGAACAGCAAGGCATCCATGGTTTTTCTGAAAATACCCGCCCTTTTCAACTCAGAGTTCTCCACCAGCCCACTCCCACCTCCAACTGAAATATTTAAGCACTAGCAGATAGTTATGTAAGCTGCATGAAGGGACAAAATTACAAACCAAACCTCAAAAACATTGTGTACCCCAAAATGCACACCATGTGAGGCATGACCTAGAACTCCCTGCCAGGGGAGCAATTCAGAACACAGAGCACAAACAACGGACTCTAAAGGTCTTACAGAGGCAGTCACCACCAACACGGTGCTTCCTAACTTGAATCCTGTTGGACATGGATGCTCTGACCTTTTCATGTTGACTGAACTTGATGAGTTGACTAAACTTGATGAAACACAAGTGTCATGCTGATCCTCAGTGAAAGGAACTGGATATTGGGATTAGACATGATCCTTGACTTCATTCAACATTTTAGGGTTTTCCTCATGTTTGTACAATGAACATATATTCTTAAAAGGCAATCATTAAAAATGCACATG
>NW_011494629.1:1152736-1169306 GCF_000754665.1 Bison bison bison
CACATGATTTAAAAGAGCACTGGCAGCCAACGGGTTTAACCCAACAATATGCAGCAGGGGTACACAAACTCTTGAAAAACAACAGGTAAGATGTACAAACACTGAGGCTTCAGGACGTTTTTCTTTCTTTTCTTTACTCTCTCTCTTTTTTTCCCCTCTCTCTCTCTTTTTTCCCCTCTATGGTGAAGAGCAATGCACAGTCTACCCCTACAGGACTCACAGAAAGCACAGAGGGCATTGGGCCTCAAGGCTGAAGCACCTCGGTGCTGCCCTCTGAGGGAGAGTTAAGGCTTCTTCTCTGTGATGCGGAAGCATGTTTTCCAAAGCCCCGCCCCGAATGCCCCCAGCAGTTTTCATCTTAACCTTGTGAATAATTACCCAGGAACTTGGGCTTCCCTATAACCAGTGGCAATGAGCTTTCCATCAGAAAGCAAACAAGTGGTTTCTGGTCCACATGGTCCCTTAAAGAGCTAACTCAGTTCTAAAAATCACCACTATCACCAGCACTGTCCCAAACCCAGTCTTGTTCCCTTGTCTCCAAAAGAAGATAAAAATCAAATACAACCACCCACAAAACCCTCCTGGTCCCACTCTGGAGGCAGATGTTCTCAAAGCCTCAGGAGCAGTGGAGATTCTGGGTCATTTTTCCTAATTAAGGTCTAGGAGGGAAATTTCATGATCCTTAAGCCAAGATGAGATGTGAGCACTATCCATAGTTTTGTATATCCATTTATTTTATCATTATCTTTAAAAAATCATTAACAGAATACACGCTTATTAATAATTATAGTATTAGAGAAAATTGAATATTCTTAATAGGTAATTTGGAAATGGCAATCCACTCTAATATTCTTGACTGGAAAATTCCATGGGCAGAGGAGCCTGGCACTACAATCCACTGGGTCACGTCAGACACAACTGAGCATGCACACTTTTCACTTCATACCATCGCTAACAGGTTGGTATTCACTTATTTTTTGATGTATATATTTAAGTTGAACATGAAATAATATTCATGAATAAACCAATATTCAACTAATTTGAAATAGAAGAAGCAGCTCATACAGTTTTTAAGAATAGAATTTAAATAGAGCTCATTTAAAATAGAATCATATCATCCATATTTTCCTGCTCCTGGTTTTGTGGTTAGAATAATATACTAGACCAGAAGGGCTTCCCTGGTGGCTCAGTGGTAAAGAATCTGCCTGCCAATGCAGGAGATGCAAGTTCGTTCCCTGGGTTGGGAAGATTGCCTGGAGGAGGAAATGGCAGCCCATTCCAGTATTTTTGCCTGGGAAATATCATGGACAGAGGAAGCTGGCGGGCTACAGTCCTGGGGTCACAAAAGAGTTGAACGCAAATTAGCAACTAAGCAACAACAACACAATATACCAGACTATGTTTCTTGAAGAACACACAGTGCCAGCCATTCATCAAGAACTGCACACTGTCCCTCGGCACAGATGAACTGCTGCCTCATCCCCTGTTGGTGAACAACTGCCTGTTTATTTAGCTCTCAGAAGTGATTCTGCAACAAATACCCTTGCATTTCTGCCCATTTAAGTGCAAATATTTCTGCAAAGTAAAATTCCTGTGGCGTTGCCAGAGGAAAGAACATACAAATTTCTTTATCTCTTGTTTAAATTTTAATTACAAAAATAATAACTGCTCACTGTAAAAACATCTTGCAAGTATGCTAAGTCACTTCAGTCATGTCCAACTCTTTGAGACTGTGGCCCGCCAGGCTCCTCTGTCCATGGGATTCTCCAGGCAAGAATGCTGGAGTGGGTTGCCATTTCCTTCTCCAGGGGATCTTCCCAACCCAGAAACTGAACCCACATCCCCTGTGGCTCCTGAGTTGGCAGGCGGATTCTTTACCACTGAACCACCTGGCAAGCCCAGAGATAACGACGTCTGTAAAATTTGCTACCATGAACTACACACTTTTCTTCTAGTCATAATTTAAGAGAGAAACTTCGGGGAAAACAAGAGATTTAAGTTGTATTTTCTCCTCACTCTGCTAAGTCTACGTGAAACAGTTGAGCAGAGTGGGAGGTGAGGGAAGAGGAACAGGAGGGCTGCACCCCAAGCACGGATGCTGGTCTCAGAAGCTGGTTGTAACTGTAGTGGGAAGCATTTTCACTAACAGTGGGAAATGCTTGACAGTGTTCATTGAGAAACAAGATGCCAAACTGAATATCCCAGGACCACACATGGAATGACAGAAGGGCCCCCAAATGTAAACAGCAGTCTCTGCTGAGTGGTGAAACTAGAGGTGATTTGCACATTCTTCTTTAGTTTTTTTTTTTCTTCTATAATTTAAAAAGGCCTGTAATGACCAGGTATTACTTTTATAACCAGCCACAACTTTACATAAAACAAATAATCATGGTGGTGAAACACGGTGGGTGGGGGAATCCCAGAGCTACCAGCCTCCTGGTACCATGTCATCACAAAGTACACCCCCCAGTCAACATTTTAAAAAAAAGAGAGAATACATACTACAAGAGGGTACGTCACACAGTTCCATGCGTACGTTTTTATTCTGCGTGAAGCACCAGGGGCCTTCCATCTGCCCTCCGGGGTTCCGGCAGTAGGCATGCCCCCCTCCGAGCTCCGGGAAGTCGGTGCTTGTCAGGTGGTGGCTGTGGGGGTGCTGCAGGGCCCACGGCTGGCACTGGTGCCCCGACTTGGTGGTGCTCGCCGTCCCTCTGTAATCCGTGCCTGAGCCATTGTAGCACTGATGGTCTGAGAGAGAAGGTTTGTCAGGAGGCCCGAAAGTTAAGAGGAAGCAGCCCTCTTCTGTGGGTCCAGGGAGCACCTGTCTTCAACTATTCCAAAAAGGAATAACCAAACCACCTCGCCAAATCGGAATTTCCAAAAGACCAAGGGATTGGAGGTAACTTCCAAGAAAAGAAGTCCTCAAGCCTACAAATTAAATGGATGGATGCACCAGGGACATATGTGGGGAAGAACCTGGTCAGAAGTTTATGACCCTGAAATAGCAGGCACCCCCCCTCTACAATGACGATGTCAACCCTAACCTCACGTTCACTTGCATTAGAAACAAAACCAAACTATACAGGAGGGATGAGAAACTTCCAGACCTGGCCCCCAAACTCAGTGAGGACAGGGCTCAGCCTGCTGTGAGCAGAGCCCCAGCCCCGCTGGGAGCCCACTCCACTCCCAGAGGAGACCCAGGGTCACTTTGAGTCACACCTGGCATGTGTGTTTGTTGAATACCAGTTACACTGTGCTTGTTGTGTGCAGGCACTGTGTTAAGAACTCTCTAAATATTAACTCATTTAATCTTCATTCCAGCTCCTGAGGTCAGTAGTTATTATCATGGTGTAATATGAGGAAACTGATATTTAAGCAACTTGCCAGGAGGTTCATGATGTCAGCTGAGGTGCCAGGCTTTGGATGGTGCAGTGGGTCTGGAGACCAGGCTCTGGCCACCTGGTGAGGAGCCCTGCTACTCTAGGGAACTCCAGCCTCACCAAGGAAGTGAATATTTCCCAAGTCTGGGAGGAAGTCGACCTCTTTTCTGGGTCGGCTCCTCTCAAGGAGCACCATCATCCTCAGTCAGGGGCTGAGAGATGCTTGTGCACCACAGGGAAGGCTTGGAAGGGGGCTGTTTTCCCCTAAGCTCCTTTCTTGGCGGTAGGCCCAGAGTCCTCCTGTCGGAGAAGCTAAGTGTGCGGCTCACTGGGGTAGAGTGACTTATTGGGGATCCACAGACAGGCAGCGTCAGGAGGGCTGTGCGCCGGCAACTAGATGACAGGGAGTCTGCACCCCGGGGCTGCCCTACCGGAATGGAGCGGGTCTGTGGGACTTTCCTGGACGGCTGGAATGGGGTCCCCAGGTTCTAAGAGGCAGGACCCAGGTCCTGGAGGAGGACGCGTGGGGACTCACAGCGGCCCAGCCTCTCGGCTGGGATGCCAATGCGCATGCAGTTGGCGGCGTCGGGGCTCTCAGGCATGGGCAGCGCCTCGCACTTGGGCAGCTGCAGCCGCATGAGGATGAGCGGGTTGGAGCGGGCGATGGTGTACTCCTGGCGGCACAGGTCGCTCTCCAGCACCTCGCACTCGTCCCGGCACAGTTCGCGCGGCTTGGGCGCCCGGGAGCGCGCGTCGCACAGCGGGAACACAAAGTGGCAGAAGGACGGGATGGCGAACTGCGAGCACTGGTCTGACAGGTGTGTGGAGGTGCCGATCATGGTGAAGGCGGCTGCGGAGGAGGCGAGGTCAGAGTTAGGGTGGGGTGGGTCCTGCTTCGGGGCAAACACCCTGCACGGCCACCCCTGCCCAGCGCCCCTGGTCCCATCTTCGGTCCAGGCCCTCGACCCTGCCCGGCACCCTGGCCCCCATCTCTCATCTGTGCCCCACCCCCAGCCCTCCGGCTTGCCTTCTGCTGGCCCAGAGTGGCTCTCAGGAGAGCAGCACCCCAGGGAGCACATGGGCCGCCCAGATTTGCAACTGACACAGAAAGGCCCTGGTCCTAGGGCTTCCCTTACGAACATCAAAAATGAAACAAGAAAGGAGGAAAACCAGGCCACAGATCTCATCCACCTAGATACTACTTCCAAGGCAGAAAGATTCTGGTACCAGACCCAAAACCACTTCCTAAGGTCCTGTTATGAACCAGCTCTGCCAGTTGGTGGTAGGCGAAGCCACGGGCTGAGTGGCTTCTAGAAGGAGAGGTTGGAGAAGAGGCATAAGGTCAGAGCTTTGGTCTTCCTGACATCTTGGAGCCTGCGTGCAGAACGGAGGCCTGGCCAAGGAGTGGACGACCCAGGGTATGAACACAGAGAGCCAGAAAGATGAACGACCAGCCCTGTGACCTGTGGCCCAAGAAGGAGTCCATGACAATGGGAGTGGATAGTGGGGATTCCTTCCGGTGGAGTCTGGGGAGAGCCCAGAAACAACCAGAGGAGGTTCAAAGCGGGGAGAGTGGCAGGGCTTTGTGAAGGAGAGCAGAGAAGCAAGCCATCACAGGAGTGTCTGGAGCCCAGGTCGGCTGGCTTGCTTTTAGGGGTGAGACATCACAGGGTGGGGCTTGATGGGAAGAACTGACACCTGCATGGACAAAGGAAAGGGGTGGGGGCTGCAGAGACCAAGTCTGGGCAGGTGGATGGGAGCAGAGTTGCCAGTGGCAGGAGGGAAGGTGTGCACTCCAGGGCCCTCTCCTCCGGGTTGTGGCAGTCAGCACTCAAAGGAAAGCATCAGCTGCCCCATCTGTGCCCACCCCACTTTGACCTGTGTAGGACCTGATTATAAGGATCTGACCCTGGCCAGCTAGAGAAAGAGAGGTTCCTGTGCCTATACTCCCTGCTGAGAGAAGGCGAGAGAACCTAGAGAGGTTGGAATTTGGTCCTTGGGACACTTCAGCTCCACCCGTCACCTGTAGTGCCGTGCCTAGTGCGGCCAGCAGGTGGCACTGCTGGCACCCATTTCCCTCCAAAGACCCAGCAAGGTACCCATGGCTGGCACTGGGTTAGGTGAGCTGGCATAGGAGCCCCGTTCTGGCCCAGCCTTTTCACTTACCACAGGACTGGCAGTCACTCAGTCCTTTCTGTACCTGGGTCTCTATCTGTCAAGTGATTTGTTGAGGCCACACTTTGGGAAATGGAAACCCACGTGGAGCCTATAAAATAGCGCAGGAGGTAAACAGCCCCTTTGGTCCAGGGGGCTCTGGTAATAGGCTGTCTCCATGCACCGCACGCAGCACTGGGTGCTGGGAACTCTGTAGCATGTTCGTCATGTCATCCTTAGCCTTCCGTCCCTTCTGGCCAATATTAAAATTGCAGAACAGACAGGTATGAGGTTGAGGTGCAGGGTCTCTTAGGGTTGGCTGGTGAACTGGGTTTGAACCCAGTTCAGTCTCCTCATGTGAGCTGACAACTGACTCCCAGAAGATCTGTCACCAGTTTTGACCTCTACCCCCAGGCAGCGAAAGGCCTAAGAAAGCCAGAGGTGGCATTGCTTCGGGGCTATCAACTAAGAGGATGTGAAGGCCGCCCCTTACAGGACTGCTCCTCTCCCCGTCCCAGAGCCCATCACGTGAGGACTTATTTCTGAAAGATGGTTCTAGGCATCACAGAGAGCCAACAACCCATGTGCTTGTTTTTGTTTACATCCAGCACATCACTTTGATGGTTCTGGGGCTCATTTCTGGGAAGCTTCCAGTGTCCCTGGAACTTGTTCTGACAAGCATTCTCTTCAAACAGACTGTCTCCACAACCAACATAGTTTCTAAACCATCAGTTAGTCTAGAGCAACTTCACATTTACATTTTCAAAAATACACAAATCTAGAGAACCCTCCTTCTAAACTTTTATCTTTAAAAAAAATGCTATAGCATGAGTCTGCTTAGATATCTGAGTTGTTATCCTTTAAACTTCCTGAAGAGACAACGGAGAGACAGCCCTGTGACTTGAATCAGTGTTTGCTAATTAGTGGGATACACAATTAATTCTGGAGTCTGTGGCTGGTATTTTAAACGATGATGAGAATGGAACAGAGGATGTCAGAGTGCATGGTTTATATTAAGGCTGGAACCAAGTTTTTTCATTAATGAAATAAAACTGAAGGGAAAAATTAGCTTGCACTGCCTTTGTTAAAGCAAATGTTGTTTCCTGTAACCCATTTCAGTTCTATGAAGCAGATATATATGGATACTAAGTCACGATGTAAAATATACTTTATACTATGGGTTGTGATCATAAAGTTCAAGAAGTTCTGCTTTAAATGGCATAGGGAGCTTTTCCAATGAGAGATACAAACAAGTTCAAAACATGGGCCCACTGGACCAATACAGCACCTTCCAGGATCTCGGAGTCCCATTACTGCCCTTCCATTTCTCACTGGACACCTGACCGTGTCCTCAGGGGTCTCTGTAGCCATGGGCCAGGCAGGTTAGACCTTAGACCCTCCAGACTGAGGGTGAAAGACAAAGCCAGGGTCAAATTGGACTTAGAAGAACATTCAGTGACACCTGCATGAGTTTCTACCTGGGGTCCTCCTTTGTACCCTTACAGGGCAGTGCTTTGCCAGCCCCTCTGCAAATCCCTCCAGAATCTCCAGGGAGCCCACATCAGGGATCAGCCTGGGTCAAGAATCACTGTGCAGAGAACCTAGTTCAACTGGGACACCTGCCATCTTCACCAGATTCTCCTTAGAGTCTAAGGAGAAAATGTGGGGGTTTGTGAGGAGAGCAGAGCCGTGGTGGGGAGGGCTTTTCAGAGTCTTGGTTTAATTCATTTTCTCACTTCTTAAGGAGTTTCCCCCAGGAAGTTCTTAACATCAACTTCTTATATGACGGAAAACGAGCATGTTCACTCCTAAAGGATCTGAACCACTTTTCATACGGGGGGGAGGGGGGCAGGTAACCAAAGACCTGACTGTGCCCAGAAACCAAGGGCCGATGGGGGTCTGAGTTCACTGCAATGTCCCTAGGGTACAGCTGATGGCCTGGAACCTCTGTCCCCAATACCTAAAATCTGGCCCAGGTACTTTGTACCCAAGCCAGGATCCTTGTAACTCTGAGAAGGCACAAGAGCTAGGAAAGGCAGAACCAAGACTGAACATCACAGGTGCTGGCCTGGCCGTGTGGCTAGTGGAGGGAAACAAGACGGCGCGGCTTGGGAACCGCTCGCCTGACTGCAGTCAGCGCGTTGGTCCACTCCAAGCAGACTGCGCTTGCTAATTTGCATACACAAATAGGAATATTTTAGGATAAACTGCAACCACTTCTGATAAAGGCCTCTGATTTTCTCTTGCAGGAGACATGGCACAAGGATTCACTGGCCATGGCTGTAAGGGACAAAATACACAAATGAGACTGAAAACACACCAGCGGGGCGACAGGCAGCTGCATGCATGCTCAGTGTCTCAGAACAAAGGACTGCACTCCTACCTGTGATTCGGTTTTCAATCTCCCCCTGCATCTGAAGAGAGTCCACGTAAATGGTCCGGTTCCCAATGAAACGCGCACAGGCAATTCCCCGGTACGGCTGGCAGAATCCATCCTCATGGTAGTCGTCTCTGGGAAAAACACACGATCCATGAGCACACTGAAATTATCCCCAAGGATTTTTTTTTTCTTGTTAAATCCAGCATCTGGTGAGCTAGCCATCTTGTCCCTTGGCATCTACCTGAATGCACTGAAAACTTCTGTCCAAACAAAAACCTATGTGTGTGTGTTCAGTCATGTCTGACTCTTTTCAACTCCATGGACTGTAGCCTGCCAGGCTCCTCTGTCCATGGGATTTCCAAGGCAAGACTATTGGAGTGGGTTGCCATTTCCTATTCCAGGGGATCTTCCCAACCCAAGTATTGAACCCATATCTCTGTGTCTCCTGCATTGGCAGGTAGATTCGTTACTACTGCACCATCTGGGAAGCCCACAAAAACACACACACAGACATTTATAGCAGCTTAATCCATAACTGCCAAAACTTGGAAGCAACCAAAATGTCCATAGTGAATGAATAAACTATGGCACATCCAGGCAATAGAATATTACTCAGCCCTGAAAAGAAAAGAGCGATCAAGAAAAGATATGAAGAAAAAAAAACATGGAGGCAACTTAAATGCATGTTACTAAGTGAATGAAGTCAGTCTGAAATGGCTGCATGCATACTGTATGATCCCAATTCTATGACATTCTAGAAGAAGCAAAATTATGGAGCAGTAAGAACATAGATGAATGCCAAAGGGTTGGTGGTGGGGGTTGGTGAATAGGAAAACAGGAGATTTTTAGGGCAGTGGATCTACTCTGAATGATACTTTAATGGTGGATACATGTTATTATACATTCGTGCAAACCAGAGAACATGCAACACCAAGAGTGAATGAAGCTTATCGTAAATCATGCTGCTACTGCTCAGCCACTTCAGTCATGTCCGACTCTTTGTAACCCCATGGACTATAGCCTGGCCAGGCTCCTCTGTCCATGGGATTCTCCAGGCAAGAATACTGGAGTGGGTTGCCATGCCCACCTCCAGGGGATCCTCCTGACTTCAGTTAATAATAATGTATCAATACTGACTGGTTTACAGCTGTGGTGTTGGAGAAGACTCTTGAGAGTCCCTTGGACTGCAAGGAGATTCAACCAGTCCATCCTAAAGGAAATCAGTCCTGAATATTCATTGGAAGGACTGATGTTGAAGCTGAAACTCCAATACTTTGGCCACCTGATGCGAAAAGCTGACTCATTTGAAAAGACCCTGATGCTGGGAAAGATTGAAGGCAGGAGGAGAAGGGGATGACAGAGGATGAGATGGTTGGATGGCATCACTGACTCAATGGACATGAGTTTGAGTAAACTCTGGGAGTTGGTGATGGACAGGGAAGTCTGGCGTGCTGCAAAGAGCCGGACATGACTGAGCAACTGAACTGAACTGAACTGGCTTATAAACTGTAACAAATGCACCATACTAACACAAGACGTCACTGATAGTGAAAATTGTATGTGGAGATGGGGGGAACGAGTACCTGAGCTTTCTCTATACTTTCTGTTCAATTTTTCTGTGAATTTAAAATTGACCTAAACTATAGAGCTTATTCATTAAAAAAAAAAATCAGCATCTCTAAGGCAGGGTGAGAGACGGGGGGGAATGGAACTAGTTGAGTATGAAGGACTAGTTGAGTATGAAAGATGGATTGAAAAACATGAAGCATACACATAGGTGTGTACATGTTCATGCCTATGTTCAAATATACACAGAATATTAACAGTCGATGTGTTCCGTCTTGGTCTTAAACTACATTGGAAACATTACACCTCTATTAACTTCCATTATTTGCAAGCAAGGCTTCTATGAAGATGATGACCATTTGGAAACTGTGTTCTACTATTAAGCGATAGGAGAGAATTCTTTCAAATGGAGAAAGGCAATGGAGAGGATGCCAAAGAGGCAGGCAGACCTCAAAGAGTTTGTACAGTCAGAAGTGCTCATTACACGACAGAGGAGTGACCTCATCATTGCTCCACAGCACAGACCATGTGTACAAATATGGGGGACACAGAAGGAAACTCTCACAAGCACAGCCCTCCCTCTTGCCCCACAGTCCAACCTTCCCAGCCTGGAGGGAATAGCTTGTACACGTCCCTTTGGAGTCTGTGCTAAATTGTTTTCAGTAAAACCTGTTAGTCCTGCCTTTGGCCGATGAGGTCAGTCATTCTAAGCAGATAGACGCTTTTTAAAGTGACCCTGAGGATGCTCCAAGGAGACAGTAAAAGTGGGCTAAAGCACATATATCAGGGCTGCCGTCCACTGTGGAGCACATGGGGTGTTGTGCTCCCACAACAAGCTTCAGCAGGAGCCTCAGGCCTGTAATCTGCTTGCTTTCCAGCAAATCTGCAACCTGCCATAAGCCCCCCACCTGTCATCCACCCTACATTGATTTAAACCATCCCCCAGTGAAATCTGGGTTGTGTCCAAATTCACCAAATGGACTTAAGAATCCCTATCTTAGCTTTCTCACAAATGGAAACTCCGGACGCTTGTGACAGTGGAGACAATGGGTCTGGCAGGACACAGTCTCTTCAGCCGCCTCTGGCTCTCTCCCTCGTTTGCTGTCTTCCTGGCCCCTGAAGAAAATCTCTTTTTCAAAGAAAAGAACTTGGAGCCATAAATAATCTAAAACAGGCGATTCTGGTGTCAGTGAGAGCCGGGTGCCCTTTCTTTCAAGCTCATGGGCCATTATTTCTTTGGGTCAAGAATTCCTTAAACATCGTTTAAATAGGCAAGCACATGTGCTAACAATACACACCCAACCCACCTCTCTCTCTCTCTTTGTGAGCTGGCGTTAACTGCTGATTAAACTAAAACTAATGCCTACACTTGCCAAATAAAGAAACACAAGTACAAGTCAACTTTGCCCTGGTGTTCGAGTTCCATGTCACCATTTGCAGACTGGGTTTAGGGCGCTTGCCTGCTATGCCAGGAGAAGCATTAAGATGTGCATTTTCTTATTAACGTCAGCTCTACAGAGGATCGGAGAAGGCAATGGCACCCCACTCCAGTACTCTTGCCTGGAAAATCCCATGGATGGAGGAGCCTGGTAGGCTGCAGCCCATGGGGTCGCTAAGAGTCGGACACGACTGAGCGACTTCACTTTCACTTTTCACTTTCTTGCCTTGGAGAAGGAAATGGCAACCCATTCCAGCGTTCTTGCCTGGAGAATCCAAGGGACGGGGGAGCCTGGTGGGCTGCCATCTATGGGGTCGCACAGAGTCGGACACGACTGAAGTGACTTAGCAGCAGCAGCAGCAGCTACAGAGGATACGAGATTTTATTCAGTTGGTCCCTTGGGTGACCCCACAAGAACGAGTCTTTTCCTTTCTCTGCCTCAAGAGTCAGGGACTAGAAAGCCTGGTCTATCACTGTGGGCTTCTCTTTGGCCACTGGTCACGTGCCCACAAGATTGGGGAAGCAACAAGGGTACAGGCAAGACACACTGAGACGGGGCTTAAGGGCATCACACTGGGACCACAGCCCCCTTATTTTTTTTTTATTTTTATTTTTAACTTTACAATATTGTATTGGTTTTGCCATATATCAACATGAATCTGCCACAGGTATACACGTGTTCCCCATCCTGAACCCTCCTCCCTCCTCCCTCCCCGTACCATCCCTCTGGGTCGTCCCAGTGCACCAGCCCGGAGCATCCAGTATCGTGCATTGAACCTGGACTGGTGACTCGTTTCATACATGATATTATACAAGTTTCAATACCATTCTCTCAAATCATCCCACCCTCTCCCTCTCCCACAGAGTCCAAAAGACTGTTCTATACATCAGTGTCTCTTTTGCTGTCTCGTATACAGGGTTATTGTTACCATCTTTCTAAATTCCATATATATGCATTAGTATACTGGATTGGTGTATTTCTTTCTGGCTTACTTCACTCTGTATAATAGGCTCCAGTTTCATCCACCTCATTAGAACTGATTCAAATGTATTCTTTTTAATGGCTGAGTAATACTCCATTATGTATATGTACCACAGCTTTCTTATCCATTCATCTGCTGATGGACATCTAGGTTGCTTCCATGTCCTGGCTATTATAAACAGTGCTGCAATGAACAGTAGGGTACACGTGTCTCTTTCAATTCTGGTTTCCTCAGTGTGTATGCCCAGCAGTGGGATTGCTGGGTCATAAGGCAGTTCTATTTCCAGTTTTTTAAGGAATCTCCACACTGTTCTCCATAGTGGCTGTACTAGTTTGCATTCCCACCAACAGTGTAAGAGGGTTCCCTTTTCTCCACACCCTCTCCAGCATTTATTGCTTGTAGACTTTTGGATCGCAGCCATTCTGACTGGTCCCCTTATTTCCGTGGGCTTCTAATCTGAATTTTAGAGAACATCCAGAAACACAAACAGAAATGTTTGGACAGTGACATCCCCCAGGCTTCTGAATTTTGGGAGAACAAGTGAGAATTACTTGTAGGTCTCAAACAGTTCTGTCTTATTTTTACCTGGCATTGTTTGGGTCCTCTGAAGAGTGACAGAGCTGCAGAAAGGCTGTAAAACCGGTCATTCAGAGACCAAAGAAAAGTGCTGACACAGAAGCTGTCTTCTGTAAAATCCCTTAAACCACACCAGTGAAACAAGCATGCTCACCAAATCTCAGAACATCAATATGATAGAAACTCAGTTTTGGAAATCTCCTTCTTTCCTGATGCCACCAGGCACTAATAGCACAGATGAAGAGGAAACCTTTATAGCAACAAGTTCATAGTAGAGGAGGAGAGAGACAGAAATAACTACAATCTTAGGTTAAAAAAAAAAGCTACGGGAAGGGAGTTGGAGATTGGGAAGAAAAAGAAAAAGGAATCATTATACTGTGATAGAAAAGGCTTCTTCACAAAGGGATTAGGAGATGGTGGGCCACTTCAGCACCTTCCCTGTAATGGTACCTGCTAGAAACAAAAACTGGTTTGAAGAAAAGCTTACAAAAATTCCTTGTTATAACCAATGAATAATCTTTAAAGGAAAGTATGGCAACCCACTCCAGTACTCTTGCCTGGAAAATCCCATGGACGGAGGAGCCTGGTGGGCTACAGTCCATGGAGTCTCAAAGAGTCGGGCACAACTGAGCGACTTCACTTTCACTTTTCACTTTCATGCATTGGAGAAGGAAATGGCAACCCACTCCAGTAGTCTTGCCTGGAGAATCCCAGGGACAGAGGAGCCTGGTGGGCTGCTGTCTATGGGGTCGCACAGGGTCAGACACGACTGAAGCGACAGCAGCAGCTGCAGCAGGCTCCTTTGAGGTTGAAAAGTAATCAATACCAAAACTCAAAAGTAGTTACAAATTGTGTAGGAAGGTAACTTTTCCCCCCAATTTTTTTTGTTAAAACTGGTTAAATAATTTCATAATTGTTACTGTTATTATGAGAAGGTCTGTTTGTCTGTGATAAATAGGCTTCCTGCTTGAGGAAAGCAGAGGAAGCGACATCTTTAACAAAAATGGATCCTAAACTCCATAAGCTTCAGATGACCTGCTAGTAACCTAGTAAGTTGATGTAACAAAACACTTTTCAGAAGGAGATGACAAAATCTAGAGTATAAACCACAATGTCTGGTGTACAATAAAAAATCACCTGTGAACGCATGTGAGGAGACAAGAAAATATAACCTATGGTCAAGAGAAACAAACCCAGATGTTAGACTTAGAAGACCAGGACTTTAAGGAACCAAAAGTATGGTAAACAATGTACAAAAGAAAGTATAATGAAGATATTAGTAATCTCAGGAGAGATGGAAACTGTAAAAGAATCAACTAGAAGAACTAAAACATATAATCTCCAATAAAACATTTATGGTATGATACTAACAACAGATTGGATAAAATTAGAAAAAAAATTGGTCAATTTGACAGGTCAATGGAAAATTTCCAAACTGAAACAGAGACATAAAGATCTACAAAAAATTAAATAGAGCTTTAGTAAGTTATAGGAAAGTACAGGAGATCTAACACATACAATCAAATTCCAGGAGGAAAAGGGAGATACACAGAGTTGGGGGGAAAGGTTTGAAGAAATGATAGCCAAAATTTCCCCAAATTTGATTAAAATACAGTAACACCAATTAAAGAATGTACGTGAAAATTGAGCAGAATAAATACAAAGGAAACCATGACTGCTGATATCACAGTCAACTTGCTAAAAACTTAGGATAAACAGAAAAGGGAGGAAATAAAAACTAATGGCTGATTGCTCATCAGAAACAATGCAAAACAGAAGATGGGAGAATGACAGTTTCAGTGTACTAGCAGAGAAAAATGAAATGTGAATCTGGAATTCTATACTCAGCAAAAATATCTTTCAAATAAAAGGGCCTATTAACCAAGAGACATAACATGAATGGACCTAATTATCAGAGTTTCAGAATTAACAGAACTAGAGGACAAAACAGAAAAATCCATAATTACAGTTGGAAATTTTAATACCTGTCTCTCAGCAATTAACTGAGGCAGGCAAAATTTAGTGAAGAAACAACAGAAACACTAACACCCCCTTGACCCTTGGATATCTGTAGAACAATATACCCAATAAGACAGCATACATGTGTCAGCGTACATGGCAGTTCACCCACACAGGCCATATGCTTTTCATAAAATAACTCACAATAAATTTTAAAAAGTGAAACCATAAATTTCTGATTACACAGAATTAAGTTAGAAACCAATAACAAAAATACATTTATAACTACTCCAACTGTTTGGAAATTAAGTAGCACACTTCTAAATAACCTTTGTGCTCAAAAAAGAAAATGTAAGAAAAATTAAATAGTATTTTAAATGGAATGAGAAAACATAAAATATGAGAAATGAAAACAGGATACCCCAAATTGTGGAATGTAGCTAAAAGAGTAATTAAGAGAGAACTTCATAGCCTTGAATGCTTAAATTTGGAGAAGGCAATGGCACCCCACTCCAGATAAGATTTTACACCTTAAGAAGTTGGAAAAAGAATGTCAAGTTGAACCTGAAGTAATTAGAAGCAAATACTAATGGTGAGAGAGGAAATCAATAAAATAGAAAACAAACAATAAAAAAATCAATAAAGCCAAAAGTTGATTCTTCAAAAATTAATGAAATCGCTGCTGCTGCTGCTGCTAAGTCACTTCAGTCGTGTCCGACTCTGTGTGACCCCATAGACGGCAGCCCACCAGGCTCCCCGGTCCCTGGGATTCTCCAGGCAAGAACACTGGAGTGGGTTACCATTTCCTTCTCCAATGCAAGAAAGTGAAAAGTGAAAGGGCTAACACTGAGAAAAAACTGATTAAAAGAAAGCATACATTACCAACACCAGGAATGCACAAGGGGACTCACCAAAGACTTTGAATGTTAATGATAATAAGAAATTTATGAACAAATAAATGAACATACCGGACAATTTAGAAAAAGATGATAAATGACAATATACCAAAATAAGTACAAATAGGAATAAAAACTAAGATTAGCCCCAAATCTCTTGGAGAACTTGGAGTTGTAATCAGAAACCTTCCCATGATTAAAGCTCCAGTCCAAAATAAAAGAAACTGGTGAATTCTATCTAGTATTTAAAAAAGAAACTTCAGCAATTTTAAATAAACTCTTTCAGAAGATAAAGAGTAAGATGTACTTTCTAGTTCATCTCACAAGGCAAACGTACCTAGATACAAACAGTTGACAAGTATGCTCCAAGGACATTATAGGCCAGTAGACCTCCTGATCAAAAAGGCAACAGGGTCCACTAAACACTAGCTAACTAGACTGAGCAAAATAAAAAGACAATATAGAAATGGGAGTGAGCCAAAATGGGTTAACCCAGGAGCACAAAGTTACTTCATTTAAAAAACATTTAAAAAACAATTACTGGAAACACAGAGTCAAAGAGAGAAACCATGTATTAATTTCAGTTAATATAAAAAAGTCGTAGTTGCTCAGTCCTGTCTGACTCTTTGTGACCCCATGGACTGTAGCCCGCCAGGCTCCTCCATCCATGGGATTTTCCAAGCAAGAATACTGGAGTGGGTTGCCATTTCCTTCTCCAGGGGATCTTCCCAACACAGGGATCGAACTCAGGGATCAAACCCCAGTCTCCCGCATTGCAGGCAGACTCTTTACCATGTGAGCCACCAGAGAAGCCCTAATATAAAAAAGGCAGTTGACAAAACCAATACTCATTCATTTTCAAAACTTTCAACAAAGAAAATAACTTTGTCATTCTAATAAAAAGGCATCTATGAGAAAGTCACAATGAATTTCTTACTTGTTCGTCTAGTCAAGGCTATGGTTTTTCCTGTGGTCATGCATGGATGTGAGAGTTGGACTGTGAAGAAAGCTGAGTGCTGAAGAATTGATGCTTTTGAACTGTGGTGTTGGAGAAGACTCTTGAGAGTCCCTTGGACTGCAAGGAGAGCCAACCAGTCCATTCTGAAGGAGATCAGCCCTGGCATTTCTTTGGAAGGAATGATGCTAAAGCTGAAACTCCAGTACTTTGGCCACCTCATGAAAAGAGTTGACTCATTGGAAAAGACTCTGATGCTGGGAGGGATTGGGGGCAGGAGGAG
>NW_011494629.1:1169406-1173549 GCF_000754665.1 Bison bison bison
TACTGACTCAACGGACGTGAGTCTGAGTGAACTCCGGGAGTTGGTGATGGACAGGGAGGCCTGGCGTGCTGTGATTCATGGGGTCGCAAAGAATCGGACACGACTGAGCAACTGATCTGATCTCACCTGATCTGAAGGAATATTTTCCCCATAGATATAAGAAAAAGATATCTGCTCTTACATTTTCTACCCAACATCACCATGAAAGTCCTAATCATTACAAAAAGGAGATAGATAGAGGAGAGATGGTAGATAGATAGATAAATAGCTGACAGATTAGAAACGAAGAAATAAAACTGTCTTCAGTCATAGATGACAGAACAACATCATAGAAAATTCTAATGAATATATTTAAAAACTATAAAAATTAATATGGATTTCATAAAGTCACATAAGGTCAATATAATCAATTATATTTTTACATTTGAGCAACAATTAGCAAATGAAATTTTTTTCAAACATCAGTTACAATAACATTAAAAATATATGGAGGAGTAGTCAAACTATAGAAAGAAAACAATGGTGATTGTCAAGGGCTGGGGAGGGTGGAAATGAGGGTGGTTATTGTTTAATGGATATAGAGTTTTAATTTGGAAAGATGAAAATGTTCAAGAGAGATGTGATGATGGTTGCATAACAATGCATGTGTGCTTAATGCCTCTGAATTATGCACCTAAAATGTTTAAAGTACTTAGAAATAAACCTAACAAAATACGTACAAAACTTCCACACATAAAACTTCAAAATATTGCAGAAAGAAAGGAAAGAAAATCTAAATAAATAGAAATACATACCATGTTCATAGATTGGAACACTAGTAGTTTAAAGAAATCAAGTCTCACAAAGTACAGTATCACCCCATGAAAATGCTAGCAGGCTCCTCACAAACTTCCTTTTATTACAAAATAAAAAATAACTACATAATGAGAAAATGTATTTTAACCAAGCAAGAAAAATTAGTATCACCAATAAGGGGCAAACTGATTAACATCACCAATAAGGGGCAAATTGCAAGAAAAATTAACATCACCAATAAGGGGCAAACCTTTAGATATGATACCCTGAGAAGGAAACATCACTTATGATATTTCAGTAAAAAATGTATAAATAGAATGTAATTGTGAGTAAACATCAGTCAAACTGAAATTTAGAGATATTCTACACAATAACAGCTCTTCACTTATCAAAAATCTTAGTGCCATGAAAGGTCTAGGAACTACTGCAGAGTAAAGAGGACTAAGGAAACATGGTGAGGAGCCTGTATCCCGGAGCAGGGGATCTAAAGAGCATTACTGGGACAATGAAAGATATTGGAGTATGACTGGCAATCCAGACACCCCTAAGATGAAGCTGTTGTTCTGTAAGGAAACATTGTTGGTTTTATGGAATATCCACCGAATTGTTAAAGGGCAAAGTGGTATAATGAATGCAACCTACTCTCAGATGTTTCAAACCACAATACTGGCAAACAGCTACAGAGGGAATGATAAGCCTACGGCAAAATGACAAAAATTGGTCAACCTGGGTAAAGACATATGGGATTAGTTATTACTATTCCTGTAGTGTTTTTTTTATAAATCTGAAGTTATTTCAAAATCAAAAGTTAAAAACATCCTAGTAGGCACTTTGGTAGAAATTGGCAAACTAAATCTAGAATTTAAATGGAAATGTGAAGGTACTAGAGCAGCCAGAACAATCATGAAAGAGAGTAAGAATGATGGAAGATTTCATACCTTAATTTTAAGACTTATATTTATCAAGACAATATAGTATTGGAATATAAGGATAGATCGATAGAACATAACAGAGAATTCCAAATGTATCTTCATATGTAGTCAAGTGATTTTTAATAAATATACTAAGGTATTCAAAAAAGACAGGATAGTCTTTTCAAAAATGATGTCAGAACAAGTGGATTTTTATATGGAAAAAAACAAACTCATTAACTCACACTATTAACTCACATTAATGGTGTGAGTTAATGGTGTGAGTTAACCCATTAATGGTGTGAGTTAATGGTGTGAGTTAACCCATTAACTCACACCATACACAAAAATTGCTTTGGAGATGGATCACAGACTTAAACATAAAAGCTAAAATTAAAAGCTAGTAGAAGGATACACAGGAAAAGTATCTTTATAGTATTTAGATAGGCAAAAGCAAGGATTTCTTAGACATGGGGCTTAAATGAAAAAAATGATAAATTAGACTTAACAAAATTAAAATTTCCTGCTTGTCAAAAGAAAGCATTAAGAAAATAAAAAAGACAAACCACAAGCTGGGAGAAAACACTTTATATATCTGACAAAAGAACTCCCATAACTCAATAGGCAGACATACAACACAGTGAAAACTGGACAAAAGAACTAACAGATACTCCACAAAAGTGTGTCCTTAGAAGATGGTCCCATTTTCAGTGATTGAGGAAATGTAACTGAACCATGATGAATCATTGCAACAAAAGGTACTAGAATGGCTACAATTAAATGACAATATCAAATGCTGGTAAGGATGTGGAGCAACTGGAACTCTCATATACTGCTGATGGCAGTGTAAAATAGGACAATCACTCTGGGGAAGAGTTTGGTTATTTCTTATACAGTTTATATATACACATACCATCTGACTGAGCAATCTCATACCTTGGATTTATCCTAGAAAAATGAAAACATGTTCCCTAAAATTAAACATCCATAGCAGTTTATTTATATAAATGCTCCAAACTGGAAGCCCAAATGTTCATTAACAGGTAATAAACACATTGTAATATCTTCATACAACAGACTCTTATGAATAAAAAAGAATAAACCACAGAAAATATCTTTCTGATGCTATATTTTGTGAAAAAAGCCAGACATAAGAGTCTCCCAGGAAAATGTAAGCAGCAGAAGGCAGGATATTTTAGTTTTTGTCTGTTTTTTTTCATTCATTGGTGGGCCCCCAACAACTTAAACAGGGCCTGGCATATAGCTGATCCTCAATATAAAATTGTTTAAAAAATGAATAGACGAATTAATGATTTTCTTGAAAATTAGGCATCATAACTTATTCCTCTCTACTTCTGAAATGAAATATTTACAGCATCCAATTATACTGATATCATATTTGATGTGGCAAAAATGTGAACTGAGCACATTTATTCATAAAATCAACACCAACATTCATGTTATGAAATAAAAGTCAGCTGAACCTTTCAGAAACACTGGATTTTGCAATGTCTATCCTTAACGCTGGGATCACAGGAGGCAGGGACACAGTGGCTCCGACACTAATAGTTCACTAGCAAGTAAACATTATTCTCTCCTACTATGTTCAGGCGGCTGGTCCCTCTCACATTAGTCTTGAAGACTGGTGACTTTTGGGTGAATCTGGAGGTTAGCATGTAAAAAGTTCTCATCCATGCATAACAGGGCATATTAGCTTATGTGCTAAGTTGCTCAGTTGTGTCCAATTCTTTGTGACCACATGAACTGTATCCCACCAGGCTCCTATCAAGAATACTGGAGTGGGTTGCCATGTCCTCCTCCAGGGGATCTTCCTAACCCCAGGATCAAACCAGGTCTCCCACATTGCGGGTGGATTCTTTACCATCTAAGCCACCAGGAAAGCCCAAGAATACTGGAGTGGGTAGCCTATCCTTTCTCCAGGGGATCTTCCCAATCCAGAAATTAAACCAGGGTCTTCTACATTGCAGGCAGATTCTTTACCAGCTGAGCTACCAGGGAAGCTCATACATGGGTTCAAATTAAAACAAAGAGTTACTGGAAACATTCAATGTGCTGCCACCATCAACTGCTAATATTATCATTACTGCTAAAGCACAAACACTTTCATTTGTGTCACTATGAGATCTGAATTAAGGAGAGTGTGTGTGTATTCTCTTTACCTGTGATTGGGTTTCGCCACTTACCACTAATCTTAAAATGAATTAAGTTTCTAATTTTTATTTAAGTTCTGCACCATGGGATTTAGCCCGAAGAATTGACTATGGGATTTAGTCTGAAGAATTAGCCGACGAATTGATGCTTTTGAACTGTGATGTTGGAGAAGACTCTTGAGAGTCCCTTGGACTGCAAGGAGATCCAACCAGTCCATTCTGAAGGAGATCAGCCCTGGGATTTCTTTGGAAGGAATGATACTAAA